>NC_140990.1:113812855-114316271 GCF_052327205.1 Somniosus microcephalus
CTCTCTCTCTCTGATTACCAATCTCTCTCTCTCACACTCCCAATCTCTCTCTCTCTCACTCTCCCAACCTTTCTCTCTCTCACACACCCAATCTCTCTCTCTCGCTCTCAGTCTCCCTCTCCCTCTCACTCCCAGTCTCTCTCTATCTCTCACTCTCTCAATCTCTCTCTCTCTCAAAGTCCCAAACTCTCTCTCTCACTCCCAGTCTCTCTCCGTCACACTCCCAATCTCTCTCTCTCACACTCCCAATCTCTCTCTCTCACACTCCCAATCTCTCACTCTCTCTCTCACTCCCAATCTCGCTCTCTGGCACACTCCCAATCTCTCTCTCTGACACTCCCAATCTCTCTCTCTCACACTCCCAATCTCTCTCTCTCTCACACTCCCAATCTCTCTATCTCTCACACTCCCAATCTCTCTCTCTCACACTCCCAATTTCTCTCTCTCACACTCCCAGTCACTCTCTCTCTCACATTCCCAATCTCTCTCTCTCACTCTCACAATATCTCAATCTCACACTCCCATTCTCTCTCTCTCTCTCACACTCCCAATCTCTCTCTCTCTCTCACACTCCCAATCACTCTCTCTCACTCCCAGTCTCTCTCTCTCACACTCCCAGTCTCTCTCTCTCTCACACTCCCAATCTCTCTCACTCCCAATCTCTCTCTCTCACACTCCCAATCTCTCTCTCTCTCACACTCCCAATCTCTCTCTCTGACACTCCCAGTCTCTCTCTCTATCTCTCACTCCCAATCTCTCTCTCTGACACTCCCAATCTCTCTCTCTGTCACACTCCCAATCGCTCTCTCTGACACTCCCAATCTCTCTCTCTATCTCTCACTCCCAATCTCTCTCTCTGACACTCCCAATCTCTGTCTCTATCTCTCACTCCCACTCTCTCTCTCTCTCTCACACACTCCCAGTCTCCCTCTCTCTATCACTCCCAATCTCTCTCTCTCTCACACTCCCAATCTCTCTCTCTCTCACGCTCCCAATCTCTCTCTCACACTCCCAATCTCTCTCTCTCTCACACACTCCCAATCTCTCTCTCTCTCACAATCCCAACCTCTCTCTCTCTCACACTCCCAATCTCTCTCTCGCTGACTCCGAATATCTCTCTCTCACACTCCCAATCTCTCTCTCTCTCACACTCCCAACCTCTCTCTCTCTCACACTCCCAAACTCTCTCTCTCACACTCCCAATCTCACTCTCTCACACTCCCAATCTCTCTCTCTCACACTCCCAATCTCTCTCTCTGACACTCCCAATCTCTCTCTCTCTCACACTCCCAATCTCTCTCTCTGACAGTCCCAATCTCTCTCTCTATCTCACACTCACAATCTCTCTCTCTCACAATCCCAATCTCTCTCTCTCACACTCCCAATCTCTCTCTCTCACACTCCCAATCTCTCTCTCTGACACTCCCAATCTCTCTCTCTCACACTCCCAATCTCTCTCTCTCTCACACTCCCAATCTCTCTATCTCTCACACTCCCAATCTCTCTCTCTCACACTCCCAATTTCTCTCTCTCACACTCCCAGTCACTCTCTCTCTCTCACACTCCCAATCACTCTCTCTCACTCCCAGTCTCTCTCTCTCACACTCCCAATCTCTCTCTCTCTCACACTCCCAATCACTCTCTCTCACTCCCAGTCTCTCTCTCTCACATTCCCAATCTCTCTCTCTCACTCTCACAATATCTCAATCTCACACTCCCATTCTCTCTCTCTCTCTCACACTCCCAATCTCTCTCTCTCTCTCACACTCCCAATCACTCTCTCTCACTCCCAGTCTCTCTCTCTCACACTCCCAGTCTCTCTCTCTCTCACACTCCCAATCTCTCTCACTCCCAATCTCTCTCTCTCACACTCCCAATCTCTCTCTCTCTCACACTCCCAATCTCTCTCTCTGACACTCCCAGTCTCTCTCTCTATCTCTCACTCCCAATCTCTCTCTCTGACACTCCCAATCTATCTCTCTGTCACACTCCCAATCGCTCTCTCTGACACTCCCAATCTCTCTCTCTATCTCTCACTCCCAATCTCTCTCTCTGACACTCCCAATCTCTGTCTCTATCTCTCACTCCCACTCTCTCTCTCTCTCTCACACACTCCCAGTCTCCCTCTCTCTATCACTCCCAATCTCTCTCTCTCTCACACTCCCAATCTCTCTCTCTCTCACGCTCCCAATCTCTCTCTCACACTCCCAATCTCTCTCTCTCTCACACACTCCCAATCTCTCTCTCTCTCACAATCCCAACCTCTCTCTCTCTCACACTCCCAATCTCTCTCTCGCTGACTCCGAATATCTCTCTCTCACACTCCCAATCTCTCTCTCTCTCACACTCCCAACCTCTCTCTCTCTCACACTCCCAAACTCTCTCTCTCACACTCCCAATCTCACTCTCTCACACTCCCAATCTCTCTCTCTCACACTCCCAATCTCTCTCTCTGACACTCCCAATCTATCTCTCTTTCACACTCCCAATCTCTCTCTCTGACAGTCCCAATCTCTCTCTCTATCTCACACTCACAATCTCTCTCTCTCACAATCCCAATCTCTCTCTCTCACACTCCCAATCTCTCTCTCTCACACTCCCAATCTCTCTCTCTGACACTCCCAATCTCTCTCTCTCACACTCCCAATCTCTCTCTCTCTCACACTCCCAATCTCTCTATCTCTCACACTCCCAATCTCTCTCTCTCACACTCCCAATTTCTCTCTCTCACACTCCCAGTCACTCTCTCTCTCTCACACTCCCAATCACTCTCTCTCACTCCCAGTCTCTCTCTCTCACACTGCCAATCTCTCTCTCTCTCACACTCCCAATCACTCTCTCTCACTCCCAGTCTCTCTCTCTCACATTCCCAATCTCTCTCTCTCACTCTCACAATATCTCAATCTCACACTCCCATTCTCTCTCTCTCTCTCACACTCCCAATCTCTCTCTCTCTCTCACACTCCCAATCACTCTCTCTCACTCCCAGTCTCTCTCTCTCACACTCCCAGTCTCTCTCTCTCTCACACTCCCAATCTCTCTCACTCCCAATCTCTCTCTCTCACACTCCCAATCTCTCTCTCTCTCACACTCCCAATCTCTCTCTCTGACACTCCCAGTCTCTCTCTCTATCTCTCACTCCCAATCTCTCTCTCTGACACTCCCAATCTCTCTCTCTGTCACACTCCCAATCGCTCTCTCTGATGCTCCCAATCTCTCTCTCTATCTCTCACTCCCAATCTCTCTCTCTGACACTCCCAATCTCTGTCTCTATCTCTCACTCCCACTCTCTCTCTCTCTCTCACACACTCCCAGTCTCCCTCTCTCTATCACTCCCAATTTCTCTCTCTCTCACACTCCCAATCTCTCTCTCTCTCACGCTCCCAATCTCTCTCTCACACTCCCAATCTCTCTCTCTCTCACACACTCCCAATCTCTCTCTCTCTCACACTCCCAACCTCTCTCTCTCTCACACTCCTAATCTCTCTCTCTCTGACTCCGAATATCTCTCTCTCACACTCCCAATCTCTCTCTCTCTCACACTCCCAACCTCTCTCTCTCTCACACTCCCAAACTCGCTCTCTCACACTCCCAATCTCACTCTCTCACACTCCCAATCTCTCTCTCTCACACTCCCAATCTCTCTCTCTGACACTCCCAATCTCTCTCTCTCTCACACTCCCAATCTCGCTCTCTCACAATCCCAATCTCTCTCTCTCACACTCCCAATCTCTCTCTCTCACACTCCCAATCGCTCTCTCTGACACTCCCAATCTCTCTCTCTATCTCTCACTCCCAATCTCTCTATCTGACACTCCCAATCTCTCTCTCTATCTCTCACTCCCACTCTCTCTCTCTCTCTCTCGCACACTCACAGTCTCTCTCTCTCTATCACTCCCAATCTCTCTCCAATTCCAATTCCAATTCAAATGCTTTATTGGCATGAAAGTTTACAGAGAACCATATTGCCAAAGCTTACATAGCAAAAAGGTACAGTTTTCCAACATTCTGTAGGTGTCAATCGATTTGACATTTGTTGGTTACATACAATATTACTTTTAAACAATATTAATTTTAAACAGTCTTTGTACTTCATTTGGTATGCTCAATATTCATTTTAAACAGTCTTAATTTTTAAACAGTCCTCAGGTTGTGACATGTTGTTACATATTTGGCCCCAAGGTATGGTCTGTCTCCTTCTCCGAGGACTAATCTCAATTTTGACAGGTCATCCAATTCCTTGAAATCTGGGGTTGTTTGGCTTAGCTTGTTGAATAATATGTTTCTTGATGTGTTGAATTTTTCGCATTTTAGGAGGAAATGCATCTCTGTTTCAACCTCGCCGGCCAGACATTGATCGCATATTCTATTCTCTCTGGGCTGCCAGGATTTCTTGTATCTGCCTTTTTCAATTTCCAGTTGGTGGTCGCTTAGTCTGTACCTGGTGAGGGTCTGTCTCTGTTTTGTGTCCCTGATGGTCGTGAGGTAGTCTGCCAGTTTATATTCTCTTTTTAGGGCCCGGTAACATTCTAATCTGCTTTGGCTTTCAGTTATTTTGTTCCAATGTTCCAGGTAGGTTTCTTTGCATTTTTTTAATGATTTGGTTCACTCGGATTGGTGTTTGGACGGCTGTGTTGGTCTGGGGCTGGTCAGGGTCCGGCTGAGTACTTAGTTTCAGTAGCAGCTGACTCAGGGGACTCTTTTCTGTGTTTAGCTCTTGGGTCTGAAAGGCTTTGAAATGAAGGGTGTCTGGGGAGCTAGATTTGAGGTGATTTAGGAAGTTTAGTGCTCGTTTTTGGATGTTTATTATCAGTGGGTATCTGCCTAGTTCGGCTCTGCATGCATTTGTTGGCGTTTTTCTTTGGGTGCGAAGGATGCTTCGGCAGAATTCTGCATGTAGGGCTTCTATTGTGTGTTTTTCCCATTTAGTGTAGCTTTGGTGATTTAGCGGGCCCCATACTTCACTACCGTACAGTGCAATGGGCAGGATTATGCTGTCAAATATTTTGAGCCAGATTTTGATTGGGATTTGGATGTTGTAGAATTTTCATTTTATTGCATATAGGGCTCTTCGGGCTTTTTCTTTTAGTGCATTCACTGCTATGCTGAAGCTCCCTGATGCTGTAATAGTTAGACCAAGGTAGGTGTAGCTCATAGTGTGTCCTATAGTGGTATCACTGAGGGTAAACTGGTATTTGTTTTCCTGACATCTGGGCCTTTTTTGAAAAATCATGATGTTGGTTTTCTTTAGATTTACTGTTAGAGCCCAATTTTGGCAGTATTTGTCGAGTAGGTCTAGTTGTTGCTGTAATCCCTGTTCTGTGGGAGACAGCAGAACCAGGTCGTCCGCATAGAACAGGGATTTCACTTCTCCATCCAGGAGACGGAGACCTGGTGACTCGCTTTGCTCCAGCATGTCTGCTAATTCATTTATGTATATGTTGAACAGGGTCAGGCTCAAATTGCAGCCCTGCCGGACGCCTCTTCTCTGGGTGAAGAAATCGGTGCGTTTGTCTCCAATTTTGACCCCGCATTTGTTTTTCAGATACATTGATTTAATAAGGTCATAGACTTTGCCCCCTATTCCACACTGAAGAAGTTTATAATAGAGCCCTTCGTGCCATATAGAGTCAAAGGCTTTCTTGAAGTCGATGAAACAGGCGAATATTTTCCCATTTTTTCTCTCTCTCTCTCTCCTTCACTCTCTCTCTCTCTCTCCTTCCCTCTCTCTCTCTCTGTCTCTCTCTACTTCCCTCTCTCTCTCTCTTTCCCTCTCTCTCTCTCTCTCCCTCCCTCAGGTGCCCCTCTCTCCCTACCTTCTCTCCCCCCTCCTCCCTCCCCGACCTTCTCCCCCATCCCTTCCCTACCTCCCCTTTTCTCCCCCTTCCCCTCTCCCCACTCCTGCTCCCACCTTCCCTCCCTCCCCCTCCCCCGTTCCCTCCCCTTCCCCCTCCCCCTTTCTCCCCCTTCCCTTCCTCCCCCTTCCCCTTCCACCCCCTTCCCCCGTCGTTCTCTCTCTTCCCCCCAATCTCTCGCTCTCTCTTCCCCCAGTCTCTCGCTCTCTCTTTTCCCCCCAGTCTCTCGCTCTCTCTTTTCCCCACATCTCTTGCTTCCTCTCTTCCCCCCAGTCTCTCGCTCCCTTCCCCCCGTCGCTCTCTCTCTTGCCCCCAGTCGCGCTCACTCCCCCGTCTCTCGCTCTCTCTCCTCCCCCCAGTCGCTCTCTATCTTCCCCCCAGTCACTCCCACTCTTCCCCCAGTCGCTCTCTCTATTCCCCCCAGTCGCTCTCTCTCTTCCCCCCAACTCGCTCTCTCTCTTCCCCCCAACTCGCTCTCTCTCTCTTCCAACAACAACATGCCCTCAAAAAAGCCTCGGCACCGCCGGGCACCCCCAGGTAGTCTATATATATAAAAGACCTCTTCTGTCTGTCTGCCTCTCTGTCTGTCTGTCTGTCCGTTCTGGATATGTTCTAAAGTTTTCGAGCTTACCGACATGCGCGTCACATCAAAAGAAAGCTTACGACTGCAGACCGGTCATAGGCATATTTACTTTTCCGCCAGACAAAAATCATGCCCACGGTACCCAAAAAACTTTCAACATTCCGCTCATTAAATGGGAAAAGTTCCGCTCAATTGCTCATTAGCATTGAGCCCCAGTGCTAGGTACCCCATGTACAGTCCCAGGGTTGGAAACCCCATGTACATTCCCAGGATTAGAATCCCCGTGTACAGTCCCAGGGTTAGAATCTCGATGTACAGTCCCAGTGTTGTAACCCTCATGCACGGTCCCAGGTTTCGAATCCCCATGTACAGTCGCAGGTTTGGAATCCCCACCTACAGACCGGGGGTTGGAATCCCGATGTACAGTCCCAGGGATGGAATGCCCATGTACAGTCCCAGGGTTGGAAACCCCACATACAGTCCCAGGATTAGCATTCTTGTGTACAGTCCCAAGGTTGGAATCCCCATTTACAGCCCAATTGTTGTAATCCCCATGTACAGTCCCAGTGTTGGAATACCCAGTACAGTTCCTGGGTTAGAATGCCCATGCACAGACCCAGTATAGTAATCCCCATGTACAGTCCCAGGGTTAGCATCCCCATCTATTGTCCCAGGGTTAGAATCCCCATGTACATTCCCAGGGTTAGAATCCACATGTACAATTCCAGGATAGGAATCCCCATGTACAGTCCCATGGTTGGAATCCCCATGCACTTTCCCAGGGATGGAATCCCCATGTACAATTCCAGGGTTGGAATCCCCATGTACAGTCCCATGGTTAGAATCCCCATGTACAGTCACAGGGCTGGAAGCTTCATGTACAGTCCCAGGGTTAGAATCTCCATGTACAATCCTAGGCTTAGAATCCCCATGTACAGTCCCAGGGTTAGAATCCCCATGTACAGTCCCAGGCTTCGAATCCCCGTGTACAGTCCCAGGGTTAAAATCCCCATGTACAGTCCCAGGCTTCGAATCCCCGTGTACAGTCTCAGTGTTAGAATGCCCAGGGCTGGAATCCCCATGTACAGTCCCAGGGTTAAAACCCCGCTTTTACAGTCTCAAGGTTAGAATCCCCCTGTACAGTACCAGGATTTGAATCCCCATATACAGTCCCAGGGTTGGAATCGCCTTGTACTGTCCCAGGGTTCGAATACCCATGTACAGTCCCAGGATTAGAATCCCCATGTACAGTCCCAGGGTTAGAATCCCGATGTACCATCCCAGTGTTGGGAACCACAATACAGTCCCAGGTTTAGAATCCCCATGTACAGTCCCAGGGTTGGAATCCCCATGTAGAGCCCGTGGGTTGGAATGCCCATGTACAGTCCCAGGTTTGGAAGACCAATGTACAGTCCCAGGGTTAGCATCCCCGTGTACAGTCCCAAGGTTGGAATTCCCATGTACAGTCCCAGTGTTGGAATCCCCATGTACAGACTCAGTGTTGGAATCACCATGTACAGTCCCAGTGTTGGAATCCCCATGTACAGACCCAGGTTTGGAATCCCCATTTACAGTCCCAGGTTTGGAATCCCCATTTACAGTCCCAGGATTGGAAACCCCATGTACAATCACAGGGTTGGATCACCATTTCCTGTCCCAGTGCTGGAATCCGCATGTACAGTCCTAGGGTTGGCATCACCATGTACAGTCCCAGGGTGGAAATCCCCATGTATAATCCCAGGGTTGGGATCCCCATGTGCAGTCCCAGTGTTGGAAACCCCATGTACAGTTCCAGGGTTGGCATCTCCATGTACAGTCCCAGGGTTGGAATCACCATCTACAATCCCAGGGTTGGAATCTGCTTATACAGTCCCAGGGTTGGAATCCTCATGTACAGTCCCAGGGTTAGAATCCCCATGTACAGTCCCAGGGTTGGATTCACCATCTACTGTCCCAGGATTGGAATCCTCATGTGCAGTCCCAGGGTTAGAATCCCCATGTTCAGTCCCAGGGTGGAAATCGCAATGTATAGTCCCAGGGATGGAATCCCCAGTTACAGTCCCAGGGCTGGAGTCCCCATATACAGTCCCAGGGTTGGTATCCCCATGGATAGTTCCAGTGTTGGAAATCCCATGTACATTCACAAGTTTGGAATCCCCATGTACAGTCCCAGGGTTGGAATACCCAAGTACAGTCCCAGGGTTGTAATCCCCTTGTACACTCCCAGTGTTGGAATCCCCATGTACAGTCCTAGGGTTGGAATCCACATGTACAGAGCCAGGTTGGGAATCCCCATGTACAGTCCCATGGTTGAAATCCCCATGAACAGTCCCAGTGTTGGAATCCCCATGTACTGTCCCAGGTTTGGAGTCTCCATGTACAGTCCCAGGTTTGGAATCCCCATGTACCGTCCCAGGGTTGGAAACCCCATGTACAGTCCCAGGGTTGGAATCCCCATGTACATTCCCAGTGTTGGAATCCCCATGTGCAGTCCCAGGGTTAATATTGCCATGCACAGTACCAGGGTTAGAATCCCCAGGGTTGGAATCCCCAAATACAGTCCCAGGGTTATAATCCCAGGTGTTGGAATCCCCAGGAACAGTCCCAGTGTTACGTTCCCCATGTACAGTCCCAGGGTTGGAATCCCCATGTACAGTCCCAGGATTAGAATCACTGTGTACAGTCCCAGGGTTAGAATCCCGATGTACAGTCCCAGTGTTGGAACCCTCATGCACAGTCCCAGGTTTCGAAACCCCATGTACAGTCCCAGGTTTGGAATCTCCATGTACAGACCGAGTTTGGAATCCCCATGTACAATCCCAGGGATGGAATGATCATGTACAATCACAGGGTTGGAATCCCCATATAGAATCCCAGGGTTAGCATCCCCGTGTACAGTCCCAAGGATGGAATCCCCATTTGCAGTCCCAGTGTTGGAATCCCCATGTACAGTCCCAGTGTTGGAATCCCCACGTACATTTCCTGGGTTAGAATTCCCATGTACAGACCCAAGGTAGGAATCCCCATGTACAGTCCCAGGGTTGGAATCCCCATGTCCAGATCCATGGTTAGAATCCCCATGTACAGTCACAGGGCTGGAAGCTCCATGTACAGTCCCAGGGTTAGAATCTTCATGTACAGTCCAAGGCTTCGAATCCCCATGTACAGTCCCAGTGTTAGAATCCCCATGTACAGTCACAGGCTTCGAATCCCCGTGTACAGTCCCAATGTTAGAATGCCCAGTGTTGGAGTCCCCTTGTAATGTCCCAGGGTTCGATTACACATGAACAGTCCCAGGATTAGAATCCCCGTGTACAGTCCCAGTGTTAGAATTCCGATGTACGATCCCAGTGTTGGAAACCCCATGTACAGTCCCAGGGTTGGAATCCCCATGTACAGCCGAAGGGTTGAATTGACTATGTACAGTCCCAGGGATGGAATGCCCATGTACAGTCCCAGTGTTGAAATCCCCATATGCAGTCCCAGGGTTAGCATCCCCGTGTACAGTCCCAAGGTTGGAATCCCCATTTACAGCCCCAGTGTTGGAATCCCCATGTACAGTCCCAGGATTGGAATCCCCACGTACATTTACTGGGTTAGAATCCCCATGTACAGACCCAGGGTAGGAATCCCCATGTACGGTCCCAGGGTTAGCATCCCCATCTACTGTCCCAGGGTGAGAATCCCCATGTACATTCCCAGGGTTAGAATCCGCATGTACAATTCCAGGATAGGAATCCCCATGTACAGTCCCAGGGTTGGAATCCCCATGCACTTTCCCAGGGATGGAATCCCCAAGTACAATTCCAGGGTTGGCATCCCCATGTACAGTCCCATGGTTAGAATCCCCATGTACAGTCACAGGGCCGGAAGCTCAATGTACAGTCCCAGGGTTAGAATCTCCATGTACAGTCCTAGGCTTAGAATCCCCATGTACAGTACCAGGGTTAGAATCCCCATGTACATTCCCAGGCTGCGAATCCACGTGTACAGTCCCAGGGTTAAAATCCCCATGTACAGTCCCAGGCTTCGAATCCCCGTGTACAGTCCCAGTGTTAGAATGCCCAGGGTTGGAATCCCAATATACAGTCCCAGGGTTAGAATCCCCATTTACAGTCTCAAGGTTAGATACCCCGTGTACAGTACCAGGATTAGAATCCCCATGTACAGTCCCAGGTTTGGAATCGTCTTGTACTGTCCATGGGTTCGAATGCCCATGTACAGTCCCAGGATTAGAATCCCCGTGTACAGTCCCAGCGTTAGAATCCCGATGTACCATCCCAGTTTTGGGAACCCCAATACAGTCCCAGGTTTAGTATCCCCATATAGAGTCACAGGGTTGGAATCCCCATGTACAGCCCGAGGGTTGGAATGCCCATGTACAGTCCCAGGGATGGAATGCCCATGTACAGTCGCAGGGTTGGAATACCAATGTACAATCCCAGGGTTGGCATCCCCGTGTACAGTCCCAAGGTTGGAATTCCCATGTACAGTCCCAGTGTTGGAATCCCCAAGTACAGACTCAGTGTTGGAATCCCCATGTACAGCCCCAGTGTTGGAATCTGCACGTACAGTTCCTGGGCTGGAATCCCCATATACAGACCCAGGTTTGGAATCCCCATGTACAGTCCCAGGTTTGGAATCCCAACTTACAGTCCCAGGATTGGAAACCCCATGTACAATCACTGGGTTGGAATCACCATCTAATGTCCCAGTGTTGGAATCCACATGTAGAGTACCAGGGTTGGAATCCCCATGTACATTCACAGGTTGGAAATCCCCATGTATAGTCCCAGGGTTGGGATCCCCATGTACAGTCCCAGTGTTGGAAACGCCATGTGCAGTTCCAGGGTTGGCATCTGCATGTACAGTCCCAGGGTTGGAATCCCCACTTACAGTCCCAGGATTGGAAACCCCATGTACAATCACAGGGTTGGAATCACCATCTGATGTCCCAGTGTTGGAATCCGCATGTACAGTCCCAGGGTTGGAATCCCCATGTACAGTCACAGGTTGGAAATCCCCATGTATAGTCCCAGGGTTGGGATCCCCATGTGCAGTCCAAGTGTTGGAAACGCCATGTGCAGTTCCAGGTTTGGCATCTCCATATACAGTCCCAGGGTTGGAATCACCATCTACATTCCCAGGGTTGGAATCTGCTTATACAGTCCCAGGGTTGGAATCCTCATGTACAGTCCCAGGGTTAGAATCCCCATGTACAGTCCCAGGGTTGGAATCACCATCTACTGTCCCAGGATTGGAATCCTGATGTACAGTCCCAGGGTTAGAATCCCCATGTACAGTCCCAGTGTGGAAATCACTATGTATAGTCCCAGGGTTGGAATCCCCATTTACAGTCCCAGGGCTGGAATACCCATTTACAGTCCCGGGGTTGGAATCCCCATGGACAGTCCCAGTGATGGAAACCCCATGTACAGTCACAAGGTTGGAATTCCCATGTACTGTCCCAGGGTTGGAATACCCAAGTACAGTCCCAGGGTTGGAATCCCCTTGTACACTCCCAGTGTTGGAATCCCCATGTACAGTCCCAGGGTTGGAAACCACATGTACAGAGCCAGGTTGGGAATCTCCAAATACAGTCACAGGGTTGGGATCCCCATATACAATCCCTGCGTTGGAATACATATGTACAGTCCCAGGGTTGTAATCCCCATGTACAGTCCCAGTGTTGGAATCACCATCTACATTCCCAGGGTTGGAATCCGCATGTACAGTCCTAGGTTTGTAATCCATATGTACAGCCCCAGGTTTCGAATCCCCATGTACTTTCCCAGGGCTGGAATCCCCATGTACAGTCCCATGGTTGAAATCCCCATGAACAGTCCCAGTGTTGGAAACTCCATGTACTGTCCCAGGTTTGGTGTCCCCATGTACAGTCCCAGGTTTGGAATCCCCATGTGTAGTCCCAGGCTTGGAATCCCCATGTACCGTCCGAGGGTTGGAATCCCCATATACATTCCCAGTGTTGGAATCCCCATGTACAATCCGAGGGTTACTATTGCCATGCACAGTACCAGGGTTAGAAACCCCAGCGTTGGAATCCCCAAATACATTCCCAGGGTTAAAATCCCAGGTGTTGAAATCCCCAGGAACAGTCCCAGTGTTAGGTTCCCCATGTACAGTCCCAGGGTTGGAATCCCAATGTACAGTCCCAGGATTAGAATCCCCATGTAGAGTCCCAGGTTTGGAATCCCCATGTACAGACCGAGGGTTGGAATCCCCATGTACAGTCCCAGGGATGAAATGCCCATGTTCAATCCCAGGGTTGGAATCCCCATATACAGTCCCAGTGTTAGCATTCCAGTGTACAGTCCCAAGGTTGGAATCCCCATGTACATTTCCTGGGTTAGAATCCCCATGTACAGCCCCAGGGTAGGAATCCCCATGTACAGTCCCAGGGTTTGCATCCCCATCTACTGACCCAGGGTTAGAATCCCCATGTACATTCCCAGGGCTAGAATCCCCATGTACAATCCCAGGATAGGAAGCCCCATGTACAGTCACAGTCTTCGAATCCCCATGTACATTGCCAGGGATGGAATCCCCATGTAGAATCCCAGGGTTGGAAACCCCATGTACAGTTCCATGGTTAGAATCCCCATGTACATTCACAGGGCTGGAAGCTCCATGTACAGTCCCAGGCTTGGAATCTCCATGTACAGTCCAAGGCTTCGAATCCCCATGTACAGTCCCAGGGTTAGAATCCCCATGTACAGTCCCAGGCTTCGAATCCCCGTGTACAGTCCCAGTGTTAGAATGCCCAGAGTTGGAATCCACATGTACAATCCCAGGGTTAGAATCCCCATTTACAATCTCAGGTTTAGAATCCCCGTGTACAGTACCAGGGTTAGAATCCACATGTACAGTCCCAGCGTTGGAATCCCCTTGTACTGTCCAAGGTTTCGATTACCCATGTATAGTCCTAGGATTAGAATCCCCGTGTACAGTCCCAGGGTTGGAATCCCCCTGTACAGCCCGAGGGATGGAATACCCATGTACAGTCCCAGTGCTGGAATCCCCATGTACAGTCACAGTGTTGCAATCCCCACGTACAGTTACTGGGCTGGAATCCCCATGTACAGACCCAGGTTTGGAATCCCCATGTACAGTCCCAGGGTTGGAATCCCCATTTACAGTCCTTGGATTGGAAACCACATGTACAATCCCAGGGTTTGAATCACCTTCTACTTTCCCAGTGTTGGAATCCGCAAGTACCGTCCCAGGGTTGCAATCCCCATGTACAGTCCCAGGGTGGAAATCCCCATGTGTAGTCCCAGAGTTGGAATCTCCATGGACAGTCTCAGGGCTGGTATCCCCATATGCCGTCCCAGGTTAGAATCCCCATGTACAGTCCCGGTGTTGGAATCCCCATGTACAGTCCAAGGGTTGGAATCACCATGTACAGTCCCAGGATTGGAAATCCCATTTACAGTCCCAGGGTTGAAATCCCCATGAACAATTCCAGTGTTGGAATCCCCATGTACAGTCCCAGGGTTGGAATCCCCATGTACAATCCCAAGGGGGGAATCCCCATGTAAATTCCCAGGGTTGGAATCCCTGTGTAGAGTCCCAGGATTAGAATCCCCATGTACAGTCCCAGGGTTGGAAACCCCATGTACAGTCCCAGTGTTGGAATCCCCATGTACAGTCCGAGCGTTGGAATCCGCATGTACAGTCGCAGGGTTGGATTCCATATGTACAGTCCCAGGGTTGGACTCCCCAATGTACAGTTCCAGGGTTGAAACCGCTATGGACAGTCCCAGGGTTGAAATCCCTATGTATAGTCCCAGGGTTGGAATCTCCATGTACATTCCCAGGGCTGGAGTCTGCATGTACAGTCCCAGGGTTGGAGTCCCCATGTACAGTCCCAGTGTGGAAATCCCCATCTATAGTCCCAGGGTTGGGATCCCGATGTACAGTCCCAGTGATGGAATCCCCATGTACAGTTCCAGGGTTGGCATCTCCATGTACAGTCCCAGGGTTGGAATCACCATCTACATTCCCAGGGTTGGAATCTGCTTATACAGTCCCAGGTTTGGAATCCACATGTCCAGTCCCAGGGTTAGAATACCCATGTACAGTCCCAGGGTTGGAATCACCATCTCCTGTCCCAGGATTGGAATCCTCATGTACAGTCCCAGGGTTAGAATCCCCATGTACAGTCCCAGTGTGGAAATCCCAATGAATAGTCCCAGGGTTGGAATCCCCATTTACAGTCCCAGGGCTGGAATCCCAATGTACAGTCCCAGGGTTGGAATCCCCATGGACAGTCCCAGTGTTGGAATCCCCATGTACATTCACAAGGTTGGAATCCCCATGTACAGTCCCAGGGTTGGAATCCACATGTACAGTCCGAGGGTTGGAATCCCCATGTACATTCCCAGGGTTGGAATCCCCATGTACAGTCCCAGGGTTACTATTGCCATGCACAGTCCCAGGGTTAGAATCCCCAGGGTGGGAATCCCCAAATACAGTCCCAGGGTTATAATCCCAGGTGTTGGAACCCCCAGGAACAGTCCCAGTGTTAGGTTGTCCATGTACAGTCCCAGGGTTAGAATCCCCATGTACAGTCCCATGATTAGAATTCCCGTGTACAGTCCCAGGGTTAGAATCACGATGTGCAGTCCCAGTGTTGGAACCCTCATGCACAGTCCCTGGTTTCGAATCCACATGTACAGTCCCTGGTTTGTAATCCCCATGTACAGACCGAGGGTTGGAATCCCCATGTACAGTCCCAGTGTTGGAATCCCCATTTACAGTCCCAGGGTTGGAATCCCCACGTACATTTCCTGGGTTAGAATCCCCATGTACAGACCCAGGGTAGGAATCCCCATGTACACGCCCAGGGTTAGCATCCCCATCTACTGTCCCAGGGTTAGAATCCCCATGTACATTCCCAGGGTTAGAATCCCCATGTACAATCCCAGGATAGGAAGCCCCATGTAGAGTCACAGGCTTCGAATCCCCATATACATTCCCAGGGATGGAATCCCCATGTACAATCCCAGGGTTGGAATCCCCATGTACAGTTATATGGTTGGAATCCCCAAGTACAGTCACAGGGCTGGAAGCTCCATGTACAGTGGCAGAGTTAGAATCACCATGTACAATCCTAGGCTTAGAATCCCCATGTACATTCCCAGGGTTAGAATCCCCATGTACAGTCCCAGGCTTCGAATCCCCATGTACAGTCCCAGGGTTAGAATCCCCATGTACAGTCCCAGGCTTCGAATCCCCGTGTACAGTCCCAGTGTTAGAATGCCCAGTGTTGGAATCCCCATGTACAGTCCCAGGGTTAGAATCCCCATTTACAGTCTCAGGGTTACAATCCCTGTGTACAGTACCAGGGTTAGAATACCCATGGACAGTCCCAGGGTTGGAATCCACTTGTACTGTCCCAGGGTTCGATTACCCATGTACAGTCCCAGGATTAGAATCCACATGTACAGTCCCAGCGTTAGAATCCCGACGTACCATCCCAGTGTTGGGAACCCCATGTACAGTCCCAGGGTTGGAATCCCCATGTTCAGCCCGAGGGTTGAAATGCCCATGTACAGTCCCAGGGATTGAATGCCCATGTACAGTTCCAGCATTGGAATACACATGTACAGTCCCAGGGTTAGCATCCCCGTGTACAGACTCAGTGTTGGAATCCCCATGTACATTCCCAGTGTTGAAATCCCCACGTACAGTTCCTGCGCTGGAATCCCCATGTACAGACCCAGGTTTGGAATCCCCATGTACAGTCCCAGGTTTGGAATACCCATTTACAGTCCCAGGTTTGGAAACCACATGTGCAATCCCAGGGTTGGAATCACCATCTACTTTCCCAGTGTTGGAATCCACATGTACAGTCCCAGGGTTGGAATCCCCATGTACAGTCCCAGGGTGGAAATCACCATGTATAGTCCCAGGGTTGGAATCCCCATGTACAGTCCCAGGGCTGGTATCCCAATGTACAGTCCCAGGGTTAGAATCCCCATGTACAGTCCCACTGTTGGAATCCCCATTTACATTCCCACGGTTGGAATCACCATGTACAGTCCCAGGATTGGAAATCTCATGTACAGTCCTAGGGTTGTAATCCCCATGAACAATCCCAGTGTTGGAATCCGCATGTACAGTCCCAGGGTTGGAATCCCCATGTACAATCCCAGGGTGGGAATCCCCATGTAAATTCCCAGGGTTGGAATCCCCGTATGCAGTCCGAGGGTTAGAATCCCCTTGTACAGTCCCAGTGTTGGAAACCCCATCTCCAGTCCCAGTGTTGGAATCCCTGTGTACGGTCCGAGCGTTAGAATCCACATGTACAATCACAGGGTTGGAATCCCCACCTACATTAACTGGGTTAGAATCCCCATGTACAGATCCAGGGTCGGAATCCCCATGTACAGTCCCAGGGTTAGCATCCCCAGCTACTGTCCCAGGGTGAGAATCACCATGTACATTCCCAGTGTTCGAATCCGCATGTACAATTCCAGGATAGGAATCCTCATGTACAGTCCCAGGGTTGGAATCCCCATGCACTTTCCCAGGGATGGAATCCCCATGTACAATTCCAGGGTTGGCATCCCCATGTACAGTCCCATGGTTGGAATACCCATGTACAGTCACAGGGCGGGAAGATCAATGTACAGTCCCAGAGTTAGAATCTCCATGTAAAGTCCTAGGCTTAGAATCCCCATGTACAGTCCCAGGGTTAGAATCCCCAAGTACATTCCCAGGCTGCGAATCCCCGTGTACAGTCCCAGGGTTAAAATCCCCATGTACAGTCCCAGGCTTCGAATCCCCGTATACAGTCCCAGTGTTAGAATGCTCAGGGTTGGAATCCCAATGTACAGCCCCAGGGATAGAATCCCCATTTACAGTCTCAAGGTTAGAATCCCCGTGTACAGTACCAGGATTAGAATCCCCATGTACAGTCCCAGGGTTGGAATCGTCTTGTACTGTCCCTGGGTTCGAATGCCCATGTACAGTCACAGGGATGGAATGCCCACGTACAGTCCCAGGGTTGGAATACCAATGTACAAACCCAGGGTTGGCATCCCCGTGTACAGTCCCAAGGTTGGAATTCCCATGTACATTCCCAGTGTTGGAATCCCCATGTACAGTCCCAGTGTTGGAATCTGCACGTACAGTTCCTGGGCTGGAATCCCCATATACAGACCCAGGTTTGGAATCCCCATGTACAATCCCAGGTTTGGAATCCCCATTTACAGTCCCAGGATTGGAAACCCCATGTACAATCACAGGGTTGGAATCACCATTTACTGTCCCAGTGTTGGAATCCACATGTACAGTCCCAGGGTTGGAATCCCTATGTACAGTCACAGGGTGGAAATCCCCATGTATAGTCCCAGGGTTGGGATACCCATGTACAGTCCCAGTGTTGGAAACGCCATGTGCAGTTCCAGGGTTGGCATATCCATGTACACTCCCAGTGTTGGAATCACCATCTACATTCCCAGGGTTGGAATCTGCTTATACAGTCCCAGGGTTGTAATCCTGATGTACAGTCCCAGGGTTAGAATCCCCATGTACAGCCCAAGTGTGGAAATCCCAATGTATAGTCCCAGGGTTGGAATCCCCATTTACAGTCCCAGGGCTGGAAACCCCATGTACAGTCCTAGGGTTGGAATCCCATGGACAGTCCCAGGGATAGAATCCCCATGTACAGTCCCAGTGTTGGAATCCCCATGTACATTCCGAGGGTTGGAATCACCATGTACAGTCCCAGGATTGGAAATCTCATGTACAATCCCAGGGTTGTAATCCCCATGAACAATCCCAGTGTTGGAATCCGCATGTACAGTCCCAGGGTTGGAATCCCCATGTACAATCCCAGGGTGGGAATCCCCATGTAAATTCCCAGGGTTGGAATACCCGTATACAGTCCGAGGGTTTGAATCCCCTTGTACAGTCCCAGTGTTGGAAACCCCATGTACAGTCCCAGTGTTGAAATCCCATGGACAGTCCCAGGGATAGAATCCCCATGTACAGTCCCAGTGTTGGAATCCCCATGTACATTCCGAGGGTTGGAATCACCATGTACAGTCCCAGGATTGGAAATCTCATGTACAGTCCCAGGGTTGTAATCCCCATGAACAATCCCAGTGTTGGAATCCGCATGTACAGTCCCAGGGTTGGAATCCCCATGTACAATCCCAGGGTGGGAATCCCCATGTGAATTCCGAGGCTTGGAATGCCCGTATACAGTCCGAGGGTTAGAATCCCCTTGTACAGTCCCAGTGTTGGAAACCCCATGTACAGTCCCAGTGTTGAAATCCCTGTGTACAGTCCGAGCGTTGGAATCCGCATGTACAATCACAGGGTTGGAATCCCCATGTACAGTCACAGGGTGGAAATCCCCATGTATAGTCCCAGGGTTGGGATACCCATGTACAGTCCCAGTGTTGGAAACGCCATGTGCAGTTCCAGGGTTGGCATCTCCATGTACAGTCCCAGGGTTGGAATCACCATCTACATTCCCAGGGTTGGAATCTGCTTATACAGTCCCAGGGTTGGAATCCTGATGTACAGTCCCAGGGTTAGAATCCCCATGTACAGTCCCAGTGTGGAAATCCCAATGTATAGTCCCAGGGTTGGAATCCCCATTTACAATCCCAGGGCTGGAACCCCCATGCACAGTCCCAGGGTTGGAATCCCATGGACAGTCCCAGGGATAGAATCCCCATGTACAGTCCCAGTGTTGGAATCCCCATGTACATTCCGAGGTTTGGAATCACCATGTATAGTCCCAGGATTGGAAATCTCATGTATAGTCCCAGGGTTGTAAGCCCCATGAACAATCCCAGTGTTGGAATCCGCCTGTACAGTCCCAGGGTTGGAATCCCCATGTACAATCCCAGGGTGGGAATCCCCATGTAAATTCCCAGGGCTGGAATCCCCGTATAGAGTCCGAGGGTTAGAATCCCCTTGTACAGTCCCAGTGTTGGAAACCCCATGTACAGTCCCAGTGTTGAAATTCCTGTGTACAGTCCGAGCGTTGGAATCCGCATGTACAATCACAGGGTTGGAATCCCCACGTACATTTACTGGGTTAGAATCCCCATGTACAGACCCAGTGTAGGAATCCCCATGTACAGTCCCAGGGTTAGCATCCCCATCTACTGCCCCAGGGTGAGAATCCCCATGTACATTCCCAGGGTTAGAATCCGCATGTACAATTCCAGGATAGGAATCCCCATGTACAGTCCCAGGGTTGGAATCCCCATGCACTTTCCCAGGGATGGAATCCCCATGTACAATTCCAGGGTTGGCATCCCCATATACAGTCCCATGGTTAGAATACCCATGTACAGTCACAGGGCTGGAAGCTCAATGTACAGTCCCAGAGTTAGAATCTCCATGTAAAGTCCTAGGCTTAGAATCCCCATGTACAGTCCCAGGGTTAGAATCCCCATGTACAGTCCCAGGCTGCGAATCCCCGTGTACAGTCCCAGGGTTAAAATCCCCATGTACAGTCCCAGGCTTCGAATCCCCGTGTACAGTCCCAGTGTTAGAATGCCCAGGGTTGGAATCCCAATGTACAGTCCCAGGGTTAGAATCCCCATTTGCAGTCTCAAGTTTAGAATCCCCGTGTACATTACCAGGATTTGAATCCCCATGTAGAGTCCCAGGGTTGGAATCGTCTTGTACTGTCCCAGGGTTCGAATGCCCATGTACAGTCCCAGGGGTGGAATGCCCATGTACAGTCCCAGGGTTGGAATACCAATGTACAATCCCAGGGTTGGCATCCCCGTGTACAGTCCCAAGGTTGGAATTCCCATGTACAGTCCCAGTGTTGGAAATCCATGTACAGTCCCAGTGTTGGAATCTGCACGTACAGTTCCTGGGCTGGAATCCCCACATACAGACCCAGGTTTGGAATCCCCATGTACAATCCCAGATTTCGAATCCTCATTTACAGTCCCAGGATTGGAAACCCCATGTACAATCACAGGGTTGGAATCACCATCTACTGTCCCAGTGTTGGAATCCGCATGTACAGTCCCAGGGTTGTAATCCCCATGTACAGTCCCAGGTTTGGAATCCCCATTTACAGTCCCAGGATTGGAAACCCCATGTAAAATCAAAGGGTTGGAATCACCATCTACTGTCCCAGTGTTGGAATCCACATGTACAGTCCCAGGGTTGGAATCCCCATGTACAGTCACAGGGTGGAAATCCCCATGTATAGTCCCAGGGTTGGGATCCCCATGTACAGTCCCAGTGTTGGAAACGCCATGTGCAGTTCCAGGGTTGGCATCTCCATGTGCAGTCCCAGTGTTGGAATCACCATCTACATTCCCAGGGTTGGAACCTGCTTATACAGTCCCAGGGTTAGAATCCCCATGTACAGTCCCAGTGTGGAAATCCCAATGTATAGTCCCAGGGTTGGAAACCCCATTTACAGTCCCAGGGCTGGAATCCCCATGTACAGTCACAAGGTTGGAATTCCCATGTACAGTACCAGGGTTGGAATACCCAAGTACAGTCCCAGGGTTGGAATCCCTTTTACACTCCCAGTGTTGGAATCCCCATGTACAGTCCCAGGGTTGGAAACCACATGTACAGATCCAGGTTGGGAATCCCCATATACAGTCACAGGGTTGGAATCCGCATATACAATCCCTGGGTTGGAATCCATATGTACAGTCCCAGGGTTCGAATCCCCATGTACTTTCGCAGGGCTGGAATTCCCATGTACAGTCCCATGGTTGAAATCCCTATGAACAGTCCCAGTTTTGGAATCCCCATGTACTGTCCCAGGTTTCGAGTCCCCATGTACAGTCCCAGGTTTGGAATCCCCATGTGTAGTCCCAGGCTTGGAATCCCCATGTACCGTCCCGGGGTTGGAAACCCCATGTACAGTCCCACGGTTGGAATCCCCATGTACATTCCCAGTGTTGGAATCCCCATGTACAGTCCGAGGGTTACTATTGCCATGCACAGTACCAGGGTTAGAATCCCCAGCGTTGGAATCCCCAAATACAGTCCCAGGGTTTAAATCCCAGGTGTTGAAATCCCCAGGAACAGTCCCAGTGTCAGGTTCCCCATGTACAGTCCCAGGGCTGGAATCCCCATGTACAGTCCCAGGATTAGAATCGCCGTTTACAGTCCCAGGGTTAGAATCCCGATGTACAGTCCCAGTCTTGGAACCCTCATGCACAGTCCCAGGTTTCGAATCCCCATGTACAGTCCCAAGTTTGGAATCCCCATGTACAGACCGAGGGTTGGAATCCCCATGTGCAGTCCCAGGGATGAAATGCCCATTTACAATCCCAGGGTTGGAATCCCCATATACAGTCCCAGTGTTAGGATCCCCGTGTACAGTCCCAAGGTGGCATCCCCATTTACATTCCCAGTGTTTGAATCCCCATGTACAGTCCCAGGGTTGGAATCCCCATGTACATTTCCTGGGTTAGAATCCCCATGTACAGACCCAGGGTAGGAATCCCCATGTACAGACCCAGGGTAGGAATCCCCATATACAGTCCCAGGGTTAGCATTCCCATCTACTGTCCCAGGGTTCGAATCCCCATGTACATTCCCAGGGTTAGAATCCCCATGTACAATCCCAGGATAGGAAGCCCCATGTACAGTCACAGGCTTCGAAGCCCCATGTACATTCCCAGGGATGGAATCCCCATGTCGAATCCCAGGGTTGGAAACCCCATGTACAGTTCCATGGTTAGAATCCCCATGTACATTCACAGGGCTGGAAGCTCCATGTACAGTCACAGGGTTAGAATCTCCATGTACAGTCCTAGGCTTCGAATACCCATTTACATTCCCAGGGTTAGAATCCCCATGTACAGTCCCAGGCTTCGAATCCCCATGTACAGTCCCAGTGTTAGAATGCCCAGAGTTGGAATCCACATGTACAGTCCCAGGGTTAGAATCCCCATTTACAATCACAGGGTTAGAATCCCCGTGTACAGTACCAGGGTTAGAATCCACATGTACAGTCCCAGCGTTGGAATCCGTTTGTACTGTCCCAGGGTTCGATTACCCATGTACAGTCCCAGGATTAGAATCCCCGTGTACAGTCCCAGGGTTAGAACCCCGATGTACCATCCCAGTGTTGGGAACCCCATGTACAGTCCTAGGGTTGGAATCACCATGTACAGCCCGAGGGTTGAAATGCCCATGTACAGTCCCAGAGATGGAATGCCCATGTACAGTCCCAGGGTTGGAATAACCAGGTACAGTCCCAGGGTTATTATCCCCTTGTACAGTCCCAGGGATGGAATGCCCATGTACAGTCCCAGGGATGGAATGCCCATGTACAGTCCCAGGGATGGAATCCCCATGCACAGTCCAAGGGTTGGAATCACCATGTACAGTCCCAGGATTGAAATCCCCATGAACAATTCCAGTGTTGGAATCCCCATGTACAGTCCCAGGGTGGGAATCCCCATATAAATTCCCAGGTTTGGAATCCCCGTGTGCAGTCCCAGGGTTAGAATCCCCATGTACAGTCCCAGGGTTGGAAACCCCATGTACAGTCCCAGTGTTGGAATCCCCATGTACAGTCCGAGCGTTGGAATCCGCATGTACAATCACAGGTTTGGAATCCATATGTACAGTCCCAGGGTTGGAATCCCCATGTACAGTCCCAGTGTTGGAATCATCATCTAAAATCCCAGCGTTGGAATCTGCATGTACAGTCCCAGGGTTGGCTTCCATATGTAGAGTCCCAGGGTTGGAGTCCCCAATGTACAGTTCCAGGGTTGAAACCGCTATGTACAGTCCCAGGGTTGAAATCCCTATATATAGTCCCAGGGTTGGAATCTCCATGTACATCCCCAGAGCTGGAATCTGCATGTACAGTCCCAGGGTTGGAATCCCCATGTCCAGTCCCAGGGTGGAAATCCCCATGTATAATCCCAGGGTTGGGGTCCCCATGTACAGTCCCAGTGATGGAATTCCCATGTGCCGTTCCAGGGTAGGCATCTCCATGTACAGTCCCAGGGTTGGAATCCTCATGTACAGTCCCAGGGTTAGAATACCCATGTACAGTCCCAGGGTTGGAATCACCATCTACTGTCCCAGGATTGGAATCCCCATGGACAGTCGCAGTGTTGGAATCCCCATGTACATTCACAAGGTTGGAATCCCCATGTACAGTCCCAGGGTTGGAATACCAAGTACAGTCACAGGGTTGGAATTCCCGTGTGCAGTCCCAGGGTTAGAATCCCCATGTACAGTCCCAGGTTTGGAATCCCCATGTACAGTCCCAGTGATTGAATCCTCGTGTACAGTCCCAGGGTTGGAATCCGCATATACAGTCCCAGGGTTGGAATCCATATTTACAGTTCCAGGGTTGTAATCCCCATGTACAGTCCCAGTGTTGGAATCACCATCTACATTCCCAGGGTTGGAATCCGCATGTATAGTCCCAGGTTTGGAAACCATATGTACAGTCCCAGGGTTCGAATCTCCATGTACATTCCCAGGGCTGGAATCCCCATGTACAGTCCTATAGTTGAAATCCCCATGAACAGTCCCACTGTTGGAATCCCCATGTACTGTCCCAGGTTTGGATTCCCCATGTACAGTCCCAGGTTTGGAATCCCCATGTGTAGCCCCAGGCTGGGAATCCCCATGTACCGTCCCAGGGTTGGAAACCCCATGTACAGTCCCAGGGTTGGAATCCCCATGTACATTCCCAGGGTTGGAATCCCCATGTACAGTCCCAGGGTTACTATTGCCATGCACAGTCCCAGGGTTAGAATCCCCAGGGTGGGAATCCCCAAATACAGTCCCAGGGTTATAATACCAGGTGTTGGAATCCCCAGGAACATTCCCAGTGTTAGGTAGCCCATGTACAGTCCCAGGGTTGGAATCCCGATGTACAGTCCCAGTGTTGGAACCCTCATGCACAGTCCCAGGTTTCGAATACTCATGTACAGTCCCAGGTTTGGAATCCCCATGTAAAGACCGAGGGTTGGAATCCCCATGCACAGTCCCAGTGTTGGAATCCCTATGTACAGTCCCAGGGTTGGAATCCCCACGTACATTTCCTGGGTTAGAATCCCCATGTACAGACCCAGGGTAGGAATCCCCATGTACAGGCCCAGGGTTAGCATCCCCATCTACTGTCCCACGGTTAGAATCCCCATGTACAATCCCAGGATAAGAAGCCCCATGTAGAGTCACAGGCTTCGAATCCCCATATACATTCCGAGGGATGGAATCCCCATGTACAATCCCAGGGTTGGAATCCCCATGTACAGTTCTATGGTTAGAATCCCCATGTACATTCCAAGGCTTAGAATCCCCATGTACAGTCCCAGGATTAGAATCCCCATGTACAGTCCCAGGCTTCGAATCCCCATGTACAGTCCCAGGGTTAGAATCCCCATGTACAGTCCCAGGCTTCGAATCCCCGTGTACAGTCCCAGTGTTATAATGCCCAGGGTTAGGATCCCCATGTACAGTCCCAGAGTTAGTATCCCCATTTACAGGCTCAGGTTTAGAATCCCCGTGTACAGTACCAGGGTTAGAATCCCCATGTACAGTCCCAGGTTTGGAATCCCCTTGCACTGTCCCAGGGTTCGATTACCCATATACAGTCCCAGGATTAGAATCCACGTGTACAGTCCCAGGGTTAGAATCCCGATGTACCATCCCAGTGCTGGGAACCCCATGTACAGTCCCAGGGTTGGTATCCCCATGTTCAGCCCGAGGGATGAAATGCCCATGTACAGTCCCTGGGTTGGAATGCCCATGTACAGTCCCAGGGTTAGCAACACCGTGTACAGTCCCAAGGTTGGAATCCCCATGTACAGTCCCAGTTTTGGAATCCCCATGTACATTCCCAGTGTTCAAATCCCCATGTTCAGTTCCTGCACCGGAATCCCCATGTACAGACGCAGGTTTGGAATCCCCATGTACAGTACCAGGGTTGGAATCCCCATTTAGAGTCCCAGGTTTGGAAACCACATGTACAATCCCTGGGTTGGAATCACCATCTACTTTCCCAGTGTTGGAATCCACAGGTACAGTCCCAGGGTTGGAATCCCCATGTACAGTCCCAGGGTGGAAATCCCCATGTATAGTCCCAGGGTTGGAATCCCCATGTACAGTCCCGGGGCTGGTATCCCCATGTACAGTCCCAGGGTTAGAATCCCCATGTACAGTCCCAGTGTTGGAATCCCCATGTACATTCCCAGGGTTGGAATCACCATGTACAGTCCCAGGATTGGAAATCCCATGTACAGTTCCAGGGTTGTAATCCCCATGAACAATCCCAGTGTTGGAATCCCCATGTGCAGTCCCAGGGTTGGAATCCCCATGTAGAATCCCAGGGTGGGAATCCCCATGTAAATTCCCAGGGTTGGAATCCCCGTATACAGTCCGAGGGTTAGAATCCCCTTGTACAGTCCCAGTGTTGGAAACCCCATGTACAGTCCCAGTGTTGGAATCCCTGTGTACAGTCCGAGCGTTTGAATCCGCATGTACAATCACAGGGTTGGAATCCATATGTACAGTCCCGGGTTGGAATCCCCATGTACAGTCCCAGTGTTGCAATCATCATCTAAAATCCCAGCGTTGGAATCCGCATGTACAGTCCCAGGGTTGGATTCCATATGTACAGTCCCAGGTTTGTAATCCCCATGTACAGACCGAGGGTTGGAATCACCATGTACAGTCCCAGTGTTGGAATCCCCATTTACAGTCCCAGGGTGGAATCCCCACGTACATTTCCTGGGTTAGAATCCCCATGTACAGACCCAGGGTAGGAATCCCCATGTACAGGCCCAGGGTTAGCATCCCCATCTACTGTCCCAGGGTTAGAATCCCCATGTACATTCCCAGGGTTAGAATACCCATGTACAATCCCAGGATAGGAAGCCCCATGTAGAGTCACAGGCGTCGAATCCCCATATACATTCCCAGGGATGGAATCCCCATGTACAATCCCAGGGTTGGAATCCCCATGTACAGTTATATGGTTAGAATCCCCATGTACAGTCACAGGGCTGGAAGCTCCATGTACAGTGGCAGAGTTAGAATCACCATGTACAGTCCTAGGCTTAGAATCCCCATGTACATTCCCAGGGTTAGAATCCCCATGTACAGTCCCAGGCTTCGAATACTCATGTAGAGTCCCAGAGTTAGAATCCCCATGTACATTCCCAGGCTTCGAATCCCCGTGTACAGTCCCAGTGTTAGAATGCCCAGTGTTGGAATCCCCATGTACAGTCCTAGGGTTAGAATCCCCATTTACAGTCTCAGGGTTACAATCCCTGTGTACAGTAGCAGGGTTAGAATCCCCATGTACCGTCCCAGGGTTGGAATCCCCTTGTACTGTCCCAGGGTTCGATTACCCATGTACAGTCCCAGGATTAGAATCAACATGTACAGTCCCAGCGTTAGAATCCTGATGTACCATCCCAGTGTTGGGAACCCCATGTACAGTCCCAGGGTTGGAATCCCCATGTTCAGCCCGAGGGTTGAAATGCCCATGTACAGTCCCAGGGATTGAATGCCCATGTACAGTTCCAGCATTGGAATACCCATGTACAGTCCCAGGGTTAGCATCCCCGTGTACAGACTAAGTGTTGGAATCCCCATGTACATTCCCAGTGTTGAAATCCCCACGTACAGTTCCTGCGCTGGAATCCCCATGTACAGACCCAGGTTTGGAATCCCCATGTACAGTCCCAGGGTTGGAATCCACATTTACAGTCCCAGGTTTGGAAACCACATGTGCAATCCCAGGGTTGGAATCACCATCTACTTTCCCAGTGTTGGAACCCACATGTCCAGTCACAGGGTTGGAATCCCCATGTGCAGTCCCAGGGTGGAAATCACCATGTATCGTCCCAGGGTTGGAATCCCCATGTACAGTCCCAGGGCTGGTATCCCCATGTACAGTCCCAGGGTTAGAATCCCCATGTACAGTCCCACTGTTGGAATCCCCATGTACATTCCCAGGGTTGGAATCACCATGTACAGTCCCAGGATTGGAAATCTCATGTACAGTCCTAGGGTTGTAATCCCCATGAACAATCCCAGTGTTGGAATCCGCATGTACAGTCCCAGGGTTGGAATCCCCATGTACAGTCCCAGGGTGGGAATCCCCATGTAAATTCCCAGGGTTGGAATCCCCGTATACAGTCCGAGGGTTAGAATACCCTTGTACAGTCCCAGTGTTGGAAACCCCATGTACAGTCCCAGTGTTGGAATCCCTGTGTACAGTCCGAGCCTTTGAATCCGCATGTACAATCACAGGGTTGGAATCCATATGTACAGTCCCGGGTTGGAATCCCCATGTACAGTCCCAGTGTTGCAATCATCATCTAAAATCCCAGCGTTGGAATCCGTATGTACAGTCCCAGGGTTGGAATCCCCAATATACGTTTCCAGGGTTGAAACCGCTATTTACCGTCCCAGGGTTGAAATCCCTGTGTATAGTCCCAGTGTTGGAATCTCCATGTACAATCCCAGGGCAGGACTCCCCATGTACAGTCCCAGTGTTGGACTCCTCATGTACTGTCCCAGGGTTGGAGTCCCCATGTACAGCCCCAGGGTTGGGATCCCCATATGTAATCCCAGGCTTGGAATCACCATGTACAGTCCCAGGGTTGGTATCCCCTTATACAGTCCCAGGGCTGGAATCCCCATGTACATTCCGAGGGTTGGAATCCCCATGTACAGTCCCAGGGTTACTATCGCCAAGCACAGTCCAAGGGTTAGAATCCCCAGGGTTGGAACCCCCAATGCAGTCCCAGGGTAGGAATCCCAGATGTTGGAATCCCCAGGAACAGTCCCAGTGTTAGATTCCGCATGTACAGTCCCAGTGTTAGAATCCCCGAGTACAGTCCCAGGGTTAGAATCCCCAGGGTTGGAATCCCCATGTACAGTCCCAGGGTTAGAATCGCTATGTACAGTCCCAGGGTTAGAATCCCCGTGTACAGTAGCAGGGTTATAATCCCCATGTACAGTCCAGGGTTCGAATACCCAAATACGGTCCCAGGATTAGAATCCCCGTGTACAATCCCTTGGTTAGAATCCCGATGTACAGCCCCAGTTTTGGAAACGCCATTTACAGTCCCAGGTTTCGAATCCCCAAATACAGTCACAGGGTTGGAATCCCCATATGCAGCCCGAGAGTTGGAATCCGCATGTACAGTCCCAGAGATGGAATGCCCATGTATAGTCCCAAGGTTAGAATCCCCATGTACAGTCCCAGGCTTCGAATCCCCATGTACAGTCCCAGTGTTAGAATGCCCAGAGTTGGAATCCACATGTAGAGTCCCAGGGTTAGAATCCCCATTTACAATCACAGGGTTAGAATCCCCATGTACAGTACCAGGGTTAGAATCCACATGTACAGTCCCAGCGTTGGAATCCGTTTGTACTGTCCCAGGGTTCGATTACCCATGTACAGTCACAGGATTAGAATCCCCGTGTACAGTCCCAGGGTTAGAACCCCGATGTACCATCCCAGTGTTGGGAACCCCATGTACAGTCCTAGGGTTGGAATCACCATGTACAGCCCGAGGGTGGAAATGCCCATGTACAGTCCCAGAGATGGAATGCCCATGTACAGTCCCAGGGTTGGAATAACAATGTACAGTCCCAGGGTTAGTATCCCCTTGTACAGTCCCAGGGATGGAATGCCCATGTACAGTCCCAGGGATGGAATGCCCATGTACAGTCCCAGGGATGGAATCCCCATGCACAGTCCAAGGGTTGGAATCACCATGTACAGCCCCAGGATTGAAATCCCCATGAACAATTCCAGTGTTGGAATCCCCATGTACAGTCCCAGGGTTGGAATCCCCATGTACAATCCCAGGGTGGGAATCCCCATATAAATTCCCAGGTTTGGAATCCCCGTGTACAGTCCCAGGGTTAGAATCCCCATGTACAGTCCCAGGGTTGGAAACCCCATGTACAGTCCCAGTGTTGGAATCCCCATGTACAGTCCGAGCGTTGGAATCCGCATGTACAATCACAGGTTTGGAATCCATATGTACAGTCCCAGGGTTGGAATCCCCATGTACAGTCCCAGTGTTGGAATCATCATCTAAAATCCCAGCGTTGGAATCTGCATGTACAGTCCCAGGGTTGGCTTCCATATGTAGAGTCCCAGGGTTGGAGTCCCCAATGTACAGTTCCAGGGTTGAAACCGCTATGTACAGTCCCAGGGTTGAAATCCCTATATATAGTCCCAGGGTTGGAATCTCCATGTACATCCCCAGAGCTGGAATCTGCATGTACAGTCCCAGGGTTGGAATCCCCATGTCCAGTCCCAGGGTGGAAATCCCCATGTATAATCCCAGGGTTGGGGTCCCCATGTACAGTCCCAGTGATGGAATCCCCATGTGCCGTTCCAGGGTAGGCATCTCCATGTACAGTCCCAGGGTTGGAATCCTCATGTACAGTCCCAGGGTTAGAATACCCATGTACAGTCCCAGGGTTGGAATCACCATCTACTGTCCCAGGATTGGAATCCCCATGGACAGTCGCAGTGTTGGAATCCCCATGTACATTCACAAGGTTGGAATCCCCATGTACAGTCCCAGGGTTGGAATACCAAGTACAGTCCCAGGGCTGGAATCCTCTTGTACACTCCCAGATTTGGAATCCCCATGTACAATCCCAGGGTTGGAATCCACATGTACATTCCGAGATTGGGAATCCCCATATATAGTCACAGGGTTGGAATTCCCGTGTGCAGTCCCAGGGTTAGAATCCCCATGTACAGTCCCAGGTTTGGAATCCCCGTGTACAGTTCCAGTGATTGAATCCCCGTGTACAGTCCCAGGGTTGGAATCCGCATATACAGTCCCAGGGTTGGAATCCATATTTACAGTTCCAGGGTTGTAATCCCCATGTACAGTCCCCGTGTTGGAATCACCATCTACATTCCCAGGGTTGGAATCCGCATGTATAGTCCCAGGTTTGGAATCCATATGTACAGTCCCAGGGTTCGAATCTCCATGTACATTCCCAGGGCTGGAATCCCCATGTACAGTCCTATAGTTGAAATCCCCATGAACAGTCCCACTGTTGGAATCCCCATGTACTGTCCCAGGTTTGGATTCCCCATGTACAGTCCCAGGTTTGGAATCCCCATGTGTAGCCCCAGGCTGGGAATCCCCATGTACCGTCCCAGGGTTGGAAACCCCATGTACAGTCCCAGGGTTGGAATCCCCATGTACATTCCCAGGGTTGGAATCCCCATGTACAGTCCCAGGGTTACTATTGCCATGCACAGTCCCAGGGTTAGAATCCCCAGGGTGGGAATCCCCAAATACAGTCCCAGGGTTATAATCCCAGGTGTTGGAATCCCCAGGAACATTCCCAGTGTTAGGTAGCCCATGTACAGTCCCAGGGTTGGAGTCCCGATGTACAGTACAGTGTTGGAACCCTCATGCACAGTCCCAGGTTTCGAATCCTCATCTACAGTCCCAGGTTTGGAATCCCCATGTACAGACCGAGGGTTGGAATCCCCATGCACAGTCCCAGTTTTGGAATCCCTATGTACAGTCCCAGGGTTGGAATCCCCACGTACATTTCCTGGGTTAGAATCCCCATGTACAGACCCAGGGTAGGAATCCCCATGTACAGGCCCAGGGTTAGCATCCCCAACTACTGTCCCAGGGTTAGAATCCCCATGTACATTCCCAGGGTTAGAATCCCCATGTACAATCCCAGGATAAGAAGCCCCATGTAGAGTCACAGGATTCGAATCCCAATATACATTCCGAGGGATGGAATCCCCATGTACAATCCCAGGGTTGGAATCCCCATGTACAGTTCTATGGTTAGAATCCCCATGTACAGTCACAGGGCTGGAAGTTCCATGTACAGTGCCAGAGTTAGAATCACCGTGTATATTCCAAGGCTTAGAATCCCCATGCACAGTCCCAGGATTAGAATCCCCATGTACAGTCCCAGGCTTCGAATCCCCATGTACAGTACCAGGGTTAGAATCCCCATGTACAGTCCCAGGCTTCGAATCCCCGTGTACAGTCCCAGTGTTATAATGCCCAGGGTTAGAATCCCCATGTACAGTCCCAGGGTTAGTATCCCCATTTACAGGCTCAGGTTTAGAATCCCCGTGTACAGTACCAGGGTTAGAATCCCCATGTACAGTCCCAGGTTTTGAATCCCCTTGTACTGTCCCAGGGTTCGATTACCCATATATAGTCCCAGGATTAGAATCCACGTGTACAGTCCCAGGGTTAGAATCCCGATGTACCATCCCAGTGCTGGGAACCCCATGTACAGTCCCAGGGTTGGAATCCCCATGTTCAGCCCGAGGGATGAAATGCCCATGTACAGTCCCTGGGTTGGAATGCCCATGTACAGTCCCAGGGTTAGCATCCCCGTGTACAGTCCCAAGGTTGGAATCCCCATGTACAGTCCCAGTTTTGGAATCCCCATGTACATTCCCAGTGTTGAAATCCCCATGTACAGTTCCTGCACCGGAATCCCCATGTACAGACCCAGGTTTGGAATCCCCATGTACAGTACCAGGGTTGGAAACCCTATTTACAGTCCCAGGTTTGGAAACCACATGTACAATCCCAGGGTTGGAATCACCATCTACTTTCCCAGTGTTGGAATCCACATGTACAGTCCCAGGGTTGGAATCCCCATGTACAGTCCCAGGGTGGAAATCCCCATGTATAGTCCCAGGGTTGGAATCCCCATGTACAGTCCCGGGGCTGGTATCCCCATGTACAGTCCCAGGGTTAGAATCCCCATGTACAGTCCCAGTGTTGGAATCCCCATGTACATTCCCAGGGTTGGAATCACCATGTACAGTCCCAGGATTGGAAATCCCATGTACAGTTCCAGGGTTGTAATCCCCATGAACAATCCCAGTGTTGGAATCCCCATGTGCAGTCCCAGGGTTGGAATCCCCATGTAGAATCCCAGGGTGGGAATCCCCATGTAAATTCCCAGGGTTGGAATCCCCGTATACAGTCCGAGGGTTAGAATCCCCTTGTACAGTCCCAGTGTTGGAAACCCCATGTAGAGTCCCAGTGTTGGAATCCCTGTGTACAGTCCGAGCTTTTGAATCCGCATGTACAATCACAGGGTTGGAATCCATATGTACAGTCCCGGGTTGGAATCCCCATGTACAGTCCCAGTGTTGCAATCATCGTCTAAAATCCCAGCGTTGGAATCCGCATGTACAGTCCCAGGGTTGGATTCCATATGTACAGTCCCAGGTTTGTAATCCCCATGTACAGACCGAGGGTTGGAATCACCATGTACAGTCCCAGTGTTGGAATCCCCATTTACAGTCCCAGGGTTGGAATCCCCACGTACATTTCCTGGGTTAGAATCCACATGTACAGACCCAGGGTAGGAATCCCCATGTACAGGCCCAGGGTTAGCATCCCCATCTACTGTCCCAGGGTTAGAATCCCCATGTACATTCCCAGGGTTAGAATCCCCATGTACAATCCCAGGATAGGAAGCCCCATGTAGAGTCACAGGCGTCGAATCCCCATATACATTCCCAGGGATGGAATCCCCATGTACAATCCCAGGGTTGGAATCCCCATGTACAGTTATATGGTTAGAATCCCCATGTACAGTCACAGGGCTGGAAGCTCCATGTACAGTGGCAGAGTTAGAATCACCATGTACAGTCCTAGGCTTAGAATCCCCATGTACATTCCCAGGGTTAGAATCCCCATGTACAGTCCCAGGCTTCGAATACTCATGTCCAGTCCCAGGTTTAGAATCCCCATGTACATTCCCAGGCTTCGAATCCCCGTGTACAGTCCCAGTGTTAGAATGCCCAGTGTTGGAATCCCCATGTACAGTCCCAGGGTTAGAATCCCCATTTACAGTCTCAGGGTTACAATCCCTGTGTACAGTACCAGGGTTAGAATACCCATGTACAGTCCCAGGGTTGGAATCCCCTTGTACTGTCCCAGGGTTCGATTACCCATGTACAGTCCCAGGATTAGAATCCACATGTACAGTCCCAGCGTTAGAATCCTGATGTACCATCCCAGTGTTGGGAACCCCATGTACAGTCCCAGGGTTGGAATCCCCATGTTCAGCCCGAGGGTTGAAATGCCCATGTACAGTCCCAGGGATTGAATGCCCATGTACAGTTCCAGCATTGGAATACCCATGTACAGTCCCAGGGTTAGCATCCCCGTGTACAGACTCAGTGTTGGAATCCCCATGTACATTCCCAGTGTTGAAATCCCCACGTACAGTTCCTGCGCTGGAATCCCCATGTACAGACCCAGGTTTGGAATCCCCATGTACAGTCCCAGGGTTGGAATCCACATTTACAGTCCCAGGTTTGGAAACCACATGTGCAATCCCAGGGTTGGAATCACCATCTACTTTCCCAGTGTTGGAACACACATGTACAGTCCCAGGGTTGGAATCCCCAGGTGCAGTCCCAGGGTGGAAATCACCATGTATCGTCCCAGGGTTGGAATCCCCATGTACAGTCCCAGGGCTGGTATCCCCATGTACAGTCCCAGGGTTAGAATCCCCATGTACAGTCCCACTGTTGGAATCCCCATGTACATTCCCAGGGTTGGAATCACCATGTACAGTCCCAGGATTGGAAATCTCATATACAGTCCTAGGGTTGTAATCCCCATGAACAATCCCAGTGTTGGAATCCGCATGTACAGTCCCAGGGTTGGAATCCCCATGTACAGTCCCAGGGTGGGAATCCCCATGTAAATTCCCAGGGTTGGAATCCCCGTATACAGTCCGAGGGTTAGAATACCCTTGTACAGTCCCAGTGTTGGAAACCCCATGTACAGTCCCAGTTTTGGAATCCCTGTGTACAGTCCGAGCGTTTGAATCCGCATGTACAATCACAGGGTTGGAATCCATATGTACAGTCCCGGGTTGGTATCCCCATGTACAGTCCCAGTGTTGCAATCATCATCTAAAATCCCAGCGTTGGAATCCGCATGTACAGTCCCAGGGTTGGATTCCATATGTACAGTCCCAGGGTTGGAATCCCCAATGTACGTTTCCAGGGTTGAAACCGCTGTTTACCGTCCCAGGGTTGAAATCCCTGTGTATAGTCCCAGTGTTGGAATCTCCATGTACAATCCCAGGGCAGGACTCCCCATGTACAGTCCCAGTGTTGGACTCCTCATGTACTGTCCCAGGGTTGGAGTCCCCATGTACAACCCCAGGGTTGGGATCCCCATATGTAATCCCAGGCTTGGAATCCCCATGTACAGTCCCAGGGTTGGTATCCCCTTATACAGTCCCAGGGCTGGAATCCCCATGTACATTCCCAGGGTTGGAATCCCCATGTACAGTCCCAGGGTTACTATCGCCAAGCACAGTCCAAGGGTTAGAATCCCCAGGGTTGGAATCCCCCAATGCAGTCCCAGGGTAGGAATCCCAGATGTTGGAATCCCCAGGAACAGTCCCAGTGTTAGATTCCGCATGTACAGTCCCAGTGTTAGAATCCCCGTGTACAGTCCCAGGGTTAGAATCCCCAGGGTTAGAATCCCCATGTACAGTCTCAGGGTTAGAATCCCCATGTACAGTCCCAGGGTTAGAATCCACATGTACAGTAACAGGGCTGATAGCTCCATGTACAGTCCCATGGTTAGAATCTCCATGCACAGTCCAAGGCATAGAATCCCCATATACAGTCCGAGTGTCAGATTGCCCGTGTACAGACCAAGTGTTAGAATCCCTAGGGTTGGAATCCCCATGCACAATCCCAGGGTTAGAATCCCCGTGTATAGATCCAGGGTTAGAATCCCCAGGGTTGGAATCCCCATGTACAGTCCCAGGGTTAGAATTCCCATGTACAGTCCCAGGGTGAGTATCCCCGTGTGCTTTACCAGGGTTAGAATCCCCATGTACAGTCCCAGGGTTGGAATCCCTTTGTATAATCCCAGGGTTCGAAAACCCATGTACAGTCCCAGGATTAGAATCCGCGTGTTCAGTCCCAGGGTTAGAATCCCGATGTACATTCCCAGTGTTGGAAAACTCATTGACAGTCCCAGGTTTACAATCACCATGTACAGGCCCAGGGTTGGAATCCCCATGTACAGCCCGAGGTTTGGAATCCCTGTGTACCGTCCCAGGGATGGAATGCCCATGTACGGTCCCAGGGTTGGAATCCCCAAGCACAGTCCCAGGGTTAGCATCCCCGTGTACATTCCCTAGGTTGGAATCTCCATGTACAGTCCCAGTGTTGGAATCCCCATGTACTGACTCAGTGTTGGAATCCGCATGTACAGTCCCAGAGTTGGAATCCCCACGTAATGTTCCTGGGTTAGAATCCCCATGCACATACCCAGGGTTGGAATCCCCATGTACAGTCCCAGGGTTAGAATCCCCATGTACTTTCCCAGGGTTACAATCCCCATGTACAGTCTCAGGGTTAGAATCCCCATGTACAATCCCAGGATAGGAAGCCCCATGTACAGTCACAGGCTTCGAATCCCCATGTACATTCCCAGGGATGGAATCCCCATGTACAATCCCAGGGTACGAATCCCCATGTACAGTCCCATGGTTAGAATCCCCATGTAAAGTCACAGGGCTGGAAGCTCCATGTACAGTCCCATGGTTAGAATCTCCATGTACAGTCCTAAGCTTAGAACCCCCATGTACAGTCCCAGGGTTGGAATCCCCACGTACAATCCCAGGCTTAGAATCCTCATGTACAGTCACAGGGCTGGAAGCTGCATGTACAGTCCCATGGTTAGAATCTCCATGTACAGTCCTCGGCATAGAATCCCCATATACAGTGCCAGAGTTAGAAATCCCGTGTACAGTCCCAGTGTTAGAATCCCCGTGTACTGTCCCAGTGTTAGAATCCCCAGGGTTGGATTCCCCATGTACAATCCCAGGGTTAGAATCCCCGTGTACATTTCCAGGGTTAGAATCACCAGGGATGGAATCCCCATGTACAATCCCAGGGTTGCAATCCCCATGTACAATCCCAGTTTTAGTATCCCCATGTACTGTACCAGGGTTAGAATCCCCATATACAGTCCCAGGGTTGGAATCCCCTTGTACATTCACAGGGTTCGAATACCCATGTACAGTCCCAGGTTTGGAATCCCCGTGTACAGTCCCAGTGTTGGAAACATAGAAACATGGAAGATAGGAGCAGGAGTAGGCCATTCGGCCCTTCTTACCTGCTCCGCCATTGAATGGGATCATGGCTGATCATCCAAATTCAGTACCCTGTACCTGCCTTCTCCCCATATCCCTTGATCCCTTTAGCCTTAAGAAATATATCCAACTCGTTCTTGAATATATTTAATGAACTGGCCTCCACCGCCCTCTGTGCCAGAGTTTTCCACAGGTTCACCACTCTCTGGGTGAAGAAATTCCTCCTCATTTCAGTCCTAAATAGCTTGCCCCTTATCCTTAGACTATGACCCCTGGTTCTGGACTCCCCGGCCATCAGAAACATCCTTCCTGCATCTAGTCTGCCCAGGCCTGACAGAATTTTATAGGTTTCGATGCGATCCCCTCTCAATCTTCTAAACTCCAGTGAGTATAAGCCCAATCAACACAATCTCTCCTCATACGTCATTCCTGCCATCCCAGGTATCAGCCTGTTGAATCTTCGCTGCACTCCTTCCATGGCAAGAACGTCCTTCCTCAGGTAAGGCGACCAAAACTGCACACAATACTCAAGGTGCGGTCTCACCAAGGCCCTGTACAACTGCAGCAAGACATCCTTGTTCTTGTACTCGAAACCTCTTGCTACGAAGACCAACATACCATTTGCCTTCTTAACCACCTACTGCACCTGCATGCTTACCTTCAGCGACTGGTGCACAAGAACACCCAGGTATCTTTGCACTTCCCCTTCTCCCAATCTATTGCCATTCAAATAATAATCTGCCTTCCTGTTTTTGCCACCAAAGTGGATAACCTCACATGTATCCACATTATAGTGCATTTGCCATGTTTCTGCCCAATCAGCCAACCTGTCCAAATCGTACTGGAGTTTTACGACATCCTCCTCACAGCATACCCACCCACCCAGCTTTGTGTCGTCTGCAAATTTGGAGATATTACATCCAATTCCCTCGTCCAGATCATTAATATATATTGTGAACAGCTGGGGTCCTAGGACCGATCCTTGCAGTACCCCACTAGCCACTGCCTGCCACTCGGAAAACGACACATTTATTCCAACTCTTTGCTTTCTGTCCGCCAACCAGTTCTCTATCCAAGTCAATACCTTGCCCCCAATCCCATGTGCCTTAATTTTGCACGCTAATCTCTTATGCAGGACCTTATCGAAGGCCTTCTGAAAGTCCAAATACACCACATCCACTGGTTCTCCCTTATCTATTTTACCAGTTACATCCTCAAAACATTCCAGTCGATTAGTCAAGCATGATTTACCTTTTGTAAATCCATGTTGACTTTGTCCGATCCAGTCACTGCTTTGCAAGTGCTCTGCTATTACATCTTTTATAATGGACTCTAGCATTTTCCCCACTACCAATGTCAGGCTTAACGGTCTATAATTCCACGCCTTTTCTCTACCACCTTTTTTGAATAGTGGGGTAACATTAGCTACCCGCCAAACCATGGGTACCATTCCAGAGTCTATCGAGTTCTGGAAGATGACCAGCAATGCATCTACTATTTCTAGGGCCACTTCCTTAAGTACCCTGGGATGTAGATTATCAGGCCCTGGGGATTTATCGGCCTTCAGTCCCATCAATTTTCCTAACACCATTTCCCTACAAGTAAATGATTTCTTTCAGTTCCACCCTTTCATCAGACCCTATGTTCCCCGGCATCTCTGGGAGGTTATTTGTGTCCTCCTTTGTGAAGACAGAATCAAAATATGTATTTAGTTGGCCTGCCATTTCTTTGTTCCCCACTATAAATTCCCCCGATTCTGTCTGCAAGGGATCTACGCTTGACTTCACCAATCTTTTTCTCTTCACATATCTATAAAAGCTTTTACAGTCAGTTTTTATGTTCCTTGCAAGCTTACTCTCATATTCTATTGTCCCTTTCTTAATTAATCCCTTTGTCCTCCTTTGTTGAATCCTAAACTGCTCCCAATCCTCAGGATTATTGCTTTTTCTGGCCAATTTATATGCCCTCTCCTTGGACATTATGCTATCCCTAATTTCCCTTGTTAGCCACGGTTGGGTCACCTTTTTTGTTTTATTTTTATGCCAAACCGGGATGAACAAATTCTGTAGTTCATCCATTCGGTCTTTGAATGTTTGCCATTGCCTATCCACCGTCAACCCTTTGAGTGCAATTCTGCAATCAATCCTACCCAACTCGCTCCTCAGACCATCGTAGTTTCCTTTAATTAAATTGAGGACACTAGTCTCCGAGTCAACTACTTCATTCTCCATCTTAATGAAGAATTCGATCATATTATGATCGCTCCGACCCAAGGGGCCTCGTACAACAAGATTGCTAATTAATCCTTCCTCGTTACATAATACCCAGTCTAAGATGACCTGATCTCTGGTTGGTTCCTCGACATATTGGTCCAGGAAACCATCCCGTAAACATTCCAGGAATTCCTCCTCCACAGTATTGTTACTAATTTGGTTGGCCCAATCTATATGTAGATTAAAGTCACCCATGATTACTTCTGTGCCCTTATTGCACGCTTCTTTAATTTCCCTTTTAATGCCATCCCCAACCTCTGCCTTACTTTTTGGAGGTCTATAAACCACTCCCACTAACGTTATTTTCCCCTTAGTATTTCTCAATTCTACCCATACAGATTCCACCTCATCAGAGCTAATATCCTTCATTAAAATTGTGTTAATCCCTTCTTTAACCAGTAATGCTACCCCACCTCACTTTCCTTTTTGCCTATCTTTCCTGAATATCGAATACCCCTGGATGTTGAGTTCCCAGTCCTGGCCTTCCTTGAGCCACATTTCCGTAATCCCAACCAAATCGTATTTATTTACTTCTATTTGCGCAGCCAATTCATCCACCTTATTACAAATGCTCCTCACATTAAGACACAAAGCCTTCAGGCTTGTTTTTTTTAACGCTCTTAGACCTATTAGAATTATTATTTACTGTGGCCATGTTTGATTTAAACCGCTGATTTCTCTAACAGCCACTTTTGTTGTTCTCCTTCCTATCTTATGCTTTTATCCTTGTTTCCCTTTCCTCTTTCTCCCTGCTCAGGTTCCCAACCCCCTGCCATTTTAGTTTAAACCCTCCCCCACAGCACCAGCAAACACTCCCCCTAGGACATCGGTTCCAGCCCTGTCCAGGTGCAAACCGTCCGGTTTGAACTTGTCCCACCTCCCCCAGAACTGGTTCCAATGTCCCAGGAACTTGAATCCCTCCCCCTGGCACCATTCCTCTAGCCACGTATTCATCTGAAGTATCCTTCTATTTCTACTCTGTCTAGCACGTGGCACTGGTAGCAATCCTGAGATTACTACCTTTGAGGTTCTGTATTTTAATTTATCTCCTAACTCCCTATATTCCACTTTTAGGACCTCATCCTGCTTTTTACCTATATCGTTGGTGCCTATATGCACCACGACAACTGGCTTTTCACCCTACCCTTCCAAGATGTGCTGCAGCTGCTCGGAGACATCCTTGACCCTTGCACCAGGGAGGCATCACACCATCCTGGAGTCTTGTTTGCGGCCGCAGAAATGCCTATATATTCCCCTTACAATAGAATCCCCTATTACTATAGCTCTACCCCACTTTTTCCTCCGATTCTGTGCAGCAGAGCCACCCCTGGTGCCAGGAAGTTGGCTGCTGCTGCCTTCCTCTGATAAGCCATTCCCCCCAACAGTACTCAAAGTGGTGTATCTGCTGGAGAGGGGGATGGTCACAGGGGACCCCTGCACTACCTGCCTGCGCCTAGTACTCTGCCTGTTGGTCACCCGTTCCCTTTCTTCCTGTCCAACCTCTACCTGTGGTGTGTCCAACTCCGTAAATATGCTATTCACGATGTCCTGAGCATTGTGAACACTCCAGTATGTATCCAATCACAGCTCCAGCGAACAAAGCGGCCTGTCAGTAGCTGCAGCTGGATGCACTTCCTGCACATGTAGTTGTCAGGGACACAGGGAGTGTCCCTGAGTTCCCACATATTGCAGGAAGAGCCGATCACGGGGGCCCGGCTGTCCTGCCATGACTTACCCTTTAATTAATTGAATTTAAATTAAATCAATCAATCAAACCACATGTACAGTCCCAGGTTTAGAATTACCATGTACAGTCCCAGGGTTGGAATCCCCATGTACAGTCCGAGGATTGGAATCCCCATCTACAGTCCCAGGGATAGAATGCCCATGTAAAGTCCCAGTGTTGGGAACCCCATGTACAGTCCCAGGTTTAGAATCACCATGTACAGTCCCAGGGTTGGAATACCCATGTGCAGCCCAAGGGTTGGAATCCTCATGTACAGTCACAGGGATGTGATGCCCATGAACAGTCCCAGGGTTGGAATCCCCATGTACAGTCCCAGGGATGGACTGCCCATGTGCAGCCCAAGGGTTGGAATCCTCTTGTACAGTCCCAGGGATGGAATGCCCATTTACAGTCCAAAGGTTGAAATACCCATGTGCAGCCCGAGGGTTGCAATACTCTTGTACAGTCCCAGGGATGGAATGCCCATGTACAGTCCCAGGGTTTGAATCCCCATGTACAGTCCCAGGGTTAGCATCCCCGTGTACAGTCCTAAGGTTGGAATCTCCATGTACAGTCCCAGTGTAGGAATCCCCATGTACAGACTCAGTTTTGTAATCCCCATGTACAGTCCCATAGTTGGCATCCCCACGTACAGTTCCTGGGTTAGAATCCCAATGAGCAATCCCAGGATAGGAAGCCCCATGTACATTCAAAGGCTTCGAATTCCCATGTACATTCCCAGGGATGGAATACCCATGTACAATCCCATGGTTAGAATTCCCATGTACAGTCACACGGCTGGAAGCTCCATGTACAGTCCCAGGGTTGGAATCCCCATGTACAGTCCCAGGCTTAGAATTCTCATGTACAGTCCCAGGGTTGGTATCCTCATGTACAGTCACAGGGCTGGAAGCTCCATGTACAGTCCCATGGTTAGAATCTCCATGTACATTCCTAGGCATAGAATCCCCATATGCAGTCCCAGGGTTAGATTTCCCGTGCACAGTCCCAGTGTACAATCCCAGGATTGGAATCCCCATGCACAGTTCCAGGGTTGGGATACCCATATACAGTCCCAGTGTTGGAATCCCCATGTACAGTCCCTGGGTTGGTATCCCCATGTACAGTCCCAGGGTTGGAATCACCATCTACAGTCCCAGCATAGGAATCCGCAGATACAGTCCCAGGGTTGGAATGCTCATATACAGTCCCAGGGTTAGAATCACCATGTACAGTCCCAGGGTTGGAATCACCATCTACTGTCCCAGGGTTGGAATCCGCATGTGCAGTCCCAGGGTTGGAATCCCCATGTGCAGTCCCAGAGTGGAAATCCCCATGTATAGCCCCAGGGTTGGAGTCCCCATGTACAGTCCCAGGGCTGGAATCCCCATGTACAGTCCCAGGTTGGGAATCCCCATGTACAGTCCCAGTGTTGGAATCCCCATGTACAGTCCCAGGGTTGGAATCCCCATGTACAGTCCCAGGGCTGCAATTCCTATGTACAGTCCCATGGTTGGAATCCCCATTTACACTCCCAGTGCTGGAATCCCCACGTACAGTCCCAGAGTAGGAATCCCCATGCGCAGTTCTGGGGTACGAATCCCCATGTACAGTCCAAGGGCTGGAATCCCCGTGTACAGTCCCAGGGTTAGAATCCACATGTGCAGTCCCAGGTTCGGAATCCCCATGTACAGTCCGAGTGTTGGAGTCTGCATGTACAATCCCAGGGTTAGAATCCATATGTACAGTCCCAGGGTTGGAAACCCCATTTACTGCCCCAGTGTTGGAATCACCATCTATATGCCCAAGGTTGGAATCCGCATGTACAGTCCCAGGGTTGGAATCCATATGTACAATCACAGGGTTGGAATCCCCAATGTACAGTCCCAGGGTTGACATCGCCATGTACAGTTCCCGGGTTGAAATCCCTATATATAATCCCAGGGTTGGAAACCCCATGTGCAGTCCCAGGGCTGGAATCCCCATTTACAGTCCCATGGATGGAATCCCCATGTAGTCCCAAAGTTGGAATCCACATGTGCTATCCCAGCGTTGGAGTCCCCATGTACAGTTCCAGGGATGGAATCCCCATGTGTAGTCCCAGGCTTGGAATCCCCATGTACAGTCCCAGGGTTGGAATATCCATGTATATTCCCAGGGTTGCAATCCCCATGCACATTCCCAGTTTTGGAATTCTCATGTACAGTCCCAGTATTGGATTACCCATGTACAGTCCCAGGGTTAGAATCCCCGTGTACAGTCCCAGTGTTAGAATCCCCGAGGTTGGAATCCCCATGTACAATCCCAAGGTTAGAAGCCCCATGTACAGTGCCAGGGTTAGAATCCCCAGGATTGAAATCCCCATGTACTATCCCAGGGTTAGAATCCCCATGTACAGTCCCAGGATTAGTATCCCCGTGTACTGTACCAGGGTTAGAATCCCCATGTACAGTCCCAGGTTTTGAATCCCCTTTTACAGTCCCAGGGCTCGAATATCCATGTACAGTCCCAGGATTAGAATCCGCGTGTACAGTCCCAGTGTTGGAAACCCAATGTACAGCCCGAGGGTTGGAATCCCCATATACAGTCCCAGGGATGGAATGCCCATGTACAGTCCCAGGGTTGGAATCCCCATGTACAGTCCCAGGTTTAGCATCCCCGTGTACAGTCCCAAAGTTGGAATCTCCATGTACAGTCCCAGTGTTGGAATCCCCATGTACAGACTCAGTGTTGGAATCCACATGTACAGTCCCAGAGTTGGAATCCCCACGTACAGTTCCTGGGTTAGTATCCCCATGTACAGATCCAGGGTTGGAATCCCCATGTACAGTCCCACGGTTAGAATCCTCATGTAAAGTTCCAGGATAGGAAGCCCCATGTACAGTCACAGGCTTCGAATCCCCATGTACATTCCCAGGGATGGAATCCACATGTACAAACCCAGGGTTGGAATCCCCATGTACAGTCCCATGGTTAGAATCCCCATGTACAGTCACAGGGTTGGAAGCTCCATGTACAGTCCCCGTGTTAGAAGCTCCATGTACAGTCCTAAGCTTAGAATCCCCATGTACAATCCCAGGGTTGGAATTCCCATGTACTGTCCCAGACTTAGAATCCTCATATACAGTCCCAGTCTTGGAATCCCCATGTACAGTCACAGGGCTGGAAGCTCCATGTACAGTCCCATGGTTAGAATCTCCATGTACAGTCCTAGGCATAGAATCGCAATATAAAGTCCCATGTTTGGAAACCCGTGCACAGTCCCAGTGTTAGAATCCCCGTGTACAGTCCCAGTGTTAGAATTCCCAGGTTTGGAATCCCCATGGATAATCCCAGGGTTAGAATCTCCGTGTACAGTTCCAGGGTTAGAATCACCGTGTACAGTCCCAGGGTTAGAATCCCGATGTACAGTCCCAGTGTTGGAAACCCCATGTGCAGTCCCAGGTTTAGAATCGCCATGTACAGTCCCAGGGTTGGAATCCCCATGTACAGCCCGAGGGTTGGAATCCCCATGTAAAGTCCCAGGGATGGAATGCCCATGTACAGTCCCAGGGTTGGAATCCCCATGTACAGTCCCAGGTTTAGCATCCCCATGTACAGCCCCAAGGTTGGAATCTCCATGTAAAGTCCCAGTGTTGCAATCCCCATGTACAGACTCAGTGTTGGAATCCCCATTTACTGTCCCAGGGTTGGAATCTCCACATACAGTTCCTGCGTTAGAATCCCCATGTACAGACCCAGGGTTGGAATCCCCATGTACAGTCCCAGGATTAGAATCCCCATGTGCAGTCCCAGTGTTAGAATCCCCATGTACAGTCCCAGGTTTAGAATCCCCATGTACAATCCCAGGATAGGAAGCCCCATGTACAGTCACAGGCTTCGAATCCCCATGTACATTCGCAGGGATTGAATCCCCATGTACAATCCCAGAGTTGGAATCCCCATGTACAGTCCCATGGTTAGAATCCCCATTTACAGTCACAGGGCTGGAAGCTCCATGTACAGTCCCAGGGTTAGACTCTCCATGTACAGTCCTAAGCTTAGATTCCCCATGTACAATCCCAGAGTTGGAATCCCCATGTACAGTCCCATGGTTAGAATCCCCATGTACAGTCACAGGGCTGGATGCTCCATGTACAGTCCCAGGGTTAGAATCTCCATGTACAGTCCTAAGCTTAGATTCCCCATGTACAGTCCCAGGGTTGGAATCCCCATGTACAGTCCCAGGCTTAGAATCCTCATGTACAGTCCCAGGGTTGGAATCCCCATGTACACTCCCAGGGTTGGAATCCCCATGTACATTCCGTGGGTTGGACTCCCCATGTGCAGTCCCAGTGCTAGAATCCCCATGTACAATCCCAGGTTAGGAAACCCCATGTACAATCCCAGGATAGGCATCCCCAAGTAAAATCCCAGGATAGGAATTCCCATGTACTGTCCCAGAGTTAGAATCACCATGTACAGTCCCAGAGTTGGAATCCCCATGTACAGTCCCAGGGTTGGCATCCCCATGAACAGTCTCAGTGTTGGAATCCGCATGTACAGTCCCAGGGTTGGAATTACCATCTACAGTCCCAGGTTTGGATTCCGCATGTGCAGTCCCAGTGTTGGAATCCCCCTGTACAGTCGCAGGATTGGAATCCCCATGTACAGTTCCAGGTTTGGGATCTCCAAGTACAGTCCCTGTGTTGGAATCCCCATGTACAGTCCCAGGGTTGGTATCCCCATGTACAGTCCCAGTGTTGGAATCCCCATGTACAGTCCAAGGATTGGTATCCCCATGTACAGTCCCAGGGTTTGAATCCCCTTGTACAGTCCCAGGGTTCAAATACTCGTGTAAAGAACCAGGGTTAGACTCCCCATGTACAGTCCCAGGATTATAATCCCCTTGTACAGTCCCAGGGTTAGAATCCCGATGTACAGTCCCAGTGTTGGAATCCCCATGTACAGTCCCAGCTTTAGAATCCCCATGTACAGTCCAAGGGTTGGAACCCCATTTACAGCCTAAGTGTTGGAATCCCCATTTACAGTCGCAGGGTTGGAATTCCCATTATCAGTCCCAGTGTTAGAATCCCCGTGTACAGTCCCAGTGCTTGAATTCCCATGTACAGTCACAGGGTTGGAATCCCCGTGTACAGTCCCAGGCTTAGAATCCCCGTGTACAGTCCCAGTGTTTGAATTCCCATATACAGTCCCAGGATTAGAATCCACATGTGCAGTCCCAGGGATTGAATCCCCAGGTTTGGCTACCCCATGTACAGTCCCAGGGTTAATATCCCCATGTACAGTCCCAGGTTTAGAATCCGCACTTATTGTCCCAGGGTTGTAATCCCCATGTACAATCCCAGAGTTAGAATCCCCAGGTTTGGAATCCCCATATACAGCCCTAGGGTTAGAATCCCCTTGTACAGTCCCAGGGTTAGACTGCCCGTGTACAGTACCAGCATTACAATCCCCATATACAGTCCCAGGGTTTGAATCCCTATGTACAGTCCCAGGGTTAGAATCCACATGTAGAGACAAAGGGCTGGAATCTCCATGTACAGTCGCAGGGTTAGAATCTCCATGTAGATTCCCAGGGTTGGAATCCCCATGTACAGTCCCAGGGTTGGAAACCCCATGTACAGTCCCAGTGTTAGAATCCCCATGCACAGTCCCAGGGTTGTAATCCCCATGTACAGTCCCAGGGTTAGAATCCCGGTGTACAGTCACAGGGTTTGAATCCCCATATATAGTGCGAGGGTTGGAATCCCCATGTACAATCCCAGAGTTGGAATCCCCATGTACAGTCCCATGGTTAGAATCCCCATGTACAGTCACAGGGCTGGATGCTCCATGTACAGTCCCAGGGTTAGAATCTCCATGTACAGTCCTAAGCTTAGATTCCCCATGTACAGTCCCAGGGTTGGAATCCCCATGTACAGTCCCAGGCTTAGAATCCTCATGTACAGTCCCAGGGTTGGAATCCCCATGTACACTCCCAGGGTTGGAATCCCCATGTACATTCCGTGGGTTGGACTCCCCATGTGCAGTCCCAGTGCTAGAATCCCCATGTACAATCCCAGGTTAGGAAACCCCATGTACAATCCCAGGATAGGCATCCCCAAGTAAAATCCCAGGATAGGAATTCCCATGTACTGTCCCAGAGTTAGAATCACCATGTACAGTCCCAGAGTTGGAATCCCCATGTACAGTCCCAGGGTTGGCATCCCCATGAACAGTCTCAGTGTTGGAATCCGCATGTACAGTCCCAGGGTTGGAATTACCATCTACAGTCCCAGGTTTGGATTCCGCATGTGCAGTCCCAGTGTTGGAATCCCCCTGTACAGTCGCAGGATTGGAATCCCCATGTACAGTTCCAGGTTTGGGATCTCCAAGTACAGTCCCTGTGTTGGAATCCCCATGTACAGTCCCAGGGTTGGTATCCCCATGTACAGTCCCAGTGTTGGAATCCCCATGTACAGTCCAAGGATTGGTATCCCCATGTACAGTCCCAGGGTTTGAATCCCCTTGTACAGTCCCAGGGTTCAAATACTCGTGTAAAGAACCAGGGTTAGACTCCCCATGTACAGTCCCAGGATTATAATCCCCTTGTACAGTCCCAGGGTTAGAATCCCGATGTACAGTCCCAGTGTTGGAATCCCCATGTACAGTCCCAGCTTTAGAATCCCCATGTACAGTCCAAGGGTTGGAACCCCATTTACAGCCTAAGTGTTGGAATCCCCATTTACAGTCGCAGGGTTGGAATTCCCATTATCAGTCCCAGTGTTAGAATCCCCGTGTACAGTCCCAGTGCTTGAATTCCCATGTACAGTCACAGGGTTGGAATCCCCGTGTGCAGTCCCAGGCTTAGAATCCCCGTGTACAGTCCCAGTGTTTGAATTCCCATATACAGTCCCAGGATTAGAATCCACATGTGCAGTCCCAGGGATTGAATCCCCAGGTTTGGCTACCCCATGTACAGTCCCAGGGTTAATATCCCCATGTACAGTCCCAGGTTTAGAATCCGCACTTATTGTCCCAGGGTTGTAATCCCCATGTACAATCCCAGAGTTAGAATCCCCAGGTTTGGAATCCCCATATACAGCCCTAGGGTTAGAATCCCCTTGTACAGTCCCAGGGTTAGACTGCCCGTGTACAGTACCAGCATTACAATCCCCATATACAGTCCCAGGGTTTGAATCCCTATGTACAGTCCCAGGGTTAGAATCCACATGTAGAGACAAAGGGCTGGAATCTCCATGTACAGTCGCAGGGTTAGAATCTCCATGTAGATTCCCAGGGTTGGAATCCCCATGTACAGTCCCAGGGTTGGAAACCCCATGTACAGTCCCAGTGTTAGAATCCCCATGCACAGTCCCAGGGTTGTAATCCCCATGTACAGTCCCAGGGTTAGAATCCCGGTGTACAGTCACAGGGTTTGAATCCCCATATATAGTGCGAGGGTTGGAATCCCCATGTACAGTCCCAGGGTTGGAATCCCCATGTACAGTCCCTAAACAGACACTGTCCGTACAGTGTAAAAGAGAAACAAGTATTTCTGTAGAGGCTTTCAATCCATTTTTAATATACAGATTTTTTAAATTCATTCAATATGGATGTCACTGGCAAGGCCAGCATATATTGCCAATCCCCAGTTGCCCATTGAGAAGGTGACGTTGGGCCGTCTTCTTGAACCTCTGCAGTCCGTGTGGTGAAGGTACTCTCAGAATGCTGTTAGGTGAGCAGTTCCAGGATTTTCACCCAGCGATGATGTAGGAACGGCGATATATGCCCAAGTCAGGATAGTGTGTGATTGGAGAGGAATTGGGAGGTGATGGTGTTCCCATGCACCTGCTGCCCTTGTCCTTCTCGCTGGTGGAGGTCCCGTGTTTGGGAGGTGCTGTCAAAGTTCTAGTTGAGTTGCAGATGTATAAAGTCACTATTTCACCCCTCCCCCTCCCACCTCACTCTCTCTCCTCCCATAGAGGCCAGAGTCTTGTGTAGGCCCAGACTGGGTGGCGGGTTCCCTTCCCTGAACGGCATTACTGAACCAGTTGCATTTTTATGACAATCTGGCAGCTTTCATGGTCACTTTTTTCTAGTGCTGGTCCCACAAATTCCCAGATTCATTCAGCTCGCTTTCACAACCTGCCTTTGTGTTTCTGTGGGTTCTCTCTCACCCTCCCTTTTTGCTGTTTTAAATTCATTTTACGGTGTATTAGAAGGGAAAGATTTGCAGACGGGAAACTCAAACCAAACATCACTTCAAGTTCTGACAGACTGTCTCAATTCATCAGGACCTTTTAGCATGGTAGCAGAAAGCACCGTTCAGAGCGTGGATAAACCGTACAAGTGTTCTTTGTGTGGGCGAGGCTTCAGCCGATCCTCTGGCCTGTCAAGACACAAGCGCAGTCACACCAGGAAGAGGCCTTTCACCTGCTCAGAGTGTGGGAAGGGATTTACACAGTCATCCCACCTGCTGACACACCAGCGTGTTCACACCGGGGCAAGGCCATTCACCTGCTCCGAGTGTGGGAAGGGAATCATGTGTTCATCCCACCTGCTGAAACACGAGCGCACTTACACTGAGGAGAGGCCGTTTACGTGCTCCATGTGTGGGAAGGGATTCACTCAGTCATCCAGCCTGCTGGCACACCAACGAGTTCATACTAGAGAGGGTCCGTTCACCTGCTCTGGGTGTGGGAAGGGATTCACTTGTTTATCCAACCTGCTGCAGCACGAGCAAGTTCACACTGTAGATAGGTCATTCACCTGCTCTGAGCGTGGGAAGGAATTCACTCGGTCGTCCCACTTGCTGACACAACAGCGAGTTCACACTGCGGAGAGATCGTTCACCTGCTCCAAGTGTGGGAAGGGATTCAGTCAGTCATCCCACCTGCTGCAGCACCAGAGAGTTCACACTGGGGAGAGGTCGTTCACCTACTCCGTGTGTGGGAAGGGATTCACTTGTTCAACCAACCTGCTGAAACACCGGTGAGTTCACAAGTGACTGCAGAGATTGCATTCTGCTGTTGTTGCTGCTGTTAATTACATCCAGGACAGAATTGTGTTCAATTTGATAGTTGGAGTTTGTTTCTACTGATGTTAATAACCCCTGTAACTGGGCTGGAGTTTAATATTTGGATATATGTCCAATAAATCAGTTTTCTTTAAACACATTGTTCTTGATTTTTGTCATTCCCACCTGAGTGTTTAGCATCACCTGGCTGGAGCTCAGAAACGACAGTCTGGGGGGAGGATCGTACGGCGGGAACAGAACTACAGCCTGGACACAGTCCTTCAGGGCCACACTGAGAGGGCCAAATGGCACTTTGGTCTATCTCGTCTCTTCATTGACAGCAATGTCCCCGTGCAAGTTAATCTTGAGGCCTGTAAGGTCCAGGGGATTTCCACCCAATGGTGTTTAAAGTGATTGGATAGGTGCTCTGTGAGCCCCTTGCCCGTGACTTCAGCTCAGTAGAGTCAGGGATTGCTCCCTGAGATTGGAAGGTAGCTCACGTAGTTTCCATTTTCCAAATTGGGGACAAATCAAAGCCAGGGACTAGAGGCCCATCAGTGCGATATCGATCACAGGGAAGGTGGCTGAAGAAATCCTAAGAGAACTAGAAGCCCATCAGTGTGATATCAATCACAGGGAAGGTGCCTGAAGGGATCCTAAGAGAACTAGAGGCGCATCAGTGTGATATCAATCACAGGGAAGGTGCCTGAATAGATCCTAAGAGAGCTAGAGACCCATCAGTGTGATATTGATCACAGGGAAGGTGCCTGAAGAGATCCTAGGAGAACTAAAGGCCCATCAGTGTGATATCGATCACAGGGAAGGTGTCTGAAGGGATCCTAAGAGAACTAGAGGCCCATTAGTGTGATATCGATCACAGGGATGGTGCCTGAAGAGATCCTAGGAGAACTAGAGGCCCATCAGTGTGATATCGATCACAGGGAAGATGCCTGAAGGGATCCTAAGAGAACTAGAGGCCCATCAGTGTGATATCGATCACAGGGAAGGTGTCTGAAGGGATCCTAAGAGAACTAGAGGCCCATTAGTGTGATATCGATCACAGGGATGGTGCCTGAAGAGATCCTAGGAGAACTAGAGGCCCATCAGTGTGATATCGATCACAGGGAAGATGCCTGAAGGGATCCTAAGAGAACTAAAGGCCCATCAATGTGATATCGATCACAAGGAAGGCGCCTGAAGGGATCCTAAGAGAACTGGAGGCCCATCATTGTGATATCGATCACAGGGAAGGTGCCTGAAGGGATCCTAAGAGATGCTGTTTTCGATCACGGGGAAAGGGAAGGAGCCATTAGAGATATTCAACATGGTTTCCAGAAAACAAGGCCAACGTGCTTGAATTTTGTGAAGAAGTTGCTGGGTTGGGGGATGAGGGGGAATGCGGTTGACATTGTCTACCGCAGGGGAGTCAATCTCATTTTCCATGGTGGGTCAAATCTGATATCCTGGCCCTTGGCGAGGGCCACATTCATCAAAAGTTATTAAAATAGGAATAAATGAAGATTAACTGTATCAATACTTTGAATCATAGAATGGTTACAGCACAGAATGTGGCCATTCGGCCCATCGAGCCCATGCCTGCTCTCTGGAAGAGCACCTCAGCTATTCCCACTCCCCCGCCCTTTCCACGGAGTCCTGACATTTTTTCCCTTCAGGTCCTTATCCAAGTGCCTTTTGAAAGCCACGATTGAACCTACCTCCCCCACCCTTTCAGGCAGTGCATTCCAGATCCTAACCACTCGCAGCGTAAAAGCTTTTTCTTACATCACCTTTGTTTCTGTTGCTAATCACCTTAATTCTGCGTCCTCTTTTTCTCGACCCTTCCGCCAATGGGAACAGTTTCTCTCTCTATATACTCTGTCCAGACCCCTCATGATTTTGAACACCTCAATAAAATCTCCTCTCAATCTTCTCTGCACTAAGGAGAACAACCCAATCTTCTCCAGTCTATCCATGGAACTGAAGTCCCTCGTCCCTGGAAGCATTCTTGTAAATCTTTTCTGCACCCTCTCTAAGGCCTTCACATCCTTCCTAAGGTGTGGTGCTCAGAATTGGACAGAATACTCCAGAAATGTTCTCCAATTAAATATTGGGAAGACTGAAGCCATTGTTATCGGTCCCCGCCACAAACTCAGTTCCCTAGCCACTGACTCCATCCCTCTGCCCAACATCTGTCTGAGGATGAACCAGACTGTTCACAACCTTGGTGTCATATTTGACCCTGAAATGAGCTTCCGACCACATATCCACAGCATAACAATGACCGCCTTTTTCCACCTCCATAACATCGCCCGTTTCTGCCCTTGCCTCAGCTCATCCGCTGCTGAAACCCTTATCTGTGCTTTTGTTACCTCTAAACTTAACTATTCCAGTGCACTCCTGGCTGGCCTCCCACATTCCACACTACATAAACTTGAGGCCATCCAACACTCGGCTGCCCGTGTCCTAACTCGCACCAAGTCCTGTTCATCCATCAACCCTGTGCTCGCTGACCTACATTGGCTCCCGGTTAAGCAATGCCTCAATTTCAAAATTCTCATCCTTGTTTTCAAATCCCTCCATGGTCTTGCCCCTTCCTATCTCTGTAATCTCCTTCAGCCCCATAATGCCAACGAGATATCTGCGCTCCTCTAATTCTGCCCTCTTGAGCATCCCTGAGTATAATTGCTCAACCATTGGTGGCCATGCCTTCTGTTGCCTCGATACTCAGCTCTGGAATTCCTTGCCTAAACCTCGCCACCTCGCTACCTCTCCTTTAAGATGCACCTTAAAACTTACCTCTTTGACCAATCTTTTGGTCATCTGCCCTAATGGTCATCTTTATGTGGCTCGATGTCAATTTTTTTGTCTTATAACCCTCCTGTGCAGCACCTTGGGACGTTTTACAATATTAAAGGCGCTATATAAGTACAAGTTGTTGTTGCACTCAGCCAGATTCAGTTCCTCTGGAGAGAAGGGGAGAAACAAAATAACAGATGGTGTCATGAATGTTGTTTTTAGACAGTAAGGATGGAGGTAGAGTTTTTAAAATCGAGAATTTACAGTTCAGGAGGGTCAGAAGTGAAAAAAAATGTGTAGAGACAAGCTTTGTCTGTTCCGAATTTCTATCATTTTGTAACCACCATTTGCAGGGTATTATAAGGGGAGGATCTGCAGATGGAAACTCGAACCAAGCATCACTTCAAGATCTGACAGATTCACTGGATTCATCAGGAGCTGAATATCTTTGGCATTTGGATATGGAAGGAAAAGAACAACAATCACAGCGGGGTGAAACAGCACACATGTTATGTGTGGGTCCACCTTTAGCAAATCGTCTAGCCTGTGAGACTCGTACACCCACCTGAATCAACAATGTAAATGTGGGGACAGTGGGAATGGATTCAGTTGCCCGTATGAGGGGCAAACTCATCGAAACAGTTCACCAGGTGAGTGTGGAAAGAGATTAATGGGGACAATGCATTCACTGCTCTGTAAGTGGAAAGGGATTCAATCGATCATCACATTTACTGACACAGCAGTCACACCGGAGAGGGACGGCTTAGATACTTCACGTATGGGAAGGGATTGACTCCGTTGTCTCAGCTGTTGATACTCCTGAGTGTCCACATTGAGAACAGTTGCTGCAAATACTCTGATTGTGAGAAAAACTTTCAAAGTTCAAAGCAGCTGATGCACGATCAGCGCATTGATACTGGAGAGAGACTGTTTCAATATCCTGTGTGTGGGAAGAAATTCACCCAACCTGCTGAGACTCCAGTGAGTTCACATGTGACTACAGGGGTTTGGATTCTGTTATTAATCACATCCAGGACTGAACCATGGCACAACGCCCGGATTTATTGATAAAGTTTCTCTCAGTGGGATCACAGAAACTCATTCTCCATTCACAATGACAGCGCTGTTCCCCAGCATGCCCCACGGGGACAATGTGCCCATTGACACTGGAGGAGGCCAGTGCGCAGGCGCATTGCCCGCCTGTAGTTGGAGCATGCGCAGTGTCACTATGATCAGACCCAGGCAAGTGGTGGAAACGGACAGAGCGTGGAGACGTGGTTTTCGCGCCGATTACGGGTGCAGGGAGGTAACGCACTCGCCGGGTGAGCTTCATAAACACCTAGCGTAGGCCGCAAACCCCGATTGAGAACCTTCAGGTTCCCCGTATGCAGCTCCGAGGCTTTTTCCCATATTAGGCCCAGGTTAACGGTGACCACTAGTACGAGAGCAAAATACTGCAGATGTTGGAAATCCGAAATAACAACAGAAAATGCTGGAAAAACTCAGCAGGTCAGGCAACATCCGTGGAGAGAAATTTGAGTTGACGTTTCGGGTTTGACCCTTCTTCAAAACTGGGGAGAAAAGGAACTGGATCGAAGGCAGGGCTGCGATCGGACAAAAGAATAAAAGAACCAAAAGAAGTAAAAGAGATTAGAAGCTAGACGAGATGGTAATAGGCTGGGATTAGGTGTAAAGTGTACTGGCAGGGCAAAAGATAGCTGCCAGGTGTGAGAGAGAAACAAAAGGAAAGGGGGGGGGGAGGAAAGGAGTGGAAAAATATAAGTAAAAATGAAATAGGGGCCGAGGTTATGATCTGAAATTGTTGAACTCGATATTGAGAGCAGAAGGCTGCAGAGTACCTAATCGGAAGATAAGGTGCTGTTCCTCGAGTTTACGTTGAGCTTCTGTGGAACAGTACAAGAGGCCAAGGACGGTGAGGTCCGAGTGGGAATGGAGCGGTGAATTGAAATGACAGGCGACCGGAAGCTCGGGGTCACCCTTACGGACTGAACGGAGGTGCTCCGCAAAGCGGTCACCAAATCTGCATTTGGTCTCCCCAATGTAGAGGAGACCGCATCGTGAGCAGCGAATACAGTATACTAGATTGCGAGAAGTACAAGTAAATCGCTGTTTCACCTGGAAGGGGTGTTTGGGGCCCTGGACAGTGGGGAGGGGGGAGGTATAGGGGCAGGTGTTACATCTCCTCCGCTTGCACAGGAAGGTGCCAGGCGAAGGGGAAGGGCTGTTTGGGGTGATAGAGCAGTGGACTGGGGTGTCTCGGAGAGGGCGGTCCCTGTGGAATGCTGAAAGGGGAGGGGAGGGGAAGATACGTTTGGTGGTGGGATCACTTTGGAGGTAGCGGAAATGCCGGAGGATGATCCGTTGAATGTGGAGGCTGGTGGGGTGAAAGGTGAAGACAAGGGGAACCCTATCGTGGTTCCGGGAGGGAGGGGACTCGACTTCTCCATCTCCATCTCTGGGGATAGGTTATCGACCAATATTTACGACAAGCCCACTGACTCCCACAGCTACCTGGATGATACTTCCTCCCACCCGGCTTCCTGTAAGGACTCTATTCCATTCTCCCAGTTTCTCCGCCTCCGCCGTATCTGCTCCGACGATGCCGCCTTCCACACCAGTGCTTCAGACAAGTCTTCCTTTTTCCGCAACCGAGGATTCCCCTCTACCGTGGTTGACACTGCCCTCGACCGTGTCAGTTCTATCTCCCGCACCTCTGCCCTCACCCCTGCCCCTCCCTCCCGGAACCACGATAGGGTTCCCCTTGTCCTCACCTTTCACACCACCAGCCTCCACATTCAACGGATCATCCTCCGGCATTTCCGCTACCTCCAAAGTGATCCCACCACCAAACGTATCTTCCCCTCCTCCTCCCCTTTCAGCATTCCGCAGGGACCGCTCTCTCCGAGACACCCCAGTCCACTCCTCTATCACCCCAAACAGCCCTTCCCCTTCGCCTGGCACCTTCCCGTGCAAGCGGAGCAGATGTAACACCTGCCCCTATACCTCCCCCCTCCCCACTGTCCAGGGCCCCAAACACCCCTTCCAGGTGAAACAGCGATTTACTTGTACTTCTCGCAATCTAGTATACTGTATTCGCTGCTCACGATGCGGTCTCCTCTACATTGGGGAGACCAAACGCAGATTGGGTGACCGCTTTGCTGAACACCTCCATTCAGTCCGTAAGGGTGACCCCGAGCTTCCGGTTGCCTGTCATTTCAATTCACCGCTCCATTTCCACTCGGACCTCACCGTCCTTGGCCTCTTGTACTGTTCCACGGAAGCTCAACGTAAACTCGAGGAACAGCACCTCATCTTCCGATTAGGCACTCTGCAGCCTTCCGGTCTCAATATCGAGTTCAACAATTTCAGATCATAACCTCGGCCCCTATTTCATTTTTACTTATATTTTTCCACTCCTTTCCTCCCCCCCCCTTTCCTTTTGTTTCTCTCTCACACCTGGCAGCTATCTTTTGCCCTGCCAGTACACTTTACACCTAATCCCAGCCTATTACCATCTCGTCTAGCTTCTAATCTCTTTTACTTCTTTTGGTTCTTTTATTCTTTTGTACGATCGCAGCCCTGCCTTCGATCCAGTTCCTTTTCTCTCCAGTTTTGAAGAAGGGTCAAACCCGAAACGTCAACTCAAATTTCTCTCCACGGATGTTGCCTGACCTGCTGAGTTTTTCCAGCATTTTCTGTTGATTTAACGGTGACCATCTTTGTAAAGGAAAGCTGAAGTTTTGTGTGTCACAATTTTGCTTCAGTGAGCGGTATAGCACATGCGCGGCCATGTTTGCAAAGTAACCATTGGTGGGCGAGGCTTCAGGGTCCCAGTGAGTGTAGAACTGAACCCAGCCAGAGTCAGCACCTTCAGGGGAGGAGGGAGGGGAACCAGTGAGTGTAGAACTGAACCCGGCCAGAGTCAGCCCCTTCAGGGGAGGAGAGGGAGGGGAACTAGTGAGGGAACTGAACCCAGCCAGAGTCAGTACCTTCAGGGGAGGAGAGAGAGGGGAACCAGTGAGTGTAGAACTGAACCCAGCCAGAGTCAGCACCTTCAGGGGAGGAGAGGGAGCGGAACCAGTGAGTGTGGAACTGAACCCAGTCAGAATCAGCACCTTCAGGGGAGGAGGGGGGAACCAGTGAGTGAACTGAACCCAGCCAGAGTCAGCACATTCAGGGGAGGAGAGGGAGGTGAACCAGTGAGTGAACTGAACCCAGCCAGAGTCAGCAGCTTCAGGGGAGGAGGGAGGGGAACCAATGAATGTAGAACTGAACCCAACCAGAGTCAGCACCTTCAGGGGAGGAGAGGGAGGGGAACCAGCGAGGGAACTGAACCCAGCCAGGGCCAGCTCCTTCAGGGGAGGAGAGGGTGGGGAGCCAGTTAGTGTGGATCTGAACATAGCCAGAGTCAGCACCTTCAGAGGAGGAGTCATAGAGTCTTAATGACACAGAGGAGGTCATTTGGCCCATCGAGTCCTTGCCGGCTTTCTGTACAGCAGTCCATTCAGCCCCATTCCCCCGCTTGAACGTCGTAGCCCTGCAAGTTTATTTCCCTCGAGTGCCTATCCAGTCTCCCCTTGTAAACATTGAGTGTCTCCGCTTCCACCACTTCCATCGGCAGCGAATTCCAGGCCCTCGCCACTCCCTGCATAAAAACGTTTTTCCTCACATCTCCCTTGTATCTCTTGCCCAAAACCTTAAATCTGTGTCCTTCTAGTCCCTGTAGCATCAACTAGTGGGAGCAGCCTTTCCCCGTCTAGCCTATCCAAACCCATCATAATCTTGTACACCTCTATCAAATCACCCTTAACCTACTTTGCTCGAATGAAAACAAATCCAGCTTCTCCAACCTGTCCTTGTAACTAAGATCCTCCAACCCCAGAACCATTCTGGTAAAACACCTCTGCACCCTCTCATGTGCCTTCACATCCTTCCTAAAGTGTGGTGACCAGAACTGGACGCAATACTCCAGTTGTGGCCTAATCAGCGCTTTATAAAGGTTCAGCATAACTTCTGTACTTTTGTACTCAATACCTCTATTTATTAAGCCCGACATCCCATATGCTTTGTTAACCACTCTCTCAATATGTCCTGCCACCTTCAGGGACCTATGCACATTAACTCCCAGGTCCCTCTGTCCCTGCACACTCTTTAAAACTGTGCCATTAAGTGTATATTGCCTCTCCCTGTTCCTTCTGCCAAAATGCATCACCTCACACTTCTCTGTATTAAATTCCATCTACCACTTGTCTGCCCATTCTGCGAGCCTTTCTATGTCCTGTTGCAGTCGATTGGTATCATCCTCACTTTGCCAGACCCCCCCAGGCCAGAACTGGATGAAAGGTCATCGACCTGAAACGTTTACTCTGTTTCTCTCTTCACAAATGCTGCCTGATCTGCTGAGTGTCTCCAGCATTTTCTGTTTTTATTTCAGATATCCAGCATCTGCAGTATTTTCTTTTTGTATTAGTGTAGAACTGAACCTAGCCAGAGTCAGCACCTTCAGGGGAGCAGAGAGAGAGGAGAACCAGAGAGTGTAGAACTGAACCCAGCCAGAGTCAGCGCCATAAAGGGAGGAGAGGGAGGGCAACCAGTGAGTGTAGAACTGAACCCAGGCAGAGTCAGCACCATCAGGGGTGGAGAGAGAGGGGAATCAGTGACGGTATAACTGAACCCAGCCAGAGTCAGCACCTTCAGGGGAGGAGAGGAAGGGGATCCAGTGACTGTAGAACTGAGCCCAGCCAGAGTCAGCACCTTCAGGGGAGGAACATAAGATAAGAACATAAGAAGTAGGAGCAGGAGTAGGCCATACTGACCCTCGGGCCTGCTCCGCCATTCAAAAGGATCATGGCTGATCCGACCCTAGACTCACGTCTACTTCCCTGCCCGCTCCCCATAACCCTTAATTCCCTTATCAGCTAGGAAACTGTCTATCTCCGTTTTAAATTTATTTAATGTTGCAGCTTCCACAGTTCTCTGAGGTAGCAAATTCCATCGATTTACTACCCTCTGAGTGAAGAAGTTTCTCCTCATCTCAGTTTTGAAACGGCAGCCCTTTATTCTAAGATTATGCCCCCTAGTTCCAGTCTCACCCATCAGTGGAAACATCCTCCCCGCATCCACCCGATCAAGCCCCCTCGCAATCTTATATGTTTCGATAAGATCGCCTCTCATTCTTCTGAATTCCTCATAAGTCAACCCCCTCCTCTCTGGAATTAGCTGAGTGAACCTTCTCTGAACTGCCTCGAGAGCAAGTATATCTTTTCTTAAATATGGAAACCAAAACTACGCAGTATTCCAGGTGTGGCCTCACCAGTACCCTGTATAACTGAAGCCAGACTTCCCTGCTTTTATACTCCATCCCCCTTGCAATAAAAGCCAAGATTCCATTGGCCTTCCTGATCACCTGCTGCACCTGCATACTAACCTTCTGTGTTTCATGCACCAGGACCCCCAGATCCCTTTGTACTGCAGCACTTTGCAGTTTCTTTCCATTTAGATAATAACTTGCTCTTTGATTTTTTCTGCCAAAGTGCATAACCTCACACTTTCCAACATTATATTCCATCTGCCAAATTTTTGCCCACTCACTTAGCCTGTCTATGTCCTTTTGCAGGTTTTTTATGCCCTCCTCACTCACTGCTTTCCCTCCCATCTTTGTATCGTCGGCAAACTTGGATACGTTGCACTTGGTCCCCTCCTCCAAATCGTTAATATAGATTGTAAAGAGTTGGGGTCCCAGTACTGACCCCTGCGGAACACCACTAGTTACTGATTGCCAGCCCGAGAATGAAACATTTATCCCAACTCTCTTTTCTGTTAGATAGCCAATCTTCCACCCATGCCAGTATATTACCCCCAATCCTGTGATTTTTTATCTTGTGCAGTAATCTTTTGTGTGGCATCTTGTCAAATGCCTTTTGGAAGTCCAAATACACCACATCCACTGGTTCCCCTTTATCCATCCTGTTTGTTACGTCCTCAAAGAATTCGAGCAAATTTGTCAAGCATGATTTCCCTTTCATAAAACCATGCTGACTCTGTCTGATTAAATTATGCTTATCCAAATGTCCTGTTACTGCTTCCTTAATAATGGACTCCAACATTTTACCAACCACAGATGTTAGGCTAACTGGTCTATAGTTTCCAGCCTTTTGTCTACCTCCCTTTTTAAATAAGGGCGTTACATTAGCAGTTTTCCAATCTGCTGGGACCTTTCCTGAATCCAGGGAGTTTTGGAAAATTCCCAACAATGCATCTGCAATCCCTACCGCTACTTCTCTCAAGACCCTAGGATGTAAGCCATCAGGTCCAGGGGATTTATCCGCCGTAAGTCCCATTATCTTACCGAGTACCATCTCCTTAGTGATTTTAATCATGTTTAGCTCCTCCCCTCCTATAGCCCCCTGTTTGTCCAGTGTTGGGATATTTTTAATGTCCTCTACTGTAAAGACTGAAACAAAATATTTGTTCAGCGTAATTGCCATCTCCATGTTCCCCACTACTAATTTCCCGGTGTCGTCCTCTAAGGGACCAACATTCTCTTTAGCCACCCTTTTTCTTTTTATATAACTGTAGAAACTCTTGCTATCTGTTTTTATATTTTTTGCTTGTTTACTTTCATAATCTATCTTCCCTTTCTTAATTAATCTTTTAGTTATTCTTTGCTGGCTTTTAAATGCTTCCCAATCTTTTATCCTCCCACTAGATTTGGCTACTTTATATGCCCGTGTTTTTAGTCGGATACTATCCTTTATTACTTTACTTAGCCACGGATGGCTGTCTTTTCTTTTACGCCCCTTTTTATTCAGTGGAATATATTTTTCTGAATGTTGTGAAATATCTCCTTGAATGTACACCACTGCTCCTGTACCACCTTACACCTTAATCTATTTCCCAGTCCACTTTAGTCAACTCTGCTCTCATACCTTCATAGTCTCCTTTATTTAAGCTTAGTACGCTGATTTGAGATCCAACTCTCTCACCCTCCAACTGAATTTGGAACTCAACCATGTTATGGTCACTCATTCCAAGGGGAACCTTTACTAGGACATTTTTTATTAATCCTGTTTCATTACACAGGACCAGATCTAAGATTGCCTGCCCCCTGGTTGGTTCAGTAACATACTGCTCAAGGAACCCGTCCCTAATGCACTCTATGAACTCTTCCTCAAGGCTGCCCTGCCCAATTTGATTTGTCCAGTCAATATGAAAGTTAAAATCTCCCATGATTATATCTGTTCCCTTATTACAAGCCCCAACTATTTCTTGATTTATACTCCGACCAATAGAGTTGCAACTGTTAGGAGGCCTATAGACTACGCCCACCAGTGACTTTTCCCCCTTATTATTCCTGATCTCCACCCAAACTGTTTCACTTTCCTGATCCTTTGACCCAATATCATTTCTCACTATTGCAGTGATTCCATCCGTTATTAACATAGCCACCCCACCTCACTTTCCTTCCTGCCTGTCCTTCCTAATAGTCAAATACCCCTGGATGTTTAGTTCCCAGTCATGGTCACCTCGCAGCCATGTTTCTGTAAAGGCCACCCGATCATACCCATATGTAGTTATTTGTACCGTCAACTCATCTATTTTGTTACAAATGCGTGCATTCAGATAAAGAACTTTTAAATATGTTTTGTGACAATTTATTCCTGCTTTTACCCCCTTTACTATTTTACCTTTATATATTCTGTCCCTTCCTGACACGCTCTGGTTTTTAATTTCCCCACTGCTACTTTCCTCTGTTGCCTTCTCCGCTGACATTTTTATTTTTTGCTCTCTTGAAGCCTCCCCCCCGACGAATTAGTTTAAAGCTCTCTCTACAGCCCTAGTTATTCGATTTGCCAGGATTCTAGTCCCAGCACTGGCCAAGTGAAGTTCGTCCCAACGGAACAGCTCTCTCCTGTCCCAGTACTAGTGCCAGTGTCCCAAGAAGCAAAACCCATTTCTACCACACCAGTCTTTCAGCCACGCATTTAACTCTCTGATTTTATTTACCCTAGCCAAATTTGCTCGTGGCTCAGGTAGTAATCCAGAGATTATTACCCTTGTGGTTCTGCTTTTTAATTTGGCCCCTAGCTGCTCATACTCCCTTAGCAGAACCTCTTTCCTTATCTATCTATGTCGTTGGTACCAACATGGACCACGACAACTGGATCCTCCCCCTCCCACTCCAAGTTTCTCTCCAGCCCAGAGGAGATGTCCTTAACCCTGGCACCGGGCAGGCAACACAACCTTCGGGATTCTCGCTCTTGGCTGCAAAGAACCCTATCTATCCCCCTTATGATACTATCCCCTACCACTACAACATTTCTTTTTACTCCCCCCACTTGAATCGCCACCTGTTCCACGGTGCTGTGGCCAGGTTGCTCATCCTCCCTGCAGTCCCTGCTCCTGTCCTCACAGGGAGTAAGAGCCTCGAACCTGTTGGACAAGAGCAAGGGCTGCGGCTCCTCCAACACTACCTCCTGGAGCCCCGTACCTGCCTCACTCATAGTCACACCCTCCTGTCCCTGACCACGGACTACATCTGAATTAGTTAATCTAATTGGTGTGACTACTTCTTGGAACACAGAGTCCAGGTAACTCTCCCCCTCCCTGATGTGTCGCAGTGTTTGAAGCTTGGACTCCAGCTCATCAACACGGAGCCAGAATTCCTCGAGCAGCCAACACTTACTGCAAATGTGATCACCATGAGCATCAATGGTGTCCACCAGCTCCCACACATTGCAGCAGTAACACATCACCTGCTCTCCCATTCTATGTAATTAATTAAATTTATCAATATTATTTTTAAATACCCTCTGCCCTGATTCTAGATGATGCATATCACACCTTAGAAACTATAAACCGCAGAGTTTAAGTTTAAAAAGAGAGAAATACTCACCAAACAATCACTTACCTGCTTTCTGGTGACGTCGCACTTCGATTATTTTTTACTGCTCTCCTTCCCTCTGAGTTCCGAGTTCGGAGACTGGTACGCCTTACCTGGTCTCTGGAGCCTTTTTATAGCCCCGCTGCCACCGCTGAATTCCTGCCGACGCTCTGAGGCCTTACCTGATTTCTGGAGCCTTTTATAGCCTTTTATAGAGAGGGAGGGGAACCAGTGAGTGAACTGAACCCAGCCAGAGTCAGCACCTTCAGGGGAGGAGAGGGAGGGGAACCAGTGAGTGTAGAACTGAACCCAGCCAGAGTCAGCACCTTCAGGGGAGGAGAGAGAGGGGAACCAGTGAGTGTAGAACTGAACCCAGCCAGAGTCAGCACCTTCAGGGGAGGAGAGGGAGGGGAACCAGTTAGTGTGGAACTGAACATAGCCAGAGTCAGCACCTTCAGAGGAGGAGTCATAGAGTCTTAATGACACAGAGGAGGTCATTTGGCCCATCGAGTCCGGGCCGGCTCTCTGTACAGCAATCCAGTCAGTCCCATTCCCCCGCTCGAACCCCATAGCCCTGCAAGTTTATTTCCCTCAAATGCCTATCCAGTCCCCCCTTGTAAACATTGAGTGTCTCCGCTTCCACCACTTACGTCGGCAGCGAATTCCAGGCCCTCACCACTCCCTGCATAAAAAGGTTTTTCCTCACATCCCCCTGTAGCTCTTGCCCAAAACCTTGAATCTGTGGCCCCTAGTCCTTGTAGCATCAACTAGTGGGAACAGCCTTTCCCTGTCTAGCCTATCCAAACCCATCATAATGTTGTACACCTCTATCAAATCACCCTCAACCTCTGCCCTAATGAAAACAAATCCAGCTGCTGCAACCTGTCCTTGTAACTAAGATCCTCCAACCCTGGAACCATTCTGGTAAATCTCCTCTGCACCCTCTCAAGTGCCTTTACATCCTTCCTAAAGTGTGGTGACCAGAACTGGAGGCAATACTCCAGTTGTGGCCTAATCAGCGCTTTATAAAGGTTCAGCATAACTTCTCTACTTTTGTACTCAATACCTCTATTTATTAAGCCCAACACCCCAATGCTTTGTTAACACTCTCTCAAAATGTCCTGCCGCCTTCAGGGATCTATGCACATAAACTCCCAGGTCCCTCTGTCCCTGCACACTGTTTAAAACTGTGCCATTAAGTGTATATTGCCTCTCCCTGATCCTTCTGCCAAAATGCATCACCTCACACTTCTCTGTATTAAATTCCATCTACCACTTGTCTGCCCATTCTGCGAGTCTTTCTATGTCCTGTTGCAGTCGATTGATATCATCCTCACTTTGCCAGACCCCCTCAGGTCAGAACTGGATGAAAGGTCATCGATCTGAAACGTTTACTCTGTTTCTCTCTTCACAGATGCTGCCTGATCTGCTGAGTGTCTCCAGGATTTTCTGTTTTTATTTCAGATATCCAGCATCTGCAGTATTTTCTTTTTGTATTAGTGTAGAACTGAACCCAGCCAGAGTCTGCACCTTAACGGGAGGAGAGGAAGGGGAACCAGTGAGTGAACTGAACCCAGCCAGAGTCAGCACCTTCAGGGGAGGAGAGGGAGGGGAACCAGTGCGTGAACTGAACCCAGCCAGAGGCAGCACCTTCAGGGGAGGAGAGGGAGGGGTACCAGTGAGTGAACTGAACCCAGCCAGAGTCAGCACCTTCAGGGGAGGAGAGGGCGGGGAACCACTGAGTGTAGAACTGAACCCAGCCAGAGTCAGCACCTTTAGGGGAGGAGAGGGAGGGGAACCAGTAAGTTAACTGAACCCAGCCAGTGTCAGCACCTTCAGGGGAGGAGAGGGAGGGGAACTTGTGAGTGTGGAACTGAACCCAGCCAGTGTCAGCACCTTCAGGGGATGCGAGGGTGAACCAGTGAGTGTAGAACTGAACCCAACCAGAGTCAGCACATTCAAGCGAGGAGAGGGAGGGGAACCAGTGAGTGTCGAACTGAACATAGCCAGACTCAGCACCTTCAGAGGAGGAATCATCGAGTCTTAATGACACAGAGGAGGTCATTTGGCCCATCGAGTCCGTGCCGGCTCTCTGTACAGCAATCCAGTCATTCGCATTACCCCGCTCGAACCCCGTAGCCCTGCAAGTTTATTTCCCTGAAATGCCTATCCAGTCTCCCCTTGTAAACATTGAGTGTCTCCGCTTCCACCACTTACGTCGGCAGCGAATTCCAGGCACTCGCAACTCCCTGCATAAAAAGGTTTTTCCTCACATCTCCCTTGTATCTCTTGCCCAAAACCTTAAATCGATGTCCCCCTAGTCCTTGTAGCATCAACTAGTGGGAACAGCCTTTCCCTGTCTAGCCTATCCAAAAACCCATCATAATGTTGTACACCTCTATCAAATCACCCTCAACCTCCTTTGCCCTAATGAAAACAAATCCAGCTGCTCCAACCTGTCCTTGCAACTAAGATCCTCCAACCCTGGAACCATTCTGGTAAATCTCCTCTGCACCCTCTCAAGGGCCTTCACATCCTTCCTAAAGTGTGGTGACCAGAACTGGACGCAATACTCCAGTTGTGGCCTAATCAGCTCTTTATTAAGGTTCAGCATAACTTCTCTACTTTTGTACTCAATACCTCTATTTATTAAGCCCAACATCCCATAGGCTTTGTTAACCACTCTCTCAATATGTCCTGCCACCTTCAGGGACCTATGCACATTAACTCCCAGGTCCCTCTGCCCCTGCACACTCTTTGAAACTGTGCCATTAAGTGTATATTGCCTCTCCCTGTTCCTTCTGCCAAAATGCATCACCTCACACTTCTCTATATTAAATTTCATCTACCACTTGTCTGCCCATTCTGCAAGCCTTTCTATGCCCTGATGCAGTCGATTGGTATCATCCTTACTTTACCAGACCCCCCCCAGGTCAGAACTGGATGAAAGGTCATCGACCTGAAACGTTTATGCTGCTTGATCTGCTGATTGTCTGCAGCATTTTCTGTTTATTATTTCAGATTTCCAGCATCTGCAGTATTTTCTTTTTGTATTTGTGTGGAACTGAACCTAGCCAGACTCAGCACCTTCAGGGGAGGAGAGAGAGGAGAACCAGTGAGCGTAGAACTGAACCCAGCCAGAGTCAGCACCATAAAGGGAGGAGAGGGAGGGGAACCAGTGATTGTAGAACTGATCCCAGGCAGAGACAGCACCTTCAGTGGAGGAGAGGGAGGGGAACCAGTGAGTGAGCGGAACCCAGGCAGAGTCAGCACCTTCAGGGGAGGAGAGGGAGGGGAACCAGTGAGTGAACTGAACCCAGGCGGAGTCAGCACCTTCAGGGATCGAGAGAGAGGGGAACCAGAGAATGTAGAACTGAACTCAGCCAGAGTCAACACCCTCAGGGGAGGTCAGGAAGGGGAACCAGTGACTGTAGAACTGAACCCAGCCAGAGTCAGCACCTTCAGGGGTGAAAGAGGGGAACCAGTGAGTGTAGAACTGAACCCAGCCAGAGTCAGCACCTTCAGGGGAGGAGAGGGAGTGAAACCAGTGAGCATAGAAATGAACCCAGCCAGGGTCAGCACCTTCAGGGGAGGAGAACCAGTGAGTGCCAATGGTAGGGGAGAAAACTGGGAGCAGAAGACAAGCTGTGTTCAGATGTGCGATAGTTTTGGATTTTAACGCAGGGCAGAGGGACAATGTGCGGGAGGGGGATTTGCAGCTTTGGGGGAACAAGAGAGGAAAGAATGTTCCAATGAAACTAGAATTTTCTTCTCTGAATTTCTATCCTGTATTTACAGTCATGAGTGTTGTAAACTCCTTTTACAGGGTATTAGAAGGGGTGGATTTGCAGACGAGAAACACAAACTAACCATCACGTCAAGATCTGACAGTCACTCGATTCATCAGGGCCAGAATATCATCGGCCTTTGAATGTGGAAGGAGAAATGTTTCTGTTCTGTCTGTGAGAAAAGATTTCAAACATCAGTGTGACTGGAAAAGCATCGAGACGCACACGCCCGAGTGAGAGTGTTCCAGTGCACTGCCTGTGGAAAGAGCTTTAACAAGTTGCACAGCCTAAAAAAACATCGCTCCATTCATAGCGGGGAGAAACCGTACATGTGTTTTATGTGTGGACGAGGCTTCAACTGATCGTCCAACCTGGAGAGACACAAGGACACCCGCACCACGGAGAAACCTTGGAAATGTGGGGATTGTGGGAAGGGATTCAATTACCCGTCTGAGCTGGCAATTCATCGGCGCAGCCACACCGGGGAGAGGCCGTACATCTGCTCTGAGTGTGGGAAGGGATTCACTTGTTCATCCAACTTTCTAACTCACCAGCGAGTACACACTGGGGAGAGACCGTTCACCTGCTTTGAGTGTGGCAAGGGATTCACTTTGTCATCCTGCCTGCTGACACACCAGCGAGTTCGCACTGGGGAGAAGCCGTTCACCTGCTCCGTGTGTGGGAAGGGATTCAATAATTCATCCCACCATCTGAGACACCAGCGAGTTCACACTGGGGAGAGGCCGTTCACCTGCTCTGAGTGTGGGAAGGGATTCACTCAGTCATCCAAACTGCTGAAACACCAGCGAGTTCACACTGGGGAGAGTCCGTTCACTTGCTCCGTGTGTGGGAAGGGATTCAATAACTCATCCCACCATCGGAGACACCAGCGAGTTCACACCGGGGAGAGGCCGGTCACCTGCTCTGTCTGTGGGAAGGGGTTCACTCTTTCATCCAGCCTGCTGAAACACCAGAGAGTCCACACTGGGGAGAGAACGTTCACCTGCTCCGTGTGGAAATGGATTCACTCGGTCATCCCACCTGCTGAGACACCAGCGAGTTCACTCTGGGGAGAGGCCGTTCACCTGCTCTGTCTGTGGGAAGAGATTCACTCAGTCTTCCAACCTTCTGACACACCAGCGAGTTCACTCTGGGGAGAGGCCGTTCACCTGCTATGTCTGTGGGAAAAGATTCACTCAGTCATCCAACCTTCTGACACACCAGCGAGTTCACTTTGGGGAGAGGCCGTTCACCTGCTCTGTCTGTGGGAAGGGATTCACTTGTTCATCCCACCAGTGACACCAGCGAGTTCACTCTGGGGAGAGGCCGTTCACCTGCTCTAAGTATGGGAAGGAATTAACTTGTTCATCCCACCTGCTGAGACACCAGCGTGTTCACAAGTGACTGCAGGGGTTGGATTCTGCTGTTTATTGCTGATGTTAATCACATCCCGACTGAATCATGTTCATTCTGACATTTGGAGTTTGTTTCTGCTGATGTTAATAACCCCTGTAACTGGGCCGGAGTTTAATATTTTGATATTTTAAATAACACAGTATGTCGATATTTGATGTCTCCAAGATAAGAGGAGACTAACTGATGTCCTGTTACTGACTGCTCCATTTTTGAGCCTTTTCTCCTTTCGAACTCGAGATTATTTCAGTTCGCATACCTTTGGTTACTGTCATGGACAAGTCCCAGCTCCCCATACCTTCCAGAGTGCGTCTCCTACCGTTGGTATCCAGGGAAGGTCTCGGTAACATTCGTGGGATCACCAAACACAAAACCCAGTCTGTTAATCACTTTCAGCTACTGGACTTAGCGTGTGTCCCACAGCATCTCTCTCACCTTCGATGTGTGAATAGAGCATCACGCCTGCAAACCTGCTTTCAATTTGAATTTGAATCCACTCAGCAAGTGTATTTAAAAAAAATACGTACAAGTAAACAGATCACATCAAATAATTGGCAAAGATTTAGAGTCAACAAGATGAACAAGTGAACATATCATGGCCCAATACCCCAGCTCTATATTCACAGGAGAAAGTCTGTTATCTAACTCTTCGAGTGGACAGAGTAGAGAAAGATCCCGACTCTAAGAACATCTCGATTCTGTTGTAAATATCTTTCAAATCCTGACTGGTCCAATCTGTCGGTTTCCTTTCAATTGAAATGAATGGAAGATGAGAGGGGTTTTGGCATATGGACCTCGGTTAATTCAGCTTCTGAAAGGTGTCCATGTTTAGTTCATTCGATATCGGGGAAAATGTGGTTGGTATCATTAGAGAGAGAGAGAGATTTCACTGAGCAACAGCTGGTGTTTGCAACCAACTGGTCTTGGACATTTTCATCATAGAATGTTTCGATCAGAAATATGATGTTGGGATAAGAAAAATCTGGAGACTAGTGGTTTGTGCTGCCCCAGGAAAGCCACAGTGTTTTTACCTGCTTCTAACGTTGTTGATGTGTGTTGAAGAAAATGCAGACTTGTGTCTCTGGACTGTGCAGTAGACAGAGACGACCATATTAGGCAATGCCAGCTCCAGTTTGAAAAGAGGTTGATGGCAGAGCAAGAGATCCAGCAGTTTTAAGAATTTATCTCCCGTTATCGGCAGACATCGTATATTGCAGTTATTGGGTTAAATTATTGGGATCGATTGTTATAGAATTGAATTGTTATAGAATGGAAAAGTAGTGAAGTTATGCTAAACTTGTATCGAACCTTGGTTAGACCACACTTGGAGCACTGCGTACAATTCTGGTCGTCATATTATAAAAAGGATATAGAGGCACTGGAGAGCGTGCAGAGAAGATTTACAAGGATGATACAAGAAATGAGAGGTTATACTTGTCTGGAAAGGATGGGCAGGCTGGGTCTCTTTTCTCTTGGAAAAAAGAAGGCTGAGTGTTGACCTAATAGAGGTCATTAAAATTATGAAAGGTTTTGATAGAGTAGATACAGAGAGAGTGTTTCCACTTGTGTTGAAGAGCATAACTAGAGGCCATCAATATAAGATAGTCACCAAGAAATCAAATAAGGAATTCAGGAGAAACTTCTTTACCCAGAGAGTGGGGAGAATGTGGAACTCGCTACCACAGGGAGTGGTTGAAGCGAATAGTATAGATACATTTAAGGGGAGGCTAGACAAGCATATGAGGGAGAAGGGAATAGAGGGTTATGCTGATAGAGTTAGATGGGGAAAGACGGGAGGAGGCTCGAGTGGAGCATAAACGCCGGCATGGACTGGTTGGGCCGAATGGTGTTTCTGTGCCGTATATCCTGTGTAATCCTATTTTCCAAGACACATTGCTCGAAGGGGAAGATAAATGACTCGCATCCAAACGCAATTGTTACTTTTGTCTTCTTTGTAAAATCACAAAGTCTGGGCATAATTTGTTTGTGAAATTTAAATTGATGATATGGACTAGAAGTAATTGAATCAGGAAATGTATTATACAATGATGTGCATTTTGAAATTGTTAATTGAAGTGTTAAACATGAGCTTGAATCTGTCAACTAGATTATGTTGTTAGGATAAAATTTGGTTTAAGGGATATAAAGGGGTCCTCAATATTCGACCGGTATAAAACTATCTGAAAGGTACCATTTAGTCTTGTTAGCTGGGAAACGAAACGCAAAGCATCATAGAATACTTGGCTATATTAACCCTTTTTAGACTAACATAAATAAAATTTAGCTGACCAAAGGCATTCTGAAATGTTGCTTGTTATTATAACCTGGAAACTGTTTAGAAAGAGCCTGTTCTTGGAAGAGATAAGAGTACAAAGGCATGATTAAGAAGTAGCAGCAAATAAGGCCTTGAAGAAGTAGTCAGCCAGCTGCATAATTCAATGTGGTTTTGTATCCAGCTAGCCATGTCTCTGCTGGAAAATACTTTCCCATACAGATAACAAAAGTAAGAGATAGCTCATGAATATGAAGCCTCCTACAGTCGACAAGCTTTTTACTGATGTATTCAGGGGGTATGAGAGTTTGAAGGACAGGCTTAATAGTTGATTGATTAGCCATGTAAACCAATGAAGTATCAATATTCCCATGTATACACCCCATTAGTAATAAGTGGGTGTTGTCTAATAAACTATAAACTAAGCTGTATTGTCACTTTTCCTCTGAGAACGGTGCCTCCACCTGGGGTTGGCTGAGGTGGTTCACCCGTGTGCACTCGTAATAAACTATTGATCTGGGTAACACCTGAGTCTGTTAGATCTGTTTTACCATTCAGATTTTCCTCGCTTACAGCTTGGTGTCAGAAGTGGGATACCACCGGATTGCTGATCGATCTTCCGCAACGACATACACGGAGGGGGTGGGTAGCAACATTCACCCTTAACGTGTCCGCGGGGCAGATCGGGGTAGCGGTGTTATAAAGAACAGCGAGTTAAGGAGCAACAGGCTTCAGGTGTGGACCAATAGGACGAGTTTTAGGGTACAAACAGACCCGAGGAGTTTAGAAACTCTCGGGTTGGAAAAGTGCTGGGTGGGAAAAGCGCTTTGTGGGAAAAGCCAGGAAAAGCTGCTGAGTCACCGATTAAAAAAAAAAAAAGAGGGAAAAAAAAACTTAAAGCTTTACGAACATGGAAGTTATTAACATCTGTGCTGAGGCAAATGAAATACAAGATTTGCTGAGTGAAAGGAACCTTAAAAAATGCTGGAATTTTAGTTTGTGTGAAAGTGTGTTAAAGTGTTAATATTTTCCTGACTATGAATGTTTAAGAATTTACAATATTCCTTTGTCTGAAAGTATGTCCTTAAAAAAAAAGAAAAATGTCTGTTGTGTGTTTTAGCTCCACCCACTTCTCTGTGTTTAAAAAAAAAAGCATTTAACCCTTTTGTCTTGTCTTGGATTTTGGAAGTTTTAAGAATGCAAATAAGATTATGCCCCCAGAATTGGAAAAACTTTGAACTAATTTAAGTTAAGCTGGTGTGTAAAAAAAAAAACTGAGAAGAACAAAAACAATTTGTTTAACCAAAGATTAAGTTCCAGTCTAAGATTTAACCTTGTAGTTGCGGTTGCTATGGTGAAATCTTCCAAAGCAGTTTGACTTGATTTGTTTAAATGTTGAAAAACTAATTTTTCTCCAGTTATATTCAATGTTTTTACATTATTTTGGAAAGACATCTGAAGAAAGGACAATAAGAAATATGACGTAATTTACTGTTTTCTGCAAACATGTGCTATTTTTTGTTGTCTGTGCATTGTTGATGCAGAGGATGGGCTTCGGCTTTGAAGTTACAGTTGCCGGTGTGCCTGGAAGAAAATGAATTTGAATGTGAATGTTTGCAGGGCATGAGTGATTGTTTCTTTGTTGAAATGGCTTCCTTCTTTCTTTTCAAAGTGATACTGGTTGGTTGAAAGGGGGATTGATTTGGATTGATTTGGAGTTGTGAGGTGGGTTAACCTATTGAAGCTAGACTTTCATTGTGGCCACGGGATGTGGATTGATGTAGTCCGAATTGAATAAGATTACTCCGCTCCGCAAGAACATCCGATAGTGATAGGTCCCTCTACAATATTTGATTGACTACAGTACTGGGAGCCCTGCAGAATGCGGGACTAATTTAAACCCTACAAAGGTACAGGTAGGGAAGGACGAAGAAATCTACCTTGGATACATAATAACACAAGGGAAGAGACAAATGCCCGAAGACAGATGGGAGGGGCACGAGGACCAAGAGGAGCAGCATGCAACCACTGGCTGCATGCTTTGATTTATCACAGTTCCGTACTTACAAGCAGCTAGAGATGGCAGCAGGAAGGGACCGCTTTATCCCAGAATATGTAGAAATGGCCCAGCCTATACAGGATTTGATCAAAGGGAGAAACCATCCCAGGAGCTGGTGGACTGGGGCCCCGACCATGAAACAGCTTTTGTAAAGTTAAACAAGCCCTCGTAAGTGCTCCTGCCCTGGGATTACCAGACCAGAATAGGCCATTCCACATCTATAACTACCACAGTAAGGATCATTACAATGGCAACGGACAGGTTAAAAGGGAAGGTCGTCCAGAAGGAAGCCTATCGGCTCAGGTAGCAGACTTGGCGGCTCTCACCGAAGCACTGAGGTTAGCCGAAGGAAAAAGTGAAAACATATACAGATAGTCGGTATGCCTTTGGGGTGGTGCCTGATTACATGGTAGCCTGGAGTAGGCGAGGATATATGACATCAGGAGGAGGACCCATAAGACACGAGGATATAATCAAGGAATTAGTAGGAGCCCCCCTCCTACCCCAAGAGTGCGCAATAATAAATGAAAGCACACATGAAGATTACTGACCTACACCAACAGGGCAATATATGGGCAGACGAGGCAGCCAAGCGGGCAGCTGAGGAAGGGAATCTGCCCAATGAAGCCCAAGTGTTCGTGTTTAGTTAAAATGTGAAAACACAACTGTCTTTTTCGATTGGAAATGTTTTTTTATTTACGTGAAGTGACGCAGTTGCGTAAGGCTGATAATGTTTTACTCCACCTTCTTAAAGCCTGCAGAGGAGTTAACCCTTTCCACTGACAGCTGCTTAAGTTCACCAAGCAACAACTTTAGTATGAAATTTGAAGATATTGGACATTATTAAATTTAAGTTTCTTAATGTTAAGTTAATATTTCCCCACAGTGATAGAAGGAAAATTATGATTTTATTAATGGAAGTTATCTTGTAAACTAATTGTATGATAAGGTGCAACATGAGCTTGTACTGGTAGTGCTAGATTTGACAGATACGGCCTTACCTATGTGGTGTTCTAAGAAAACTCAACAATTACATTACACCTTCTAACTCAAGTGTTAAAACAAGGCGCGACATGGAGTGGTGGTGGGCACAGTAAAAGCGATAAACAAATATGGAGATGTAAAAGGTCTGTGATAAATGACGCAGCAACTGCCTTTAATGTGGGTACCTCAGTTGTTAATACTATTGATTTGGCGACACTGGATCAAAAGGTTAGAGACCTAGGGTCTCGCATTAAAGCTGTATTACAAAAAACAAATGAAAATACAGATAAAGAATTATCTGAGGATCAAATGCTGACCATACATCTGCAAAAGTTAGTTACAGTGCTAGAAACACACGCCCAAACCATTAATAAATTAATAAAGGAAGAATACAATGCATCTCAGCAGGCGGCTGCTAATGACATATGTAGCACATATGGTAACTGGATTGTGGAAGAAACCCGAGAAAACCTGGCCCAGATACAGGCAGGGGAAGTACCCTTATGGATAACGAATCAACAATTAAGGGTGAACCTGACCAGTGGGCACAAGGGGGACGGTACCTCTAAATGGGCAGTAGCAGGCAGGAGCTTGACGGATTGCCAGTTGAGAGCAATGGTTCGGGTGAACCCCACACAAGTCGAATGTAAACCTGACGGGGGAGGGCTCCTAGGGTTGGTATTGGTAATACCGGTAATGGCACCCGAGGCCCAAGGACGAGAGGTGTACCGAATACAGAATATTGGGGTAGTGAAGGACGGAGTGCACATATCCCATCACAATATGTTACCATATGCTGTAAAGATTAAAGGGAATTTGGCTGGAACAAAATTGGAGGGATGTGTTACTAGGCACGCTATCACTGTATGTCCACATAGTATTGGACACAGCCCAGAGGCACAGTGTGGGTTTAACAATACTGGTACCAATCAGGATATTAATTGTACCATGGAGGCCCTAGAGGCGGATTTAAAACCCACTCAAGTGGCATACGCCGGAAAGGGTGAATATTGTGTTACAACTAATTTGAGAATGTTTAAATATGCCAATCCAACTTGTGATATTCCAAGTTCAGAGTTCTGCTTCACTCCTGAAATCCTGGTACGGATTGGACATGAGGAATTGGTGGAGATACACTAGCATAACCTCACCATCTTACAAGTTTCTGAATATATCAAGAAAGACTTAAGGGACTATCAGAACACATTTGGGTATCTGATACCCCTGTTGCCTGAAAACTTGGAAGTATTGCGAATGGAGATACGCCTCTCCCAGAAGGTTTGTTATAACCTACAACAGAACAATAAAAACATTAAGCATGACATTGACTGAATTAAAGTCACCACTTGGTGGGATGACCTTTGGAGTTGGGGACTGAATGTACAGATCCATCCTTGGATTAGATTAATTTCACATGTATTAGTAGTAGTGCAGTTTGTTGTAATGTGCTACTTGATTTTTATGGCCTGTAATGAATGTCGTAGGCAGAGGATGAAAAGGTTGGCTAAGGCAGTAAAGCAGAGACTGGGTGAGAATGTTCCCAGTGCCTCTTTGACTTCAACAAAGGACATGTCTGAGTGGTACCGGGAGTAGTATATACTGGGGTAAGGTGCATATAAAAGGGGAGACAATCATAGATTGATAGGACTATCTGGTGTTCTGCCTCTCTTCCATCTGGACTGGTGGCCACCACGAAGGGAACCTGGTTAAGATGAGGTACAGCATCCTGCATATAGGTGACGGATAAAGTTTGGCTACCTTGGGCTTAGCCAAGGGCCAAAAGGGAGGATTGTTAGGTTAAAATTTGGTTTAAAAGATATAAAGGGGTCCTCAATATTCGACCGGTATAAAACTGTCTGAAAGGTACCATTTAGTCTTGTTAGCTGGAAAACAAAATGCAAAGCGCCATGGGATACTTGGCTATATTAACCATTTTTAGACTAACATAAATAAAAATTAGCTAACATTCTGAAGTGCTGCTTGTAATTACAACTTGGTAACTGTTTAGAAAGAGCCTGTTCTTGGAAGAGATAAGAGTACAAAGGCATGATTAAGAAGCAGCAGCAAATAAGACCTTGAAGAAGTATTCAGCCAGCTGCATCATTCAATGAGGTTTGGTATCCAGCTAGCCATGTCTCTGCTGGAAAATACTTTCCCATACCGATAACAAGAGTAAGAGATAGCTCATGAATATGACGCCTCCTACAGTCGACAAGCTTTTTACTGACGTATTCAGGGGGTACTTGAGTTCGAAGGACAGGCTTAGTAGTTGATTGATTAACCATGTAAACCAATGAAGTATCAATATTCACATGTATACTCCCCATTAGTAATAAGTGGGTGTTGTCTAATAAACTGATCACCTTCAAGAACCACATCGAGAAGACAAAGGCAAAAGTGAGCGTACAAAACAACATCCTGAATAAGCTCACTAACACAAGATGGGGAACAAGCCCGAAAACATTGCGAACCAGTGCACTTGCTCTTTGCTATTCCACTGCCGAATACACCTGCCAAGAAGATGGATGCCGTTCTGAATGCAAGCTGCCGATTTATCACAGGTTGCTTAAAACCAACCAGCACCAACAGTCTATATATCCTGGTGGTATCGCTCCCCCTGATATAATAAGAATGGTAGCCAGCAAGAAAGAACGACTCCGTCAAACATCAGATGAGATACATCCTCTGCATTGTCATACACCTACACCCAGCCGCCTAAAGTCAAGAAAGAGCTTTATGAACAGTGTTGTTCCATTACAATCAACCTCATCTGAAGCCTGCATCGCCTTGTGGAAAGACCGGCTCGCCAGTCTTGAACAACCCCCAGCGATGGAAATTTTACTTGATGAAAGCCTTCCCCCAGGAGCTAATTGCAACTGGGCAACCTGGAAGTGCTTTAACAGATTTAGGACCGGTGTAGGTTGCTCAAAGGTGTCACTAAGCAAATGGAGATATTCAACCAGCCCGACAACTTGTGAATGTGGAACTGAGGCACAGACTATGCAACATCTCCTGCAATGCCCATCGTTAGAGGAACCCTGCACTGTTGAAGATCTTGCCGAATTCAACAACGAGGCACAAAAATGTGTCCAGTTCCGGCTGGGCTATGTATAGACTGTCCGTGGACACAATAAGAAGAACTGTATAAACTAAGCTGTATTGTCACTTTTCCTCTGAGAATGGTGCCTCCAGCTGGGGTTGGCTGAGGTGGTTCTCCCGTATGCACTCGTAATAAACTATTGATCTGGGTAACACCTGAGTCTGTTAGTTCTGTTTTACCACCCAGATTTTCCTCGCTTACAGCTGTAGAGGCAGGAACCCTCACAGCATTCAAGAAGCATTTAGATGAGCACTTGAAACGCCATAGCATACAAGGCTACAGTCAAAGTGCTGGAAAATGGGATTAGTATAGACAGGGCTTGATGGCCAGTGCAGACACGATGGGCTGAAGGGCCACTTTCTGTGCTGTATAATTCTATGCCTCTATGAATATGACCCATCCACCCTATCAATTCCTTTAATCACCTTTAGTATCTTAATTAGATAACCCCTTAATATTCTATACTAAAGGGAATATAAGACTAGTCTATGCAACCTGTCCTCATAATATAACCCTTTTAGCCCAAGTACCATTCTGTTGAATCTGCGCTGCTCCCCCTCCAAGGCCACTTATCCTCTCTTAAGGTTCGGTGCCCAGAGCTGACTGCAGTGCCGCAGATGCGGCCTGACCAGGGCTCTCTACAGCTGGAACAGAACTACCACCCCTTTCAATTATAGCCCCTTTGATAAAAAGGGGACCATTCCATTAACCTTTAAATTATTTTTGTACCTGACTATGAGCTTTCTGAACTTGGACACCTAAGTCTCTCTGTTCATCCACAGTTCCTAATTTCTATTTTATAAAATACTCTGATCTATCTTTCTGAAGGCCAAAGTGGATGACCTCACACTTCCCCACATTGGACTCCAGCTGACACAGTTTTTCCCATTCACCTTATTTCTCAATCTCCCTTTGCAACTTTCTGCTCCCAACTACACTAGTTACTGTGCCACCTAACTTTGTGTCTTCAACAACCTTGTATATACGGCTCTCTATCCTTTCATCCAAGTCATTTATGAGTAGATTGCAAAGCCCCAGTACTGATCTCTTGGGGCACCACTAGCCACATCCTGCCAACCTGTCAACATATGCATTAACACTACTGTCTGTCTCCTACCTCCGAACCAATTCCCTACCCATGTCAATAGGTTGCCTCCAATTCCATTCACTCTCATTTTTGTTAATAGTCTCTTATGTGGAATCTGATCCAATGCCTTCTGGAAGCCCTCATAAATAATATCCTTAGACACTCTATAATCTACTATGTTAGTTCCAGCTTAATAAAAATCAACTTGGTTTGTTCAAAATGCCTTGCCCGGTACAAATCCACAGTGGCTCTCTCTGACCAGTTCATATCTGTCTCGGTGCCCAATCACTCTGTCCCTAATAACAGATTATACTAACTCCTCTACAACAGACCTTAGACTAATAGGCCTATAATTTCCGATATTGTCTCCGCTACCCTTCTTAACTAATGGAGTGACGTGGGCAATGTTCCAATCCATGGGGCACTTCCTGAATCCAGAGAGTTTGGGAAGAACATGGCTGGAACATCTACAATTTCCTCAAATACTTCTGTTAATATCCTGTGGTGGAAAACATCAGGAACTGAAGATTTGTCTACCTTTAATCTCATTATTTTCTCCATGACAAAATTTTGCTTATATTAAATCTGGTAATCAATTCTAATTAATTAAAATCTGGACCTTGGCATTTATAACCCTTAAAAGTTGACAGAGAAGTCTGACATAAAACCTAACAACCCAGAGTAAGGTTTTATTGATAGGATGTGTTTGCTTTTCTAAAAATGTTACCCGTCCATCTCCAATGACATGAAGCCAACATTGATTCACAAATGAAACCTTTGCACAGCATTGTTTGCAACTTTTGTTAGCGGCCCACATTACTCCACTTATTGAACTAATGACATCCACAGAGGACAACGACCACGGATCCCAGCCTATTGTTAGCGGCCCGCATTGCTCCACCTATTGAACTAATGGAATCCACACGGCAACAACGACCACGGATCCCAGCCTATTGTTAGTGGCCCTCATTGCTCCACCTATTGAACTAATGACATCCACACAGGGCAACGACCACGGATCCCAGCCTATTGTTAGCGGCCCGCATTGCTCCAGCTATTGAACTAATGGAAACCACACAGGGCAACGAACATGAACCCCAGCCTATTGTTAGCGGCCCACATTGCTCCACCAATTGAACTAATGGCATCCACACAGGACAACGATTACGGATCCCAGCAGACGGTAAATGGTCAGCTGGGTGCTTCCTGTAACATGAGATCTCAGGATCTTTCTTTGAGGCATTTTGTGGGCACAGTTTGTGTGAATGGACTGCCAACAACATAAGAACGAAGAAAGCACAAGCAGATTGCCTTATCTATCAATGGGAAGGTTTTATGTTTGTCTTGTTTCATTAACACTTTTAAATGTTGGTAAACTTTATTAGTGCAATACCTGTGCAGCTCCTCATTTTATATCAAGTTGTTGCACTAAGTATACAATGTTGCAAATAGATTTAAATTAACACTGAATTAGTAAGAGTTTCAGGCAAACTTTATAAATTATGTTTAATATTTCAGGCGCCATGTGGATATTTTTCATTTCTTCTCGTTCTACATTAATTTAGCAATTAGAGTGATGGGAAATTTCACCACAGTCTTCAACTCCTCTCTGAATTTAGTCTGGGTCATGGCATAAATACAAGTGTTTGTGCAAGAACTCAACAGTTGAAGCATGAATCCAATTTCTTGTAGGATATGCGAAGTGCTAATGGTCGCATTATTATGCATTGCCATTATGCGCAAGTATATGGAATTCACCAAAAATATCATCCATAACAGGATAAATTCCCCGACGTAGCAAATAGTAAAATAATGGATTTCCTTCGCTTCTCCATCTCTGGGTCACTGGGACTCTCCCCATTGCTGTGGGCCCGGAGTCTCCTGCGGAATCTGCTGGCCACTAAAATGTGTCTGACGGTTAAAGCATTGAGCAGCAGAATCAAAACAAATGTAATAAATGGGGCTAAAATATAATGAAGGGTTTCAATTACTCCCCATATGCGTGAAAGCAAAACATTGTCTGTTACATAACAAAACCAGGGAATGTTAAAAAGTAAATATTCACATATACATAAAGTACCAGAAAGTGTTCTTTACACAGAACAGCACACTCACTGCTCCAAAACCACAGCCACCGTTTTCTCGGTGCAATATTTTGTTTTCAGCTTCTGGCAACAAATGGCCACACATCGATCAAAGGTGAAAGCGACAGTGAACCAGACAGAACAGTCTGTGACTGCGTAGAGCAGGATGGCGTGGATATTACACACTTTAATGTCCGTAGAAAAAGAAATTGTGCAGCGTGAGCAATGGGAATCTGTCTTAGTATCACGTCAATGATAATGACCAGTAGATCCGCCGCTGCCATGGACACCAGGTAACGGGTGACACATTTGGAGAGACCGCACCTTCCTCAAGACAGGATCACAATCGTCACTAAGTTAACTGTAAGGAAGGTTATAAAACAGAAATTATACATCAGGCTCAAACAGAACCAGCAACCCGGTGGAGTTCGGTCTGAAATTAGATGCTTTGTTACTACATCAATTTATAGAGACTGATTTTTGATGGAGACTAACTTTCTGATGGAGACAGTGTTTACACTAAAAGCAGCTGCATGTTGTCAAACAAATAACGGAACAGGATAAAAGTAAGCACAATAAATAACAGGATCTTCAGCAAACTATCAGAAAAAACATTCCTGTGATGGGAGATTATTGGTGGATCTTGTAGAAAGCTACACCTTGTTGTAACTGCAGGAAAATATCACCCGCAGTTCTGAGGCTCAGACGGAAGCCTGTATGGAATTGGCCGTTCACTACATCAGGTATCACAGTGCTGTGGGATCGAGAGGGGCTGGGATGTTCCTTCCTATCACTGGCCACCGACTCTTACTGCAAGATGCACAGGTGTGGCAGTGAGATGAGAACAGCTTTTGCGGGGTTCTGATACCTATGATGGACTCTGTCTATGTTCTCTTGGTGAAGGCATTTGTACCCTCGTAGCCCTGGGTACAAAATTTCAGCACGTTCAGAAAAGGGGAGAGAAAAGAGGGAGGTAAAATAAAAAAATACACACAGTAGATGGGAAGACATTAAACGAACAGGGAGTTCCACGGACACTAGAAGGTGGAGATGAACAAGAAGCGAGATGAATGAGGCGGTCTGCTCCGGCGGGACTGCGGATGAGCAGCAGCAGAATGAAGAAGAGCGGAGGATGTGTAGGTCTCAGGTAACGATGTTAGACCTATGCTTGGAAGAAAGGAAGTGGAGGGAGAAGAAAGAAAATATATTAAACATAAATCAGTTTACAAATAATTGTATTAAAAACTCAGTCATTGGATTCATTCAGAGTCAGTTCGGCTCGTGTTGAGTGAGAAGCTCATGGGCTCTGGATGAAGTGTGAATGGCCCTGGCAGAATGAAGGACAGCTGCCATGTGGGAGGGAAGAAGAAAGCCCTGACGAAAGTGTGGATTAAAAAAAAGAGAATATATATATATATACATATGTGTAATAGGGGCCGAGGTTATGATCTGAAATTGTTGAACTCTATGTTGAGCCCAGACGGCTGTAGAGTGCCTAATCGGAAGATGAGGTGCTGTTCCTCGAGCTTACACTGAGCTTACATGGAACAATGCAAGCGCCCGAGGACAGTGACGTCTGAGTGAGAATGGGGCAGTGAATTAAAGTGGCAGGCCACCGGGAGCTCGGCGTCCCCCTTACGGACTGAACGGAGGTGTTCCGCAAAGCGGTCACCCATACTGTGTTTGGTCTCCCCAATGTAGTGGAGACCACATCATGAGCAGTGAATACAGTATACTAAATTTCAGGAAGTACAAGTAAATCGCTGTTTCACCTGGAAGGGGTATTTGGGGCACTGGACAGTGGGGAGGGGGCAGATATAAGGGCATGTGTTGCATCTCCTGCGCTTGCACGCGAAGGTGCCGGGCGAAGCGGAAGGGGAGCTGGGGGTGGTAGAGCAGTGGACTAGGATGTCGCGGAGGGAGTGGTCCCTATGGAATGCTGAAAGGGGAGGTGAGGGGAAGAAACGTTTGGTGGTGGGATCACGCTGGAGGTGGCAGAAATGGCGAAGGATGATCCGTTGAATGTGGAGGCTGGTGGGGTGAAAGGTGAGGACAAGGTGAACTCTATCATGGTTCTGGGAGGGAGTAGCAGGGGTGAGGGCAGAAGTGTGGGAGATAGAACGGACACGGCAAGAACAGACTGAAACGATGGGTCTACCAGGGCAGTCCTCTTTGTGGATCTTGGGAAGGAGGTAGAAGCGGGCTGTGCGGTATCATGAGGTTGGTGGCCGTGGGGGAAGATCTCCAGAGGAGATGAGGTCAGTGACCGTCTTGGAAACGGTGGTTTGATGTTCAGTAGTGGGGTCATGGTCCAGGTCGAGGTAGGAGGAGGTGTCGGAGAGTTGGCGTGCAGCTTCCACTAGGTAGAGGTCGGTTTGCCAAGCACCAACAGCACCACCCTTGTCAGCAGGTTTAATGACAATGTCAGTGATGGATCTGAGAGAATGGAGTGCTGCAAGTTCAGAGGGAGGTAGGTTGGAGTGAGTGAGGGGAGCAGAGAAATGGAGATGGCCGATGTCACGGCGGCAGTTTGCAATGAAAAGATCTAGAGAGGGTACGAGGCCAGAGGGAGGGGTCCCGATAGAACAGGAATTCAGAAAGTGGGAGAAAGGGTCAGCCATGCGGGGTGAAGACTCCTGGTCAAAGAAGTGGGCATGGAGGCGAAGGCGGTGGAAAAAGAGCGCAGCATCATGCTGAGCTCAAAATTCATTGAGGTGGGGGCGTAAGGGGATGAAGCTTAAGCCTTTGCTGAGGACTGATCGTTTGGGGTCAGAGAGGGGAAGGTCAGAGGGGATAGTGAAAACACAGCAGGGGGTAAGATTGGGAGAAGGGGGGTCAGAGGAAAGTGAAGGGGAAGAAGGTTCCGGAAGGGCATTGGTGTTCAAGAGTTGATGAAGCTTGCTATGCTTGACATTAGAAAGGAAGAAAAAAAGTTTTTGTTGAAGCGTCGGATGAGTCGAAGGATGAAATGGAACCGTGGACCCGGACAGCTTTGAGATAGAGTGCGTTGATGCTGCTGAAGAGTGTGGTTGAGAGTGTTCATGTGGTGCCACATGGTGTTGAGCGTGGATCTCAAGATGCGGCGAGAGCAGTAGTTCGAGGAACGATGGATATCTTGGAGGTATTTGTAATCCTGGGTGGATCCGAAACACGAAGGTTGGAAGTTTAGTTGGAATCCACGTGGAATAAGTCAGAACCGGAGACAATTGCTGAGGAAATTGATGTGGCTGTGAAACCGAGTCTTGGCAGATACCTGATCAAACATGAGAAGGGAAACTGAAAGTAATGAAGACAAACAAGGTTGAAGAGCCAAACGGAGACCCCATCGAAGAGAAGAGCAGAACTTCTTCAAGGTGGGCATTCCTAGAAGAGGTGTGGCAGTGAATGAAACACTAATACGATAGCAAAACGCTGCGGATGCTGGAAATCCGAAATAACAACAGAAAATTTTGGAAAACTCAGCAGGCCAGGCAACATCCGTGGAGAGAGAAACAGAGTTAACGTTTCAGGTCGAAGACCCTTCTTCAGAACTGGAAAAAAAAAGAAAAGGGGATAGATTTTAAAGCAAGTGGGGGCTTGGAAAAGGGGGAGGGGATGAAAGAACAAAAGGGAAGGTCAGCGACAGGATAGAAAGCAGGAGAGATTAAGAGACATTGAGAGACATTGACAGACATTAAGAGCTATTCAAGGAACAAAGGATGGCGCTGGGTGAAGTGTGAATTGCGCTGGCAGAATGAAGGACAGCTGGGAGGGAAGAAAAAAGCCCAAATGAAAGTGTGGATTGTGGTAAACCACTGTTATGGTTCACAACCGTTCACTATTGTTACACTGTTGTTATCACTGTTTACACTGTTTTTATCACTACACAAGGTTACCTCTTGCCACGTACGCTGTTATACCTGGGCTGACCTCAGCTGACTCCACCCATGGCTCCGCCTGCTTGCCCAGGTATAAAGGAGATTGCTTGGCCAGTATTCTTCCTTGTTGGAACCGATCACCCACGAGGGTGGGCTCTGTTATTTAGCCAATAAAAACCTATAGTTACTACCTTAACGCGTCGCTTTTCATGGACTGAATTGATAGGTATATCAATTTTATTGGCTAAATTTTGAAATGTATGGACCGGAGCAGCCAAACGACCAGCCAAATGGTCAGCTACAACAGCCCCAGCCAAAGGGCCAGCTACAACAGCCCCAGCAGCCGACCTGGCTGCGAGCCATCCGACCGCCGTACCTGGATCTAAACCCACAGGCAGCGAATTCAGCCCTCGACTTCGAACACTGGCTGAGCTGCTTCGAATCCTGCCTGGGAGCCTCCGGCGTGCCTCCGGAATCCAAACTAAGAGTTCTGACCGCCCGGGTGAGCCCTAAAGTATTTGCACTCATCTGGGACCTTGCTACATACGAGGATGCCCTCAACCTGCTAATAGAGCAGTACCGGAGCCCAGTAAATTCAATGTATGCCAGACATCTCCTAAGATCCCACTCGCAACAGCCAGGAGAGTCTGTAGATGAATTTTTATGGGCGCTACAAACACTCGGCAGGGACTGTGACTTTAAAGCGGTAACGGCTGCCGAACATACTGAAGGAAATATCCGCGATGCCTTCATGAAAGGCCTTCGGTCCGACTACTCACGGCAAAGACTGCTCAAATCAAAGGACCTCGAATTGAAAACAGCTGCAGCCCTCGCTCGCTCCCTGGAAGTGGCCCATCGGGACCTCGAGGCGTACTCCAGGTACAGTGCTTCGCGACCCTGGGACTCCGGCCCGACTCCGGCCGCAATACCCCTCGCACCGCCGACCCTGGGACCTACTACGGCATCGGTGTCCTGGAATCGATCGGGACCGCCACCCCCGGGACCTGTTGCGGCAGAGGACCTCCGTGATCGGGCCGCCAGCTGCTTCTTCTGTGGCCAGGCAAGACATCAAAGGGCGCGCTGCCCTGCAAGGAACGCGACCCGCTCCGGCTGCAAAAAGAAAGGACACTTCGTAAACGCCTGCAGGGGGAAAGCCACAGACGCCAGCAGTGCCTCATGTTAGTTGTGGGGGTGGCCATCTTTGATGAAGGCCACAGATGCCAGCATTGCATCATGTGAGTCGTGAGGGCGGCCATCTTTGATCAAGGCCACAGACGCCAGCAGTGCCTCATGTGAGTTGTGGGGGCGGCCAACTTCTCCACCATTTTGTCCAACTTCGTGGGGATCCGCGTCATGGGCGCCGCCATTTTGTTCACCGCACTCGGACGCCGTTTTGTCTCCAGACCCAACCACCGCCTCACCTGCAGACTACAGCAGCTCACTCAGCCATACACTGGCCTCCGTCACGCTTGACCAAGCCCTCCCGCATCATCTGTCCAAGCCCATGATGGACATCGAAGTAAACGGCCACACAACGACCTGCCTGTTCGATAGCGGAAGCACGGAGAGTTTTATTCATCCAGACACGGTGACCTGCTACTCCCTCACTGTCTGGCCAACGCGCCATCGGATCTCGATGGCGGCGAAGTCCCATTCAACAGACATCAGCGGCTACTGTGTGGTGACCCTGTCGGTTAGGGGCACGGAATATAAAAACTTTAAACTTCTCGTCCTGCCCCAGCTCTGCGCTGCCGTCCTACTAGGGCTGGATTTCCAATGCCACCTCCAAAGTGTCACACTGGCATACGGTGGACCCCTCCCCCCACTCACTGTCTACAACCAGCAGTTTTTAAACCGCCCACCGCATTCCACCTGCGGCCTCTCCACTCTCAAAGTCCCGCCCCCCTCCTTGTTCGCTAACCTCACCCGCGACTGTAAGCCCGTCGCTACCAAGAGCAGGAGGTACAGCGCCGGGGACAGAGCTTTTATTAGCTCTGAGGTGCAGCGTCTCCTGAAGGAGGGCATCATCGAGGGGAGCAACAGCCCCTGGCATGCCCAGGTCGTAGTCGTTAAGACCGGCAATAAAAACCGCCTGGTCATCGACTACAGCCAAACCATAAACCGGTACACCCAGCTGGACGCATATCCCCTTCCCCGCATATCTGACATGTTCAACCAGATTGCACAGTACCGGATATTCTCCACCATCGACTTAAGTCGGCCTATCACCAACTCCCTATCCGCCCTGAGGACCGCCAGTATACCGCCTTCGAGGCGAATGGCCTCCTCTACCACTTCCTTAGGGTTCCCTTCGGCGTCACCAACGGGGTTTCGGTCTTCCAAAGGGAGATGGACCGGATGGTTGACCAGAACGCGCTGCAGGCCTCGTTTCCTTATCTAGATAACGTCACCATCTGCGGCCACGACCAGCAGGACCACGATGTTAATCTGGAGAAATTCCTCCGTACGGCCCAATGGCTGAACCTCACTTACAATAAGGAGAAATGTATATTTAACACCTCGCGCCTTGCCATCCTCGGCTGCGTAGTAGAGAACGGAGTCATCAGCCCCGACCCCGAAAGAATGCACCCCCTCATGGAGCTTCCCCTTCCCCACTGTCAAAAGGCACTGAAGAGAACCCTGGGGCTCTTCGCTTACTATGCCCAATGGGTGCCCAATTATGCGGACAAAGCCAGACCCCTCATGAAGTCCACCTCCTTCCCCCTGACAGAAGAAGCATGCGCAGCCTTCTCCCTCATAAAAGGAGACATTGCGAAAGCCACAATGCATGCAGTGGATGAGTCCATCCCTTTACAAGTGGAGAGCGATGCATCCGACTTCGCCCTAGCTGCAACCCTAAACCAGGCGGGGAGACCTGTAGCCTTCTTCTCAAGGACCCTCCAGGGCCCTGAGATCCGACACTCTTCTCTCGAGAAGGAGGCCCAGGCAATTATGGAAGCGGTACGATGCTGGAGGCATTACCTGACAGGCAAACGATTTACCCTCCTCACCGACCAGCGTTCGGTTGCGTTTATGTTTAATAACAAGCTGAGGGGCAAAATCAAGAACGACAAGATCTTGAGGTGGAGAATCGAGCTCTCCACCTACGAGTATGATATCTTGCACCGGCCTGGTAAACTCAACGAGCCCCCTGATGCTCTATCACGAGGTACATGCGCCAACGCGCAAGTTGATAGACTGCGGACCCTCCACAATGAGCTCTGCCACCCCGGAGTCACTGGACTTTACCACTTCATTAAGGCCCGCAACCTGCCCTACTCCATCGAGGAGGTCAGGACCATGACCAGGAACTGCTAAGTCTGTGCCGAATGCAAAGCACATTTCTATAGGCCGGACAGCGCAAGCCTGATCAAGGCCACCCGCCCCTTCGAGCGCTTGAGCATCGATTTTAAGGGGCCCCTCCCGTCCTCTGACCGTAATGTGTACTTCCTCAACATTATTGACGAGTACTCCCGTTTCCCCTTTGCCATCCCCTGCCCAGACATGACCAGCACCACGGTCATCAAATGCCTGAACGACCTCTTCGCCTTGTTCGGGTTCCCGAACTATATACATAGCGACCGGGGCTCATCCTTCATGAGCGAGGAACTTCGCCAGTTCCTGCTGGCGAGAGGTATTGCGGCGAGCAGGACCACCAGCTACAACCCCCGGGGGAACGGCCAGGTGGAAAGAGAGGTTGTGACAGTTTGGAAGGCCGTCCTCTTAGCCCTAAAGTCTAAGGGCCTCCCAACCTGTCGCTGGCAGGAAGTCCTCCCGGCAGCGCTCCATTCCATCCGGTCACTGCTTTGTACTGCCATTAACGCCACCCCTCATGAGCAAATGTTCGTTTTCCCCAGGAAGTCGACTACGGGAACCTCGCTACCAACATGGCTGACATCTCCGGGGCCCGTCCTGCTGCGGAAGCACGTAAGGACCCTTAAAACGGACCCCCTGGTCGAGAGGGTAAACCTCCTGCATGCCAACCCCCAGTACGCCTACTTGGCATACCAAGACGGGCGGGAGGACACAGTCTCCTTGCGAGACCTCGCACCCTCGGGCACCCCGGAGATACCACCGTTACCCCCCACCACTCCCCCAAATCCAGCTCCTGTAGGCGGCATGCCGGAACCCCAGGAGCCTCTGTCGGACACGCAGACACCAGCATTAACATCGGATACTGCACCACCGCCGCCGCTGCTGCGCCGATCAGAAAGGCTTACGAGGTCTCCTGATAGACTGACATACATGAACTAGTAGTACACTTCAGCCCGCCGGACTCAATTTTAAACAAGGGGTGAATGTGGTAAACCACTGTTATCGTTCACAACCTTTCACTATTGTTACACTGTTGTTATCACTGTTTACACTGTTGTTATCACTACACAAGTTTTCCTCTTGCCACGCATGCTGTTATACCTGGGCTGACTTCAGCTGACTCCGCCCATGGCTCCGCCTGCTTGCCCAGGTATAAAGGTGACCACTTGACTAGTATTCTTCCTTGTTGGAACCGATTGCCCACGAGGGTGGGCTCTGTTATTTAGCCAATAAAAACCTATAGTTACTATACGTAACTCGTCAATTTTCATGGATTGAATTGATAGGTATATCATGGATTAAAAAACGAGAATATATATGTATATATATATAAACTAGCTGAAGTGCCCGGCGGTGCTGAGGGTCTTTTGAGGGCATGTTGTTGTTGGAAGAGAGAGAGAGAGTGACTGGGGGGAAGAGAGAGAGCGACTGGGGGGGAAGAGAGAGAGAGCGACTGGGGGAAGAGAGTGAGCGACTGGGGGGAAGAGAGTGAGCGACTGGGGAGAAGAGAGAGATGTACTGGGGGGAAGAGAGAGAGCGAGAGACTGGGGGAACAGAGAGAGCGAGAGACTGGGAGGAAGAGAGAGAGCGAGAGACTGGGGGAAGAGAGACAGTGACTGGGTGGAAGAGAGAGAGCGACTGGGGGGAAGAGAGAGAGCGACTGGGGGGAAGAGAGAGAGCGACTGGGGGGAAGGGGAGGCGGGGGAGGGAAGGGGGAGGGGGGAGGGAAGGGGGAGGGGGAGGAAAGGGGGAGGGGGGAGGAAATGGGGAGGGGAGGGGGAGGAAAGGGGGAGGGGGGAGGAAAGGGGGAGGGGAGGAGGAAAGGGGGAGGGGAGGAGGAAAGGGGGAAGGGAGGGGAAGAGGGGAGGAAATGGGGAGGGGGGAGGAAAGGGGAGGGGGAGGAAAGGGGGAGGGGGGAGGAAATGGGGAGGGGGGAGGAAAGGGGAGGGGGAGGAAAGGGGGAGGGGTGGAGGAAAGGGGAGGGGGAGGAAAGGGGGAGGGGCAGAAGAAGGGGGAGGGTGGAATAAGGGGCAGGGGGAAGAGGGGGGGAGGGGGAAGCAGGAGGAGGTGGCAAGCAGGGGGAGGGGGGAAGCAGGGGGAGGGGGGAAGCAGTGGGAGGGGGAAGGAGGGGGAGGGGGAAGAAGGGGGGAGAGGGAAGAAGGGGGGAGAGGGAAGAAGGGGGAGCGGGGAAGAAGGGGGAGGGGGGAGAAAGGGGAAGGGGGAGGGGGGAGGGGGGAAGAAGGGGGTGGGGGTGGGGGGGAAGAAGGGGGTGGGGGGGAAGAAGGGGGTGGGGGAGGGGGGGAAGAAGGGGGAGGGGGAGGGGGGAAGAAGGGGGAGGGGGCAAGAGGGGGGAGGAAGGGGGGAGAGGGGGGGAGAGGAGGGAAGAGGGGGGAAGAAGGGTGAAGAAGGGGGAGGGGGAAGAGGGGGTAGAAGGGGGAGGGGGAAGAAGGGGAAGGGGAGGGGGAAGAAGGGGGGAGGGGGGAGGGGGGAAGAAGGGGTTGGGGGAGGGGGAAGGAGGGGGAGGGGGGAAGAAGGGGAAGGGGGAGCGGGAAGAAGGGGGAGGGGGGAAGAGGGGGGAGGGGGGGGAGGGGGGAAGGGAAGGGGGAAGAAGGGGGAGGGGGAAGGAGGGGGAAGAAGGGGGAGAAGGGGAGGGTGGAAGAATGGGGAGGAGGGGGGAAGAAGGGGGAGGGGGAGGGGGAAGAAGGGGGAGGGGGAGGGGGGAAGTAGGGGGAGCTGGGAAGAAGGGGGAGGTGGCAAGAAGGGGGAGGGCGGAAGAAGGGGGAGGGGAGGGGGGAAGAAGGGTAGGGGGAGGGGGGAAGAAGGGGGATGGGGAAGAAGGGGTAGTTGGGGGAGGGGGAGGGGGAGGGGGGGAGGTGGGAAGAAGGGGGAGGGGAAGAAGGGGGAGGAGGGGGGAAGAATGGGGAGGAGGGGGGAAGAAGGGAAGAAGGGTGAGGGGGAGGGGGGAAGAAGGGGGAGGGGGGGAAGAACGGTGAGGGGGAAGAAGGGAAGAAGGGGAGGGGGAGGGGGAGGGGGAAGGGGAGGGAGGAAGAAGGGGGAGGGGGGATGAAGGGGGAGGGGAAGAAGGGGGAAGGGGGAGGGGAAAGAAGGGGGAAGGGGGAAGGAGGGGGAGAAGGGGGGAGTCCCCGAGCCCCGCCCCCGATCTCCCGATGTCCCGAACCCCGCCCCCCCGAGTCCCGATCTCACGAGGCCCGATCTCCCGAGCCCTGCCCCTGATCTCCCGAGCACGGAGCTCCCAAGACCCGATCTCCGATATCCCGAGCCCCGCCCCCCATCACCCGAGGCTTCCCCCGCCGATCTCCCGAGGCCCAATCCCCCGAGACCCGCCCCCCCTGAGCCTCGATCTGCCGAAACACGATCTCCCGAGCCCCGCCCCCCACCCGAGCCAGCTTCATGTGCAGAGAGAGATGCCGCCGCGCAACCTACCACGTGAGGCCCGGCCGGACTCAAGTCGCGTGCCCTGACTCCTGCCCCACCCACCTTTACTAAGATGGTGGTGGTGGTGACGCTCGGCTCCAGCCCGCCCCCTCCAGTGCGACGGGAGATACCTAGCTCGGGCGTGGCTGGGCTACAGAGTCCCAGGCTTACAGGCCTGGAAAAACGGTGAAAGGTAGGTAAATTCTAGATGTTAGAGAAAAGATTTACAAATTTATTAACTTTTTAAAAAAACAATTTGTGTTTTAAAAGCAACTTTTTTTTTGCTGGAAATGTAGATTTGAAAAGAAACACGCAGAAAGTGGGAGAAAGAAATGAAAAGTTTGGAATCAAGATGGCGGCGACTCACCTCGGTTCAGAATGATAAGGCCCGCCCACACATGCACCGATTGGTCAACCGTCAGGTCACTGAACTGTTGGATTGGTCAATCATCACATCACTCAACTGTAGGATGGCCCGCCCGCACAAACAATGAACCCGCCCCCACTCGATGCAAATGAGCGGATAATGAGAGGAATTTTGAACGTTTTTTGGATACTGTCGGCACAATTTTTGTCCGACCGTCAGCACAATTTTTGTCCGAGCAAGAAGTAAATAAGCCTTCAAGAGTCCCCTAATGATGAGCTTTCTTTTGATATAACATATGTGTAGGTACGCTCTATAACTTTTGATTGTATAGCTGGCCAGAGAGACAGACAGAGAGACAGACAGAGAGATAGACAGAGAGACAGACAGAGAGACAGACAAATAGACATATCCTTTTATATATATAGATATGTGATCGGGGCCGAGGTTATGATCTGAAATTGTTGAACTCTATTTTGAGCCCAGAGGGCTGTAGAGTGCACTGGTAATCCTGTGTTAAACATCCTCAAACAATGGGAGGAGTGCGGAGTGGGCGATGGTGGAAAGTCAGACAGTGAAGTGGAGCTGGTGGGTTTTTTCAAACGTTTCTGTGTATTTCTGGACTCTCTGTCAGATCTCTACTGTTCTACCTATTGAACTGTATGCAGAATACCGAACATAAAAACTTCCTGAAATCTTCTGTTCTAATGGAAATGCACTATTCTGGCATCAGCCTAGGACAAAGAGTAACATTGCTGGTGTTAAAGAATCGATGTACAGTAAACTCTCAAACATTGTTGAACAGATGGCAGGAGTGAGGCCGCATGCCCATTAAACTCAGACCAATGACTGGGCGACTGTGTAACAAAGATATCAAGACAGACACCTGCCAATACCGCACACCAAGGGGGATGCACAGAGCACAATCAACAGCGGGGAAATTATCTAAATCACAACAACAGTAACAATCAAACAGACACGCTCTAGAGAATTACTACCTGCAGAGAAGATTCGACATTACTGTTGCCGATGAAGTGGAAAACCCTTAACGCTTCCATGTAGCCACTCTTGGCTCACTGTTTAAACAGTGGAGTTAACTGATTTCAGATCAGTGGGTGGGAACCTGGGTTAAAATATGTAACAGCAGCAGATCTTTCAGGCGCGCTAAGCTTTCATGTCACTTCATTACAAACAACAATACGGAACCAATTGTTACTTCCCAGGAACATCTCGGGATCGGAACGGACTAACTGAATAGGTGGTGGAAGCTATTCCAACAATAGTGTTAAAAGAGAGTTGAACAGGATCTTGAGGATGAGGAACTTACAGGATTACCGTTAAAAAGCGGGAATATGGGACTAAACATGACTGCTTTTTCACAGAGCCAGGTACAGGTGTGAGGGGCCGAATGGCCTCCTTCTGTATTCTAAATTTCTATGATTCTATGAACATCAGTGACCTGAGACTGTGGCAGGAAATGGGAGTCACAGAGGAACAGTAACACAGTTAAAGATGGTGCACGGAGTTAATAGTTGAACTTCCCAGGGACATCAATGATCCGAGACTGTGGAAGATAATGGGAAACACAGAACAACAGTAATGCAGTTAAACATGCTTCACGAAGTTAATAGTTGGACTTACTGGGAACACCAATGGCAGTGATGACGGGGTAGTAAATCTTTTTTATGGCCCAGACTGTCCATAGCACTCGAAGAGTTAGTGGGAAATCCCGAAACATGATTCCGCTTTTGTCAGGAAAGGATGAACTTATCAGTGCTCGGTGCACCGCTCCCACTTAATCAATGGATTAGCGTATTCGAAGGAGCATCTTCTTTTTATTGGATAATAAACTAGAGAGGGACGAGCAGATTCCCTGGGAACTGACATTAATTACAGTCATTAAACAAACAGGCCAAGTTAAGCATTTCAGTCCAATATTTCTAACATTAAAAAAATACAATTAAACAGGCATTGCAAAAATGGAAAGTGACAAATGTCAACGATTAGATTTTTTGGAGTAAGATAGGATAGAAATTTAAATGTGAACCATGCAGTCTGAGAGCAGGGACATGAATTGTGAGCGGATTCATTGACAGAGTGCAGATTGTGTATGTCTTTAAATCACACTGGACCCTGTCTCTGTTAATATTGCACGAGACCATGTCTCTGTTTATATTACACTATACGCTGTCTTGTTTATATTACACTAAACCCTGTCTGTATTTATATTACTCTAGGCCCTGACTCTGTTTATATTACACTAGACCCTGTCTCTGATTATATTACACTAGACCCTGTCTCTGTTTATATTACACAAGACCCAGTCTCTGTTAATATTGCACTAGACCCTGATTCTGTTTATATTACACTGGACCATGTTTCAGCAAATATTACACTAGATCCTGTCTCTGTTTATATTACACTAGACCCTGTCTCTGTTCATATTACACTAGAACCTTTCTCTGTTTATATTACACTAGACCCTGCTTCTGTTTATAATTTACTCGACTCTGTCTCTCTGTACATTACACTAGAACCTGTCTCAGTTTATATTACACTAGACCCTGTGTCTGTTTATATTACACTCGACCCTGTCTCTGTTTATATTATACCAGTCACTGTCTCTGTTTATTTTACTCTAGACCCTGTCACTGTTTATATTACACTAGATCCTGTCTATGTTTATATTACACTAGACCCTGTCTCTGTTTATATTACACTAGACCCTGTCTCTGTTTATATTACACTAGACCCTGTCTCTGTTTATATTACACTAGATCCTGTCTATGTTTACATTACACTAAATGCTGTCTCTGCTTATATTATGCTAGACGCTGTCTCTGTTTATATTACACTAGACACTGATTGTTTTTATATTACACTCGACCCTGTCTCTGTTTATATTACACTGGACCCTTTCTCATTAGTATTACACTAGACCCTGTCTCAGTATAAAATACACGAGACCCTGTCTCTGTTTATTTTACACTAGAACCTGTCTCTGTTTATATTAGTCTAGACCCTGTCTCTGTTTATATTACACTAGACAGTGTCTCTGTTTATATTACACTAGACCCCATCTCTGTTTATATTACACTAGACCCTGTCTCTGTTTATATTACACTAGACACTGTCTCTGTTTATATTACACTAGACCCTGTCACTGTTGATATTACACGAGACCCTGTCTCTGTTTATATTACACTGGAGCCTGTCTTTGTTTATATTACACTAGAGCCTGTATGTGTTTATATTACACTAGAACCTGTCTCTGTTTATATTACTCTAGACCCCATCTCTGATTAGATTACACTAGACCCTGTCTCTGTTTATATTACACTGGACCATGTCTCTGTTTTAATTACAACAGACCCTGTCTCTGTTTATATTACACTAGATCCTGTCTTTGTTTATATTACACAAGATCCTGTTTCTGTTTATATTACACTAGGCCCTGTCTCTGTTTATATTGCACTGGAGCTTGTCTCTGTTTATTTTACAGTAGACCTTGTCTCTGATTATATTACACTCGACATTGTCTCATATTATATTACACCAGATCCTGTCTCCGTATATATTACACTAGACCATGTCTCTGTTTATATTACACTAGACCCTGTCTCTGTTTCTATTACACTCGACTCTGCCTCTCTTTATATTACACTAGACTCTGTCTCAGTTTATATTACACTAGACCCTATCTCTGTTTATATTACTCTAGACCCTGTCTCTGTTTTAATTTCAACAGACGCTGTCTCTGTTTATATTACACTAGACCCTGTCTCTGTTTATATTACACTAGACCCTGTCTCTGTTTATATTACACTAGACACTGTCTCGGTTTATATTACACTAGACCCTGTCACTGTTGATATTGCACTAGACCCTGTCTCTGTTTATATTACACTGGAGCCTGTCTTTGTTCATATTACACTAGACCCTGTCTCTGTTTATATTACATTTGACCCTGTCTCTGTTTATATTACTCTAGACCCTGTCTCTGATTATATTACACTAGACCCTGTCTCTGTTTATATTATACTAGACCCTGTTTCTGTTTTAATTTCAACAGACGCTGTCTCTGTTTATATTACACTACACCCTCTCTCTGTTTATATTACACCAGAAACTGTCTCTGTTTGCATTATACTGGAGCCTGTCTCTGCTGATATTACACTAGTCACTGTCCCTGTTTATATTACACTAGACCCTGTCTCTTTTTCAATTACACTAGACCCTTTCTCTCTTTATATTACACTAGAACCTGTCTCTATTTATATTACAATAGAAACTGACTCAGTTTATATTGCACTAGATCCTGTCTCTGTTTATATTACACTAGACACTGTCTATGTTTATGTTACACTAGACATGGTCTCTGGTTAGTTTACAGTAGACAGGGTTTCCGTTTATATTACACTAGACACTGTCTCTGCTTATTTTGCATTATACCCTGTCTCAGTTTATATTACACTAGACCCTGTCTCTGTTTATATTACACGAGATCCTGTCTCTGTTTATATTACACTAGATCCTGTCTCTGTTAATATTACACTAGACACTGTCTCTGTTTACATTACACTGTAGCCTGTCTCTGTTTGTATTACAGTAGACTTTGTCTCTGATTATGTTACACTCGACGCTCTCTCATATTAGATTCCACTGGATCCTGTCTCCATTTATATTACACTAGACCCTGTCTCTGTTTATAATACACTAGAACCTGTCTCTGTTTATATTACACGAGACTCTGTCTCTGTTTATATTACACTAGACTCTGTCTCAATTTATATTACACTAGACCCTATCTCTGTGTATATTACACAAACCCTGTCCCTGTTTATATTACTCTAGACCCGATCTCTGATTATATTACACTGGGCCCTCCCTCTGTTAAAAGTACAATAGACCCTGTCTCTGTTTATATTACACAAGAACCCGTCTCTGTTTATATTACACTAGACACTGTCTCTGTTTATATTACACTAGACCCTGTCACTGTTGATATTACACTAGACCCTGTCTCTGTTTATATTACACTGGAGCCTGTCTTTGTTTATATTACACTAGACCCTGTCTCTGTTTATATTACACTAGACACTGTCTCTGCTTATATTACTCTAGACCCTGTCTCTGATTATATTACACTAGACACTGTCTCTGTTTATATTACACTAGACCCTGTCACTGTTGATATTACACTAGACCCTGTCTCTGTTTATATTACACTGGAGCCTGTCTTTGTTTATATTACACTAGACACTGTCTCTGTTTATATTACACTAGACCCTGTCTCTGTTTATATTACATTAGACCCTGTCTCTGTTTATATTACACTAGACACTGTCTCTGCTTATATTACTCTAGACCCTGTCTCTGATTATATTACTCTAGACCCTGTCTCTGATTATATTACACTAGACCCTGTTTCTGTTTTTATTTCAACAGACCCTGTCTCTGTTTATATGACACTAAACCCTCTCTCTGTTTATATTACACCAGAACCTGTCTCTGTTTGCATTATACTGGAGCCTGTCTCTGCTTATATTACACTAGACACTGTCCCTGTTCATATTACACAAGACCCTGTCTCTTTTTATATTACACTAGAACTGTCTCAGTTTCTATTACACTAGACCGTATCTCTGTTTATATTACACTAGACTCTGTCTCTGTTTATATTACACTAGACACTGTCTATGTTTATGTTACACTAGACATGGTCCCTGGCTATTTTACCGTAGACAGGGTGTCTGTTTAAATTACACTAGACCCTGTCTCTGCTTATTTTGCATTAGACCCTGCCTCAGTTTATATTACACGTGACACTGTCTATATTTATATTACACTCGACATGGTCTCTGGTTTTTTTACAGTAGACAGCGTCTTTGTTTATATTACACTGGACCCTGTCTCTGCTTATTTTGCATTAGACCCTGTCTCAGTTTATATTACACGAGACGCTGTCTCTGTTTGTATTACTCTTGACAGGGTCTCTTTTTATAATACACTAGAACCTGTCTCTGTTTATATTACACTAGACAGTGTATCTGTTTATATTACACGAGACAATGTCTCTGTTAACATTTCATTAGTCCCTTTCTCAGCTTATATTACACTAGATCCTGTCTCTGTTTATATTACACTAGATCCTGTCTCTGTTTATATTACACTAGACCCTGTCTCTGTTTATATTACACTGGAGTCTGTCTCTGTTTATATTACACTAGAATTTGTCTCTGATTATTTTACCCTCGACGCTGTCTCATATTATATTACACTAGATCCTGTCTCCGTTTATATTACACTGGAGCCTGTCTCTCTTTATATTACAGTAGATTTTGCCTCTGATTATGTTGCACTCGACGCTGTCTCATATTATATTACACTAGATCCTGTCTCTGTTTATACTACACTAGACTCTGTCTCTGTTTATATTACTCTAGACACTATCTCTGTTTATGTTACACTAGACCCTCTCACTGTTGATATTACACGAGACCCTGTCTCTGTTTATTTTACACTAGAGCCTATCTCTATTTATGTTACACTAGACCCTGTCTCTGTTTATATTACACAAGAACCTGTCTCTGTTTATATTACACTAGACCCTGTCTCTGTTTATATTACACTAGACCCTGTCTCAGTTTATATTACACTAGACCTTAACTCTGTTTAGTTTATACTAGACCCTCTCTCTCTTTATATTACGCTAGACCCTTTCTCTGCTTATAGTTCACGATACCCTGCTTCTGTTTATATTATACTTGACTCTGTCTCTTTTTATATTGCAGTAGACACTGTCCCTGTTTATATTACACTAGACCCTGTCTCTTTTTAGATTACCCTAGAACCTGTCTCAGTTTATATTATACTAGACCCTGCCTCTGTTTTTATTATACTCGACACTGTGTATATTTATATAACACTACACAGGGTCTCTGTTTATATTACAGTAGACAGGGTGTCTGTATATATTACATTAGACATGGTCTCTGTTTATAGTACACTAGACTCTGTCTCATTTTATATTACACTCGACAGTGTATTTGTTTATATTACCCTAGACAATGTCTCTGTTTACATTTCACTAGTCCCTTTCTCAGTTTTTAATTGCACAAGACCCGCTCTCTTTTCATATTACACTCGAGCATGTCTGTTTATATTACACTAGTCCCTGTCTCTGTTTATTTTGCACTAGACCCTTTCTCTTTTTATATTACACTGGACGCTTTCTCTGTTTATATTACACTCGCTCCTGGCTCTGTTTATATTACACTAGAGCCTGTCTCTGATGAATATGTGGCTAGAGAAATGTTGCCAGGGGTAGTGTTTCAAATTCCTGGGACATTGGAAACTGTTCTGGGGGAGGTGGGACCAGTTCAAACTGACGGTTTGCACCTGGGCAGGGCCGGGACCAATGTCCTAGGGGGAGTGTTTGCTAGTGATCTGGTGGAGGGTTTAAAGTAAAATGGCTGGGTGTTGGGAACCTGTGCAGGGGGACAGAGGAAAGGGAAACAAGGATAAACGCAAAAGTTGGGAAGGAGAAGAACAAAAGTGGCAGTCAGAGAAAGCAACTGTTTAAATCAACCATGGCCGCAGTAAATAATAATTCTAAGATGTCTAAGAGCGTTAAAAAAACAAGCCTGAAGTCCTTGTGTCTTAATGCGAGGAGCATTCGTAATAAGGTGGATGAATTAGCTGTGCAATTAGAGGTATACGGATATGATATGATTGGGATTACGGAAACATGGCTCCAGGGTGGCCAAGGCTGGGAATTCAACATCCAGGTGTATTCAATATTCAGGAAAGAAAGGCAAAAGGAAAGGGAGGTGGGGTAGCATTGCTGGTTAAAGAAGGGATTAACACAATTGTAAGGAAGGATATTAGCTCTGATGATTTGGAATCTGTATGGATAGAGCTGAGAAAGACCAAGGAGCAGAAAACGTTAGTGGGAGTGGCATATAGACCGCCAAACAGTAATGCAGAAGTTGGGGATGGCATTAAAAGGGAAATTCGAGAAGTGTGCAATAAGGGCACAGTAGTCATCATGGGTGACTTTAATCCACATAAAGATTGGGCTAACCAAATTAGTAACAATACTGTGGAGGAGGAATTCCTGCAGTGTTTATGGGATGGTTTCCTGGACCAATATGTCGAGGAACCAACCAGAGATCAGGCCATCTTAGACTGGGTATTATGTAACGAGAAAGGATTAATTAGCAATCTTGTTATACGAGACCCCTTGGGTCGGAGCGATCATAATATGATCAAATTCTTCATTAAGATGGAGAATGAAATAGTTGACTCAGAGACTAGTGTCCTCAATTAAAATAAAGGAAAATATGATGGTCTGAGGCGCCAATTGGGTAGGATTGATTGGGGAATGTCACTCAAAGGGTTGATGGTGGATAGGCAATGGCAAACATTCAAAGACCGCATGGATGAACTACAGAATTTGTTCATCCCAGTTTGGCAAAAAAATAAAACAAAAAAGGTGACTCAACCATGGCTAACAAGGGAAATTAAGGATAACATAAGGTCCGAGGAGAGGACATATAAATTGGCCAGAAAAGCTGTAAACCTGAGGTTTTGGGGCAGTTTAGGATTCAACAATGGAGGACAAAGGGATTAAATGAGAAGGGGAAAATTGAATATGAGAGTAAGCTTGCAGGGAACATAAAAACTGACTGTAAAAGCTTAAATAGATGTGTGAAGAGAAATAGATTGGTGATGTCAAGCATAGCTCCCTTGCAGACAGAATCAGGAGATTTTATAATGGGGAACAAAGAAATGGCAGACCAATTAAGTTCGTATTTTGGTTCTGTCTTCACAAAGGAGGATGTCGGGGAACATAGGGTCTGATGAAAAGGAGGAACTGAAATAAATCAGTATTTTAAGGGAAATGGTGTTAGGGAAATTGATGGGACTGAAGGCCGATAAATCCCCAGGGCCTGATAATCTACATCCTAGGGTACTTAAGGAAGTGGCCCTAGAAATAGTAGATGCATTGCTGGTCATCTTCCAACATTCGATGGAATCTAAAACAGTAACCATGGATTGGAGGGTAGCTAATGTTACCCCACTATTCAAAAAGGTGGTAGAGAGAAAACGGGGAATCACAGACCGGTAAGCCTGACATTGGTAGTGGGGAAAATGCTGGAGTCCATTATAAAAGATGTAATTGCAGAGCACTTGGAAAAGAGTGACAGGATCGGACAAAGTCAACATGGATTCACAAAAGGTAAATAGTGCTTGATTAATCTGCTGGAATTTTTTGAGGATGTAACTGGTAAAATAGATAAGGGAGAACCATGAATATGGTGTATTTGGACTTTCAGAAAGCTTTTGATTAGGTCCCGCATAAGAGATTAGCGTGTAAAGTTAAGGCACATGGTATTGGGGGCAAGGTATTGACTTGGATAGAGAACTGGTTGGCAGACAGAAAGCAAAGAGTTGGAATAAACGGTTCTTTTTCTGAGTGGCAGGCAGCGACTAGTGGGGTACTGCAGGGATCGGTCCTTTGACCCCAGCTATTCACAATATATATTAATGATCTAGACAAGGGAACGTGATTTAATATCTCCAAATTTGCAGACGACACAAAGCTGGGTGGGCGTGTGTGCTGTGAGGAGAATGCCGAGAAACTCCAGGATGATTTCGACAGGTTGGGTGATGGGAAAAGGCATGGCAGATGCAATATAACGTGGATAAATGTTAGGTTATCCACTTTGGTGGCAAAAACAGGAAGGTAGATTATTATTTGAATGGCAATAGATTGGGAGAAGGAGAAGTGCAACGAGACCTGGGTGTCCTTGTGCACCAGTCGCTGAAGGTAAGCATGCAGGTGCAGCAGGTGGTTAAGAAGGCTAATGGTATGTTGGCCTTTGTAGTGAGAGGGTTGGAGTACAGGAACAAGGGTGTCTTGCTGCAGTTGTGCAGGGCCTTGGTGAGACCACATCTTGAGAACTGTGTGCAGTATTGGTCGCCTTACCTGAGGAAGGATGTTCTTGCCATGGAAGGAGTTCAGCGAAGATTCACCAGGCTGATAACTGGGATGGCAGGAATGACGTATGAGGAGAGATTAGGAGGATTGGGCTTGTACTCGCTGGCATTTAGAAGAATGAGAGGGGACCTCATTGAAACTTATAAGATTCTGACAGGACTGGACAGACGAGATGCAGGAAATATGTTCCCGATGGTCGGGGAGTCCAGAACCACTGGTCACAGTCTAAGGATAAGGGGTAGGCCATTTAGGACAGAAATGAGGAGGAATTTGTTCACCCAGAGTGTGGTGAAACTGTGGAATTATCTACCACAGAAGGCAGTAGAAGCCAATTCATTAAATATATTCAAGAAAGAGTTGGATATATTTCTTAAGGCTAAAGGGATCCAGGGGTATGGGGAGATAGCAGGGACTGGGGACTGAAATTGGATGATCAGCCATGATTGCATTGAATGGCGGAACAGGCTCGAGGGGCCGACTGGCCTACTCCTGCTCCTATCTTCTATGTTTATATTACACAAGACCCTGTCTCTGTTTATATTGCACTATGCCCTTTCTCAGTTTATATTACACTAGACCCTCTCTGTTTATATTACACTAGGCCCTGTCTCTGTTTATATTACAGTAGACCCTGTCTCTGTTTATATTATACTCGACTCTGTCTCTGTTTATATTACACTAGAACCTGTCTCAGTTTATATTACACTAGATCCTGTCTCTGCTTATATTACACTAGACACTGTCTCTGTTTATATTACACTAGACACTGTCTATTTATATATTACCCTAGACAGGGTCTCTGTTTATAGTACACTAGACCCTGTCTGTGTTTATGTTACACTCGACCCTGTCTCTGTTTATATTACACTAGACCCTGTCTCTGTTTATATTACACTAGACCCTGTCTCTGTTTATAGTACACTAGTCCCTGTCTCTGTTTATTTTGCACTAGACCCTGTTTCTGTTTATATTACACTGGACGCTGTCTCTGTTTATATTACACTAGAACCTGTCTCTATTTATATTTCACTAGAGCCTGTCTCTGTTTATATTACACTAGACCCTGATTCTGCTTATATTACACTCGACCGTGTCTCTGTTTATGTTACACTGGACCCTGTCTGAGTAAATATTTCACTAGATCCTGTCTCTGCATTAAATACAATAGGCCCTGTCTCTGTTTATATTCCACCAGAACCTGTCCCATTGTATATTACACTAGACCCTGTCTCTGTTTATATTACACTAGACCCTGTCTCTGTTTATAGCAACATAGAAACATAGAGGATAGGAGCAGGAGTAGGCCATTCAGCCCCTCGAGCCTGCTCCGCCATTCAATGATATCATGGCTGATCATCCAAATTCAGTACCCTGTCCCTGCCTTCTCCCCATATCCCTTGATCCCTTTAGCCTTAAGAAATATATCCAACTCCTTCTTGAATATATTTAATGAACTGGCCTCCACCGTCCTCTGTGGCAGAGAATTCCAGAGGTTCACCACTCTCTGGGTGAAGAAATTCCTCCTCATTTCAGTCGTAAATGGCTTACCCCTTATCCTTAGACTATGACCCCTGGTTCTGGACTCACCGGCCATCAGAAACATCCTTCTTGCATCTAGTCTGTCCCGGCCTTACAGAATTGTATAGGTTTCGAGGAGATCCCTTCTCAATCTTTTAAACTCCAGTGAGTACAAGCCCAATCGACACAATCTCTCCTCATACGTCATTCCTGCCATCCCAGGTATCAGCCTGGTGAATCTTCACTGCACTCCTTCCATGGCAAGAACGTCCTTCCTCAGGTAAGGTGACTGAAACTGCACACAATACTCAAGGTGCGGTATCACCAAGGCGCTGTACAACTGCAGCAAGACACCCTTATTCCTGTACTCGAACCCTCTTGCTACGAAGGCCAACATACCATTTACCTTCTTAACAGCCTGCTGCACCTGCATGCTTACCTTCAGCGACTGGTGCACAAGAACACACAGGTCTCTATGCACTTCCCCTTCTCCTAATCTGTTACCATTCATATAATAGTCTGTCTTCCTGTTTTTGCCACCAAAGTGGACAACCTCGCATTTATCCACATTATCGTGCATTTGCCATGTTTCTGCCCAATCACCCAACCTGTCCAAATCGTACTGGAGTTTCACGGCATCCTCCTCACAGCATACCCTCCCAACGAGCTTTGTGTCTTCTGCAAATTTGGAGGTATTACATCCTATTCCCTCGACCAGATCATTAACATATATTGTGAACAGCTGGGGCCCTAGGACCGATCCTTGCAGTGTCCCACTAGTCACTGCCTGCCACTCGGAAAATGACCCGTTTATTTCAACACTTTGCTTTTTATCCACCAACCAGTTCTCTATCCAAGTCAATACCTTACCCCCAATCCCACGTGCCTTAATTTTGCACGCAAATCTCTTATGCGGGACCTTATCGAAAGCCTTCTGAAAGTCCAAATACACCACATCCACTGGTTCTCCCTTATCTATTTACCAGTTACATCCTAAAAAAATTCCAGTGGTTTAGTCAAGCACGATTTACCTTTTGTAAATCCATGTTGAATTTGTCCGATCCATCACTGCTTTCCAAGTGCTCTGCTATTACATCTTTTATAATGGACTCTAGCATTTTCCCCACTACCGATTTCAGGCATACTGGTCTATAATTCCCCACTTTTTCTCTACCACCTTTTTTGAATAATGGGGTAACATTAGCTACCCTCCAAACCATGGGTACTCTTCCAGAGTCTATTGAGTTCTGGAAGATGACCAGCAATGCATCTACTATTTCTAGGGCCACTTCCTTAAGTACGCTAGGATGTAGATTATCAGGCCCTGGGGATTTATCGGCCTTCAGTCCCATCAATTTTCCTAACACAATTTCCCTACAAACACTGAATACTTTCAGTTCTACTCTTTCATCAGACCCTATGTTCCCCGGCCTCTCTGGGAGGTTATTCGTGTCCTCCTTTGTGAAGACAGAACCAAAATATGTATTTAGTTGGAATGCCATTTCTTTGTTCCCCATTGTGAATTCCCCTGATTCTGACTGCAAGGGACCTACGCTTGACTTCACCAATCTTTTTCTCTTCACATATCTATAAAAGCTTTTACAGTCAGTTTTTATGTTCCCTGTAAGCTTACTCTCATATTCTTTTTTCCACTTCTTAATTAATCCCTTTGTCCCCCTTTGTTGAATTCTAAACTGCACCCAATCCTCAGGATTATTGCTTTCTCTGGCCAATTTATATGTCCTCCCCTTGGCTTTTATGCTATCCCTAATTTCCCTTATTAGCCACGGTTGAGTCTCCTTTTTTGTTTTATTTTTATGCCAAACTGGGATGAACAAATTCTGTAGTTCATCCATTCAGTCTTTGAATGTTTGCCATTGCCTATCCACCATCAACCCTTTGAGTGACATTCCCCAATCAATCCTACCCAACTCGCTCCTCAGACCATCATAGTTTCCTTTATTTAAATTGAGGACCCTAATCTCTGAGTCAACTACTGCATTCTTCATCTTAATGAAGAATTCGATCATATTATGACCACTCCGACCCAAGGGGCCTCGTACAACAAGATTGCTAATTAATCCTTTCTCGTTACATAATACCCAGTCTAAGATGGCCTGATGCCTGGTTGGTTCCTCAACATATTGGTCCAGGAAACCATCCCATAAACACTCCAGGAATTCCTCCTCCACAGTATTGTTACTAATTTGGTTAGCCCAACCTATATGTAGATTAAAGTCACCCATGATGACTGCTGTGCCCATATTGCATGCTTCTTTAATTTCTCTTTTAATGCCATCCCCAACCTCCGCCTTACTGTTTGGACATCTATATACCACTCCCACTAACGTTTTATGCCCTTTAGTATTTCTCAATTCTACCCATACAGATTCCACGTCATCAGAGCTAATATCCTTCCTTACAATTGTGTTAATCCCTTCTTTAACCAATAATGCTACCCCACCTCCATTTCATTTTTGCATATCTTTGCTGAATATCGAATACCCCTGGATGTTGAATTCCCAGCCTTGGCCATCCTTGTGCCACGTTTCCGTAATCCCAACCAAATCATACTCATTTACCTCTAATTGCGCAACCAATTCATCCACCTTATTACGAATGCTCCTCGCATTAAGACACAAAGCCTTCAGGCTTGTTTTTTTTAATGCTCTTAGACCTATTAGAATTATTACTTACTGTGGCCACGCTTGATTTAAAGTGTTGATTTCTCTGACTGCCACTTTTGTTTTTCTCCTTCCTATCTTTTGCTTTAATCTTTGTTTCCCTTTCCTCTGTCTCCCTGCTCAGGTTCCCAACCCCCTGCCATTTTAGTTTAAACCCTCCCCCAGAGCACTAGGAAATGCTCCCCTTAGGACATCGGTTCCAGCCCTGCCCAGGTGCAACCCGTCCGGTTTGAACTGTTCCCACCTCCCCTAGAATCAGTTCCAATGTCCCAGGAACTTGAATCCCTCCCCATTTCACCATTCCCCTAGACGCGTATTCATCTGAAATATCCTTCTATTTCTACACTCACTAGCACGTGGCACTGGTAGCAATCCTGAGATTACTACCTTTGAGGTCCTATTTTTTAATTTACCTCCTAACTCCCTATATTCCGCTTTTAGGACCTCATCCCGCTTTTTACCTATGTTGTTGGTGCCTATGTGCACCACGACAACTGGCTGTTCACCCTTCCCATCCAAGATGTTCTGCAGCCGCTCTGAGACATCCTTGACCCTTGCACCAGGGAGGCAACACACCACCCTGGAGTCTCGTTTGTGACCGCAGAAACGCCGATCTATTTCCCTTGCAATAGAATCCCCTATTACTATAGCTCTACCCCTCGTTTTCCTCCCGTGCTGTGCAGCAGAGCCACCCCTGGTGCCAGGAAGTTGGCTGCTGCTGCTTTCCTCTGATAAATCATCCCCCCCAACAGCACTCAAAGTGGTGTATCTGTTTGAGAGGGGGATGTCCACAGGGGAACCCTGCTCTACCTGCCTGCGCCTTGTACTCTGCCTGTTGGTCAACCATTCCGTTTCTTCCTGTCCAACCTCTACCTGCGGTGTGTCCAAATCTGTTAACATGCTATTCACGACGTCCCGAGCATCGTGAATGCTCCAGTATGCATCAAGTCGCAGCTCCCACGCCGCAATGCACTAGACACTGTCTATGATTATATTACACTACACAGGGTCTCTGTTTATATTACACGAGGCAGGGTCTCTGTTTATATTACACGAGACATGGTCTCTGATATAATACACTGGACTCTGTCTCCGTTTATATTACACGAGACAGTGTATCTCTTAAAATTCAACTAGACAATGTATCTGTTTATATTTCACTAGTCCCTTTCTCAGTTTTAACTACACTAGTCCCTCTCTCTTTTTATATTACACTCGACCCTGTCTGTTTATATTGCACTAGTCCCTGTCTCTGTTTATTTTGCTCTAGACCCTGTCTCTGTTTATATTACACTGGACGCTATCTCCGTTTATAATGCACTAGACCCTGTCTTTGTTTATATTACACTAGACCCTGTCTCTGTTACACTAGGCTCTTTCTCCGTTTATATTACACTAGACCCTCTCTGTTAATATTACACTAGACACTGTCTCTGTTTATATTACACTAGGCCCTGTCTCTGTTTATATTTCACTGGACCCTGTCTCTGTTTATATTACACTCGTCCCTGTCTCTGTTTATTTTGCACTAGACCCTGTCTCTGCTTATATTAAACTGGACGCTGTCTCTGTTTATATTACACGAGACACTGTCTCTGTTTATATTACAATAAAGCCTGTCTCTGTTTATATTACACTAGACCCTGTCTCAGTTTATATTAAACTAGAGCTTGTCTCTGTTTATATTACACTAGACCCTGTCTCTGTTTATATTATACTCGACTCTGTCTCTGTTTCTATTACACTAGAAGTTGTCTCAGTTTATATTACACTAGACCCTGTCTCTGTTTATATTACACTGGACCCTGTCTCTGTTTATATTACACTAGACACTTTCTATGTATATATTACACTAGACACGGTCTCTGTTTATATCACTCATGACAGGATCTATGTTTATAATACACTAGACATGGTCTCTGGTTATAGTACACTGGACCCTGCCTCTTGTTGTATTACACTAGACCCTGCGTCTGTTTACATTACATTAGACAATGTCACATGGTCCTTCGAAGTTCAGCATAATGACTTGTAGGAGACATTTAATAAAATCAAAATGCTGATATATGAAATATGTCCAAGTATAACTTTAATGGAAAAGTTTCAGAATTTTAAAATAGATGTAATTGCATTGGAAGACACTGAGAGGAATTTATGTGGGCGTGGCTTCATTTTGACAGCTTTTGTGGGCGTGTCCGCCACGTGAAGAGGCGGTACGCTGCCCTCCTGGCCCTCCTGAGGTCATACACTGCTCAGAACTCTGCAGCGCTGAGAAACCAGTCTCCATTCTGGACCTCACACTGGCTACGTTCGTTTTCTTTTTGTAGATCAGTGGCGTAGTCCATGTCTACGCTGCCCAACTGCCATTTTTCAGCCAATGTCCTCTCCCCCCACAAACTCCGTTCCCTGCTTACCGAATGCATCTCTCTCCCTGGCTTCTGTCTGAAGATTAAATTAGATTGTTGAAAACCTTGGCCTCCTATTTGACCCTGAGATGAGTTACCAATCACCTACCTGGTCCATCACGAAGATCGCCTATTTCCACCTCCGGAACATCACCCATCTCCGCCGCTGTCTCAGCTCATCTGCTGCTGAAACCCTCATACTTGCCTTTGCTGCCTCAAGACTTGACTATCTATTGGTCTTCTGATCCGGCCTCATAACTTGCATTTTTGAGAGCTTGAACTCATCCAAAACGCGAGAGTTCACATCCTAACTCACACCAAGACCCATTCACCCACCATCCTAACTCACATTATCCCCCATTCACCCATCATCCTAACTCACACCCACCCCCATTCACCCATCATCCTAACTCACACTAACACCCATTCACCCATCATCCTAACTCACACTAACCCCCATTCACCCGTCATCCTAACACTAAACCCATTCACCCATCATTCTAGCTCACACCAAGACACCTTCACCCATCATCCGAAAGCACACCAGGAGCCATTCACCCATCATGCTAACTCACACCAAGACCGATTCACACATCATCCTAATTCACACAAAGCCCCAACCACGTAGCATAAAAACTCACATAAAGCCCCATTCACCTGTCATCCAAACTCACACTAAGCCCCATTCACCCATCATCCTTACTCAACCAGAACCCAACTCACCCATCATCCTAACTCACACCAGGCCACAGTCGCCCATCATCCTAACACACACCAGGCCCCAGTCGCCCATCATCCTAACTCACTCCATAAGACCCATTCACCCATCAACCTAACTCACACCAGGCCCCAGTCGCCCTTCATCCTAACTTACACCCAGACCCATTCACCCATCATCCTAACTTACACACAAGACCCATTCACCCATCATCATTACTCACACCAAGACCCATTCACCCGTCATCCTAACTCAGACCAAGCCCCATTCACTCATCAACCTAACACGCACTAAGCCCCATTCACCAATCATCCTAACTCACACCAAGACCCATTCAACCATCATCCTAACACACACCAAGCCCCAATCGCCCATCATACTAACTCACACCAAGACCCATTCAACCATCATCCTAACACACACCAAGGCCCATTCAACGATCACGCTTACTCATACCAAAACCCATTCACCCATCATCCTAACTCACACCAAGGCCCAGTCACGCATCATCGTTACTCACACCCAGACCCATTCACCCATTATCCGAACTCACACCAAGACCCGTTCAGCCACCATGCTAACTCACAGCAAACCACATTGACCCATCATCCGAACTCACACCAAGACCCACTTCACCCATCGTCCGAACTCACACACAGACGCATTCACCCATCATCCTAACTCACACCCAGACCCATTCACCCATCATCCTAACTTGCACTCAGCCCCATTCACTCATCATCCTAACTCACACCAAGCCCCATTCACCCATCATCCTAACTCACACCAAGACCCAATTCACTCATCATTCTAACTCACACCAAGCCACATTTACCCATAATCCTGACTCGCACCAAGCTCCATTCTCCCATCATCCTAATTTGCACTAAGCCCCATTCACCCAGCATACTAACTCACACCAAACCCCATTCACCCATCATACTAACACACACCAAACCACATTTACCCATAATCCTGACTCACACCAATACCCATTCATCCATCATCCTAACTCACACCAAGCTCCATTCTCCCATCATCCTAACTCACACCAAGCCCATTCACCCATCATCCTAACTCACACCAAACCCCATTCACCCAACATCCTAACTCACACCAAGCCCCATTCACCCAACATCCTAACTCACACCAAGAACCAATTCACCCATCGTCCGAACTCACACCCAGACGCATTCACCCATCATCATTACTCACACCCAGACCCATTCACCCATCATCCTAACTCACACAAAGACCCGTTCACCCATCATGCTAACTCACACCAAACCACATTGACCCGTCATCCGAACTCACACCAAGACCCAATTCACCCATCGTCCGAACTCGCACCCAGAAGCATTCACCCATCATCCTAACTCATACCCAGACCCATTCACCCATCATTCTAACTTGCACTAAGCCCCATTCACCCAGCATCCTAACTCACACCAAACCCCATTCACCCATCATCCTAACACACACCAAACCACATTTACCCATAATCCTGACTCACACCAAGACCCATTCATCAATCATCCTAACTGACACCAAGCTCCATTCTCCCATCATCCTAACTCACACCAAGCCCATTCACCCATCATCCTAACTCACACCAAGCCCCATTCACACAACATCCTAACTCACACCAAGCCCCATTCACCCAACATCCTAACTCACACCAAGACCCATTCACCCATCATCCTAACTCACACCAAGACACATTCACCCACCATCCTAATTCACACCAAGACCCAAATCACCCATCATCCTAACTCACACAACGCCCCATTCACCCAACATCCTAACTCACACGAAGCCCCATTCACCCAACATCCTAACTCACACCAAGACCCATTCACCCATCATCCTAACTCACACCAAGACCCATTCACCCATCATCCTAACTCACACCAAGACCCAATTCACCCATAAACCTAACTCACAAAAAGCGCCATTCACCCATCATCCTAAATCACACTAAGCCGATTCACCCAACATCCTAACTCACACCAAGCTCATTCACCCATCATCCTAACTCACACCAAACCACATTCACCCATCATCCTATCTCGCTCAAATCCCCATGCACCCATCATCCTAACTCACACCAAGGCCCATTCACCCATCATCCTAACCCAAACCAAGCCCATTATCCCATCATCCTAACTCACACCAAGCCCCATTCATCCATCATCCTGTGCTCGCTGATGTACATTGGCTCCCAATCCATTAACACCTTGATTTTCAAATTCTCCCCCTTGATTTCAAATCCCTGAATGGCCGCACCCCTCCCTATCTCTATTATCTCCTCCAGCCCTACAACTCTCCATGATCTCTGCACTGCCCCAATTCTGCCCTCGTGTGCATCCCCGATTTTCATCGCTTCACCATTGGTGGCTGTGCCTTGAGATGCCAAGTCACTAAGCTTTGGAATTCCCTTATCTCTCCGCCTCTGTCCCGCTCTCCTCCTTTAAGACGCTCCTCTTTGACCAAGCTTTTTAATCACCTCTCCTAATATCTCCTTACGTGGCTTTGTGTCAAATCTTGTTTTATTTATGTTCCTGTGAAGCGCCTTGGAAGGCTTTACTCGGTTAAAAGTGGTTCATGAATCAAAGTTATTGCTAATATAATGCAATTTAAAGTTTATCAATTGTTATACCTAGGCTTCAGCAACCCCTTCGCGTGAGATATGAAGCAACCATCATTTCAGCTGAAACGAGGTTTAGTCTACATCTGAAAGCCGCTGTTTTTCTGTTCATAGGTGTCGAAATGTTGCTTTAGTGGGAGGCTGAATAATAACAATCGAGAATTACATGGGTGGCATAACTTTAATTTGGGGAGGGCTGCAATCAGAACCCCAGACTGTGAGATTAGTGACAAGCTGACAAGGCTCCCTGTCACTGAACAACATGGAAATTACAGCACGGGGAACAGGCCCTTCGGCCCTTGTTGTCAGTGTTAGCCCTCTACAACTGCACTATTCCTAATCCCGCTTTCCAGCTCTGTGTCCATATCCCTTTTTCCCCCTTTCTTCAACCACATATCCAACCAATTCTTCAATGTTGGCACACTCTCTGCTCCAATCAGTAAGAAAGGACTGTATTGATACGGGACCTTTATTAACCTCAGTCATTCCAAAGCGCTTCACTGCCAATGAAGTACTTTTGAAGTGTAGACACTCTCGCCCCTTGAGTCAGAATGTTGTGAGCTCGAGCCCCGCACTCCAGAGACTTGAGCCCCATAATTAAGAGCCCACATGTCCGGTGCCAATACTTGATTTGATTGGGAGTGATGAAAGTCTGGGGAATCATTGCTAGATCAAGAAACGTCAATCGATTCGGAGTGATAACAATGTTTGGAATATTTGAAAGGTCGAGAAACATTAATCGATTGCAAGCTGTCCATTGTTTCAGAAAATTGAGTGGTGGGGAACAATCAATAGATCGAAAACATCACTGGATTCAGAAACATCTATTGTCTGGAAAACACAACGAAGGACGAAAGTATTGAGAAATAACACTTGTTCATAATATGGCGACCTTGAAAATATCAGTGTGTCTGGAAATCTCTCTCTCTTCATCTGTCGCAATTTCTGTCAGTTGGTGCAGAAACAGTTTATTACTCCTGACAGCGGGAATGGGAACTGCACAGAATCCACATTAGTAATCTCTAGATTATGGAAGAGAGCCTCTTATACAAGGGGAGGGGGCCAATCAGGAATCATTCAAATCGGAGCCACTCACTGGAAAGCACATCGCCAATAACACTTCAATATTAATTACTATTTGTGAAGCACTTTGGGACATTAAGAAATGATTTGAAGCTTTGAAGCCTAGAAAATGGCATCTTATTTCAGTCTTTATATCCCTATACCAGTTCTCCACGACCCTAAAGAATCGCACAGCAAAAATACAACCTTCTGAGCAATAGGATTCTTTTCATCTCATGTCATAGAGCACTGACTCTATAATCTTGTCAAAAATTATGATTCAAATCACCATGTACAGCAACTTCACTGACTCAGCGCTGTCTGTATGATGTACCATGCCCACTCAAACCATATAGCTCCATCGCGGTGAACCCTTACCATCAACCTGAGCACATCTCAGTGAAGCACTGACCTCACCCGCCCAACTCGTGAACAATTTATTCCGTGGATGAATGGACTCAATGGAAAGACTCTGGGGAGAGTGGTTAAAGGGGTTAAGGCCATTTTAATTTGCGACCACAATGTGCGAAATCCACAGGACATATTTCACTGTGGCAATGATTACAATGAATATATGGCGGGAAATAAATTCACAGTTCATGCTCTTTTTATCCACGCTGTTCAGAATATTCTGACCACAACAGTCTCACAGAGGAGCAAGTACTTAGGTGGAGAAGTGAGATGATGAGGTACCCATTGATCTGCTATGTTCCCGATGTGGTTGAAGCAATTCGGGTGAGGATATGTTGAGTTCTTTGTTGTATATGAAGGACCACATGCTCCAAATATTATACTTGTCTCCTCTCATCCGAGTCACGTGTTTGCTTTATATCTTTGAGATGAATATTCCCCATCACCAGAGAAGGAGCATCAGTACCGCATGGATTACTTCAGGCTTCTCCTTTTGAAATTCATCTCTCTGGTTATGGATACCATAGGGATTGAAATGATGCAGAAAATCAGGAAGGACTGAAGGCACCATATTGATACAAATGTAAATGGGCTGCTTCATGTCAGATAGTAGACCATCAAAAAGATGAGAATGTTGCACGGCAGTATACATGCCCATCTATCCATCCTTCCAATCATCCATCCACCACTCCGTTCATCCAACTATATCTACCTATCTCTCTATCTCTCTCTCTATCTATCTATCTATCTATCTGTCTCTGTGTCTATCTGTCTGTCTGTCTGTCTGTCTATCTATCTATCTGTCTATCTATCTATCTATCTATCTAGCTATCTATCTATCTATCTATCTGTCTGTCTGTCTCTCTGTCTATTACAGGGTTGTGATGTGCTGGACAGATCCTCCAACTGACTGTTGCGACTAGCAGGGTATCCGAGTCATTGGTTAAAGTTTCTTTGTTAAGTGATGGGAAGAGTTTCTCATGATATTATAAAATAGGATCAGAGAGTATTAAATTGGTCCACATACCATTTAATTAAATTATTGTCAAATAAATACAATTCTAGATAATTCAGTCCATTTATTCAGCACAGCAAAAAAGTGCTGGAGAGAGATTTTAATGACTCCATACCCACACTCTAATGAGATGAGTGGGAATCACAAAGTAAATAAAATAGAGGTGGAATTGCCTTGAACCCGCTGCACTTCCTTGAATATTCTCAGACTTCTGCGCCTGATTTAAACTAAAGGCTCCCTTATTACTGATTAGCAGCCGCGCACTGGGCAGTTTAATTTGTGCTGATTTGGGTTCCTCAACAAGCCCTCTCATAACCCGGCTACCAATGGGTAGATAAATGCCCAGTTTGGGACCTGTTTCAGCGGGAGATAAAGCATTTATTCTTGTGATATTCTGTAACATACCACCAAGTCCTGATAAACATTGTGATTTTCAAATATATTAATGTGCCCAAAATATGCATTTCAAGAATGTAAATGCCATTTCCAATATGTTCGACACATGATAACCGCACAAATCATCAGGTTATGGATTTATTTCAGGTACAGTCTCAGAAACCGTGTTTCAATTACGATCGGGGCTCAAAATACTCCCGCGTGTCTGACAATACTCGGCTCATGAGATATAGACCACCCACGACCACAGTTACCCCAGAAACAGCGGCACATGTTAGAGCTCTAACAGGATGAGGTGTTAGTATATGTTACATAAGAACATAAGAACATAAGACGTAGGAGCAGGAGTCGGTCATTGGGCCCCTCGAGCCTGCTCTGCCATTCAATAAGATCATGGTTGATCTGATCTTGGCTTCAACTTCACTTCCCTGCCCGTTACCCATAAGCCTTGACTCCCTTATCATTCAAAAATCTGCCTATCTCCACCTTAAATATATTCAGTGACCCAGCATCCACAGCTCTCTGGGGAAGAGAATGCCAAAGATTCACGACCCTCAGAGATGAAATTCCTCCTCATTTCCGTTTTAAATGGGTGCCCCCCTCATTCTGAAATTATGAACCTAGTACTAGATTCCCCCACGAGGGGAAACATCCTCTCTCTGCATCTACCCTGTCAAGCCCCATCAGAAACTTATATGTTTCAATAAGATCCCCTCTCATTCTTCTAAACTCCAATGAGTATAGGTTCAACCTGCTCAACCTTTCTTCATGTTAGGCTAACTGTTCTATCGTTGCCTGCTTTCTTTCTCCCTCCTTTCTTAAATAGGGGCGTTACATTTTCGGTTTTCCAGTCTGCTGGGACCTCTCCAGAATCCAGGGAATTTTGTTAAATTACAAACAATGCATCCACTATCCCTGCAGCCAATTCCTTTAAGAACCTAGGATGAAGGCGATCGAGTCCAGTGGACTTGTCAGACTTTATTCCCATTAGTTTACCGAGTACTTTCTGTGGTAAACCACTGTTTGTTATTGTTGTTGTTGTTGTTGCTGTTGCACACTGTTGTGCCTATGCATGCCTCAGCTGACTCCGCCCCTGGCTCCACCCACATGACCGGGTATAAAGGTGACTGCTCTGCAGCCCCCTGCCCTTTTGGATACCAGGCAACCACGAGAGGCATGCTCTGTTCTTTGCTAATGAAAGCCTATTAATTAACTCTCTGTCTTTTATGAGGAATTGATAGTGTATCAATTTTATTAGCAAAGCAAAATGTCGTGTCCAAATGTTGAACAGCAGGAGCTGCATCAACCGGCGGCGCCAAACACTGAGCAGCAGGCGCTGCTGCGAGCCCTCAGACCAACATGCCTGGACCTAGACCCACAAGAAGCGGGTTCGGCTACCAAATTTGCACAATGTCTGCGTTGCTTCGAGGCTTACCTGGAAGCCTCAACTGTGACCCTAGACGAAAAGAAGCTGAAAATCCTGGCCTCAAAGGTGAGCCACCAAGTTTATACTCTAATCCAGGACGCGACGACCTACGCGGCGGCTATCGCTCTACTAAAAGGGCAATACGCACGCCCGGTAAATACGGTCTATGCCAGGCACCTCTTAAGATCCCGCAGACAGCAGCCCGGGGAATCGGTGGAGGCTTTCCTAAGGGCACTGCGGATACTCGGCCGAGGCTGCGATTGCAACGAAATATCAGCCGCAGCACACATGGAGGGACTGATCCGAGATGCTTTCATTGCTGGTCTAAGGCCCGACTACTCCCAGCAGAGACTGTTGGAGAAGGGAGAAATAGACCTGAAAAAGGCAGTGTCCCTCACGCTCTCGCTCGATGTGGCCCATAGGAATATGGACGCGTTCTCCCCTAACCGCTCCGCACCGTGGACGCCGCAAACTTGGGTCATGGGACCGCCGCCTCCAACTGCTGCAGCGATGTCCAAGGCACAGAAATTTTATTTTTGTGGCCAGCAAAACACCCCAGAGCACGCTGCCCGGCGAAAAACGCCACCTGCTCCGGCTGCGGGAAGAAAGGACACAATGTCAGCGCCTGCAAAGGCAAAACCGCTAACGCCAGCAGCGCCGCGTGCGAACCATGGGGGCAGCCATCTTGTCTGCCATCTTGGGCTCCCCCAGCTGCGTGGGGATCGGGATCATGGGCGCCGCCATTTTGTCCGACATCTTGGACGCCTCCAACTTCAATCACGGGGGAACCGGACTCAACCACCACCTCATCTGACAACCACATCGACTCGCTTGGCCATACGCTGGCCTCCGTGACGCTGGACCAATCTCTCCCTCATCAACTGTCCAGGTCCATGATGGACATTACGGTAAACGGCCGCGCCACTACCTGCCTTTTTGACAGCGGGAGCACGGAGAGTTCTATCCACCCCGACACGGTGCGCAGTTACTCTCTCCAGGTCCTGCCGACGCACCATCGGATCTCTATGGCTTCCAAAGCCCAGTCAGCGGACGTCGGTGGCTACTGTGTGGTGACCCTTTCGGTACGGGGCACAGAATACAAAAATTTTAAACTTCTTGTCCTGCCCCATCTCTGCGCTGCCGTTCTACTGGGGTTGGATTTTCAGTGCCACCTTAAAAATGTCACATTGGCGTATGGCAGACCCCTCCCCCCACTCACAGTCTGCAGCCAGCAGCTTTTAAATCACCCGCCGCGCACCATCTGCAGCCTCTCTACCCTTAAAGGCCCCCCCTCCTTGTTCGCTAACATCACCCGCGACTGTAAGCCCATTGCTACTAAAAGCAGGCGTTACAGTGCCGGGGATAGGAGTTTCATTAAATCTGAGGTAGCGAAACTCCTGAAGGAAGGGATTATTGAGAGTAGCACCAGCCCATGGCGAGCACAAGTGGTGGTGGTGAAGACTGGTGGAAAACAGCGCCTAGTTAGCGACTACAGCCAGACGATCAATCGCTACAACCAGTTGCATGCATACCCACTCCCCCGCATATCTGACATGGTCAATCAATACCGGGTGTTCTCGACGATTGATCTGAAGTCGGCATACCACCAGCTCCCCATCAGGGCTGAGGACCACCAGTACACAGCTTTTGAAGCTGACGGTCATCTCTACCACTTCCTCAGAGTTCCCTTCGGCGTCACCAACGGGGTTTCAGTCTTCCAACGGGAGATGGACCGGATGGTTGACCAGACCGCGCTCCAGGCCACTTTCCCCTATCTAGACAACGTCACCATCTGCGGCCACGACCAGCAGGACCATGATGTTAACCTAGAGAAATTCCTCCGTACGGCCCAGCGGCTGAACCTAACATACAACAAGGACAAATGTATGTTTCGTACCACGCGCCTTGCCATTCTTGGCTGCGTAGTGGAGAACGGAGTCATCGGCCCCGACCCCGACAGAATGCGCCCCCTTATGGAGCTCCCCCTCTCCCACTGCCAAAAAGCACTGAAGAGATGCCTAGGGTTTTTCTCGTACTATGCTCAGTGGGTGCCCAACTATGCGGACAAAGCCAGACCCCTCATCAAGTCCGCCTCCTTCCCCTTGACAGCAGAGGCATGTGCAGCCTTCACTCTCATAAAAAGAGATATTGCGAAGGCCACAATGCATGCAGTGGATGAGTCCATCCCTTTCCAAGTGGAGAGCGACGCATCCGACTTTGCCCTATCTGCAACCCTTAATCAGGCGGGGAGACCCGTGGGCTTTTTCTCAAGGACCCTCCAGGGCCCCGAGATTCGACACTCTTCTGTCGAAAAGGAGGCTCAGGCCATTGTGGAAGCTGTGCGACATTGGAGGCATTACCTGGCCGGAAAACGATTTACCCTGCTCACTGACCAGCGTTCAGTAGCTTTTATGTTTAATAATAAGCATAGGGGCAAAATCAAGAATGACAAGATCTTGAGGTGGAGTATCGAACTCTCCACCTACAATTACGATATCTTGTACCGGCCCTGGAAATTCAATGAGCCCTCAGATGCCCTATCACGTGGTACATGCGCCAATGCGCAGGTTGATAGACTGAAGACCCTCCACAATGACCTCTGCCACCCGGGGGCCACCAGATTCTTCCATTTCATCAAATCCCATAACCTGCCCTACTCCATCGAGGAGGTCAGGACCTTGACCAGGAACTGCCAAATCTGTGCCGAGTGCAAACCGCATTTTTATAGGCCAGACAGAGCGAGCCTGATCAAAGCCACGCGCCCCTTCGAGCGGCTGAGCAGCGATTTTAAAGGGCCCCTCCCCTCCTCTGACCGCAATGTGTACTTCCTCAATATAATTGACGAGTACTCCCATTTCCCATTTGCCATCCCTTGCTCAGACATGACCAGTACCACGGTCATTAAATGTCTGAATGACCTCTTCGCCTTGTTTGGTTTCCCTAGCTATATTCATAGCGACAGGGGCTCATCCTTTATGAGCGACGAACTTCGTCAGTACCTGCTTGCGAGAGGTATTGCTACAAGCAGGACCGCCAGCTACAACCTCCGGGGGAATGGCCAGGTGGAAAGAGAGAATGTGACGGTCTGGAAGGCAGTCCTTTTCAACTTGAAATCTAAGGGCCTTCCGACCTCTCGCTGGCAGGAGGTCCTCCCTGCGGCACTCCATTCCATTCGGTCACTGCTTTGTACAGCCACCAATGCCACCCCTCATGAGAGAATGTTCTCCTTCCCCAGGAAGTCCACATCGGGGATCTCGTTACCGACATGGCTGACTTCTCCAGGACCCGTCCTACTGCGGAAGCAGGTGAGGTCCCATAAGACGGACCCCCTGGTCGAGAGGGTGAGCCTCCTCCACGCCAACCCTCAGTATGCTTACGTGGTGTAACCGGACGGGCGGAAGGACACAGTCTCCATACGAGACCTCGCACCTTCGGGTGCTCCCGAAACACTTCCTTCGCCACGCACCACTACCCACGCCTACCCCCAGTATGCTTACGTAGCGTTCCCGGACGGGCGGGAGGACACTGTCTCCACACGAGACCTCGCACCTTTGGGTGCCCCTGAGACACCACCATCGCCACCCACCACTACCCACACCCCGACCCCTGTAGACGGTATGCCGCAGCCCCAGGACCCGCCATTGACTACGCAACCTCTCATCAACGAGATGCCAGGTTCGGTGTTGGATGCTGCATCATCACCGCCGCTGCTACGACGATCAGGACGGCATACAAGGCCACCTGATAGACTTAATTACATGAACTTTTAGTTTACATGAACTTTTAGTACACTTCACCCCGCCGGACTCAATTTTAAACAAGGGGTGAACGTGGTAAACCACTGTTTGTTATTGTTGTAGTTGTTGGTGTTGTTGCACACTGTTGTGCCTATGCATGCCTCAGCTGACTCCGCCCCTGGCTCCACCCACATGCCCGGGTATAAAGGTGACTGCTCTGCAGCCCCCTGCCCTTTTGGATACCAGGCTACCACGAGAGGCATGCTCTGTTCTTTGCTAATAAAAGCCTATTAATTAACTATCTGTCTTTTATGAGGAATTGATAGTGTATCACTTTCTCTCTAGTGAAAGTAATTGTATTAAGTGGGTCATTTTCCAGTTGGCAAGCGGTAACTAGTGGGGTGCCACAGTGATCAGTACTGGGGCCTCAACTATTTACAATCTACATTAATGACTTGGATGAAGGGACCGAGGCTAGTGTAGCCAAGTTTGCAGATGATACAAAGATCAGTGGGAAAACAAGTTGTGCAGAGGGCTCAAATAATCTGCAAAGGAATATAGACAGGCTAAGTGAGTGGGAAAACATTTGGCAGATGGAGTATAATGTGGGAAAGTGCAGCGTTATTCACTTTGGCAGGAAATATAAAAAAGAAAACTATTATTTAAAGGGAGCTGGATTACAAAATGCTACAGTTCAGAGGGACATGGGGGTCCTTGTGCAGGAATCACAAAAAGTTAACATGCAGGTACAGCAAGTAATCAAAAAGGCAAATGGAATGTTGGCCTTTATTTCAAGGGGGTTGGAGTATAAAAGCAGGGAAGTCCTGCTACAACTGTACAAGGTATTGGTGAGACCACACCTTGAGTACTGTGTACAGTTTTGGTCTCCTTATTTAAGGAAGGATATACTTGCATTGGAGGCAGTTCAGGGACGATTCACTCGGTTAATTCCAGCGATGAGGGGGTTGACTTATGAAGAAAGGTTGAGCAAGCTGAGCCTATGCTCATTGGAATTTAGAAGACTGAGAGGTGATCTTATTGAAACATATAAAATACTGAGGGGGCATGACAGGGTAGATGCAGAGAGGATGTTTCCCTCGTGGGGAAATCTAGAACTCGGGGCATAGTCTCAGAATAAAGAGCCACCCTTTTGGAACTGAAATGACGAGGAATTTCTTCTCTCAGAGGGTCGTAAATCTGCGGAATTCTCTGCCCCAGAGAGCTGTGGAGGCTGGTTTATTAAATACATCTAAGGTGGTGATAGACAGGTTTTTACAAGATAAGGGAGTGCAAGGGTTAAGGGGAGCGGGCTGGGAAGTGGCTTTGAGCTCAAGATCAGCCATGATCTTATTGAATGGCGGAGCAGGCTCGAGGGGCCAAGTGGCCTATTCCTGCTCTTATTTCTTTTATTCTTATGTTCTTAAGTTCCACCCAACCCCAATAGCCCCTTGATTATCAATTATTAGCTTTTAGTTTCTTCTCCCGTGTTTCACCTTATTCTGCAATGCTTCTGCCGAATGGACTGGTATTGTATCTTCAAGCTTCTTTAAGCTGTTTGGGACGCTGAGCTTGTAAATTTTCCAATTTATCTGAGGTTAATAAAATACAAGCTCCAAGCACAATGTCTAAATTGGCCATTTATTGGACAAACTTCTTTTGTTTCATCTTGATGAAAGTCCACCCATTCTTCATTAGTGTTGGGAATTTAGCTCCTGGGTGAAGGAGGATTTGTAGCACAAATCTCCCCGCAGAACGTGATCTAAATCAGCGAGTGAAGGTCTCATTCCATTGGCTCCTTCCTGCACTCTCGGTATTGGGGGCAGATGTAGGTGTACTTTACAAACTCGTTGTAAAATAGGAATACGTTCAATTACACTGAGCATAAACCCTCCCAGGAATGTTTGCACACCATCAGCTGGTTTGAACACACCGTCAGCTGGTTTGAACACACTGCCTCCTCTCCCCTCCTCTCCTCCCATTCCGCTCCTCTTCGACTCACCTCACCCTTTGATCTCTCAATCTGCTTCAGCTTCTCTGGCAGCCCTACATCCCCAGAATCCCACCAGCAGATCTGAGACAGGAGGGTTGAATCACAACGTTGGAATTTTACATCGGCAGTTCCCATGATAAATGTGGACATATTAATGCAATATTGAAATATAAAGATAAGGACAGAGTGCATGACTTTTAAATGGGACTCATTTACGCCTATGTGCGTTTGTCCATTTTCCCCCTGGCCTCCAGACCTGCCTCATCTGTGGAATACATTTAACCTTGACTCCCTTTTTGGAACGCCAGACTAGTCTCTGTGTATAAGTGTATAAACTAGCCAATCTCCCATGATATTGCACACAGGCAGTCAATAAAAATGTCAGTCTTCAGATTAAGCTGCCCCATACCTGTAAACAAGTCCGGCCCCCTGATCCCGACTGCATTATCCAGGACTAAACCCATAATAGCCGAAATATAACCACCTGTGTGTCTCCGTCTAATCACAATCTCACAGTTCATAAGGTGCCAGCTGCGGGCAGTGCTTGACTGGTGTCCCAGTGCCTGTATGGAACCCACAGATTGCTACATGTAGTCAGGTGGGATACAGTGGGGCGGACACGGGAACTGTTAACATCAGCCCAGTAATCCCCACACCCTGACCCTCAGAGTGGACATGTCTGTGAACAGAGTGATGTGGCTGGGAGTGAGACCAAGTGTCTGTGAGCAGCCGTTCTGAGGCACTTTCACCCTGTTGGAGGCCCAGTAACTGCCTTCCCCGGAGGGCAGGGAAAGGGAAGTGCAAGGAGACAACAAGAGGGGTTTCCTCCTGTGAGATGTATCTGTCTCTGCACCACTTTAAAGTCCCTCCCTAAATGGAGACCAAGGTCTTCATTGGAAAGATTGAGTATCTCAGAGCCCCACACAGCTTCCTTCAGGAATCATTCATACTAGAGGTGATGTGTACAGGAGGAGGGCTGTTTGAATCACTGTCAACCACAGACCAGGTCATGACCTGCAGGGAAGGTCTATGATGTCACAATACTCAGGCAGAGCGTAATGGGAGTGTCACCGCTTTATGACATCACTGATACTGCAGTACCTAGCAACCAACCTCGTGACCAACCTCCCTGAACAATGCTTATTATGGGCTATATTTTGCTCGGAACTTTTCCAGACAGTGAAGAAGACCTGGGTTCATTGTGTGCGGGGGTCACTTTACCTTGGACATCACAGCATTGTTCAGACAGTTTTCAAATATGGAGACGTTAAGTTATTATTAAATGGTGACTCTCTGGTGCGCACACCATGGTGAAGCTCTTTCAATCTGTTTTTATATGATTTGTTAGCTTGCTCTCATGTTCGATTTTCTCCCTCTTTATCAATTTTTGGTCATCCTTTGATGGTTTATAAAACTCTCCCAAGCCTCAGGCCTACTATTCTTCTTAGCAATATTATCAGCCTCTTCCTTTAACCCACGACTATCCTTAACCTCTTTAGTTAGCCACAGAGGGATCATTTCTCCCGTGGGGTTTTTATTTCTCAATGGAATGTGTATTCGTTGAGAATTATGAAATATTTCTTTAAATGTTAGCCATTGATCATCTACCTTCATAAATTTTAATCTAATTGTCCACTCTACTTGAGCCAACACACCCCTCATACCTATGTAACTGGTTTTATTTAATTGTCCACTCTACTTTAGCCAACACACCTCTCATATCTATGTAATTGGCTTTATTTAATTGTCCAGTCTACTTTAGCCAACACGCCCCTCAAACCTATGTAACTGCTTTTATTTAAGTTTAACGTTGTAGTTTCGGACTTAAGTTCATCACTGTCAAACTGAATTTGAAATCCTATAATATTGTGATCGCTCTTCCCCAGAGGATCCCTTACTATGAGAATACTGATTATCCCTCTCTCATGACACAAGAAAAGATTTGAAATAACTTCTTCCCTGTTAGGTTCGATGATATATTTTTCTAGGAAACAGCCTCGAATGGATTCCATTAACGCATCCTTGGGGGCATATAAACTACTTCTACCAGTGTTTTCAGCTCATTGTTATTTTTGATCACCACCCATACTGATTCAAATTCCGGATCTTCTGAGCCAAGAGCCTTCCTCGCGACAGTCCTTATGTCATCCATTATTATCAGGGCTAAACGCCCTCCTTTTCCATTCTGCTTATTTATACGCAATGTTCAATACGCTGGAATATTTAGATCCCTCATTGGTCACCTTGCAATCACATCTATGTAATTGCTATTAGACCAAATGCATTTATATCTATTTGTGCCATGACTGCCTCTACCTTACAAAAGCAAAATACTGCGGATGCCGGAAATCTGAAATAAAAACAGACAATGCTGGAAATATACAGCATGTCTGGCAGCATCTGTGGAGAGAGAAACAGAGTTGACGTTTATGCTCAATGACCCATCGTCAGAATTGGAAAAAGCTAGAGATGTAACAGATTTTAAGCAAGTGTAGGGGCAGGGAAATGAGGGAGGGAAGGAAAGAACAAAAGGGAAGGTCTGTGTTAGGATGGAAGGCAGGAGAGATGAAGAGACATTAAGAGATATTAAGAGATGGTGCAAGGAAAAAGGAGATGGTAATGGGACAAGTTAAGAAACAAATGATGGTTCTAGAGAAATGTAAATGGCATGGGCAGCATGAAAGAAAGCTGCCCTGTGGGAGGGAGAACAAAATAAATAAAGTAAATAAAAATAAATAAACTAAATGGGAAAAGAATGATAGGGGCAGAGGTTATTTTCTGAAATTGTTGAACTCTATGTTGAGTCCAGAAGGCTGTAAAGTGCCTAATCGAAAGATGATGTGCTGTTCCTCGAACTTACGTTGAGCTTCATTGGAAAAGTGTAAGAGGCCGAGGACGGTGAGGTCTGAGTGGGAGTGGAGTGGAGAATTAAAGTGACAGGCGACCAGAAGCTCGGGGTCACCCTTATGGACTCAATGGAGGTGTTCTGCAAAGTAGTCATCCAATCAGCGTTTGGTCTCCCCAATGTAGAGGAGACCGCATTGTGAGCAGCGAATACAGTATACTAAATTGCAAGAAGTACAAGTAAATCGCTGTTTCACCTGGAAGGTGTGTTTGGGGCCCTGGACAGTGGGAAGGGGGGAGTTATAGGGGCATGTGTTGCATCTCCTGCGCTTGCACGGGAAGGTGCTGGGCGAAGGGGAAGGGGTGTTGGCGGTGATAGAGGAGTGGGCCAGGGTGTCCTCGAGGGAGTGGCTGCTTTGGAATGCTGAAAGTGGAGGTGAGGGGAAGATGTGTTTGGTGGTGGGATCACGCTGGAGGTGGCAGAAATGGCAGAGGATGACCGTTGAATGTGGTGGCTAGTGGGGTGTAAGGTGAGGACAAGTATCATAGTTCCGGGAGGGAGGGGAAGGGGGAGAGCAGAAGTATGGGAAATTGAATGGACATGGTCAAGGGCCGTGTCAACCATGGTAGAGGGGAATCCCCGGTTGAGGAAAAAGGAAGACATGTCGGAAGCACTGGTGTGGAAGGTGGCGTCGTCAGAACAGAGGCGGCGGAGATGGAGAAACTGGGAGAATGGAATAGAGTCCTTACAGAAAGCGGGGTGGGAGGAAGTGTAGTCCAGGTAGCTGTGGGAGTCAGTGGGCTTGTAGTGAATGTTTGTCAAAAGCCTATCCCAGACATGCAGACAGAGAAGTCGAGGAAGGGATGGGAAGAGCAGGAGATGGACCATGTGAAGGTGAGGGAAGGGTAGAAATTGGAAGCAAAGCGAATAAAATTTTCCAGTTCAGGTTGAGAGCAGGAAACGGCACCGATGCAGTCATCAATGTACCAGAAAAAGAGGTGAGGGAGGGGACCTGAGTAGGACTGGAACAAAGAGTGTTCCACATATCCCACGAAAAGTCAGGCATAGCTAGTACCCATGCGGGTTCCCATAGCAACACCTTTAATTTGGAGGAAGTGAGTGGAGTCAGAGGAGAAGTTGTTCAATGTGAGAACAAGTTCAGCCAGGTGGAGGAGGGTGGTGGTGGATGGGGACTGGTTGGGCCTCTATTCTAGGAAGAAGCGGAGCGCCCTCAGGCCATCCTGGTGGGGGATGGAGGTGTGGAGGGATTGGACATCCATAGTGAAAAGGAGACGGGTGGGGCCAGGAAACTGCAACCTGTTAAAGTGGTGGAGGACATCGCAAGAGTCGCAAATGTAAGTGTGAAGAGACTGGACAAGGGGAGATAAAGATAGAGTCGAGATAGGAAGAGATAAGTTCCGTGGGGCAAGAACAGACTGAAACGATGGGTCTACCAGGGCAGTCCTGTTTTTGGATCTTGGGAAGGAGGTAGAAGCGGGCTGTGCGGGACTATGAGGTTGGTGGCCGTGGGGGGAAGTTCTCCAGAGGAGATGAGGTCAGTGACAGTCTCGGAAACGGTGGTTTGATGTTCGGTAGCGGGGTCATGGTCCAGGTGGAGGTACGAGGAGGTGTCAGAGAGTTGGCGTTCAGCTTCCACTTGGTAGCAGTCGGTTCACAAAACAACAACAGCACCACCCTTGTCAGCGGGTTTAATGACAATGTCGGGGTTGGATCTGAGAGAATGGTCCAGGCAGAGGTAGCAGGAGGTATCTTGATGCGAATACTTCATGCACTCAGATAAAGAGCCTTTCATTTTAACTTTTTACCATTTCCCCTGATTTGCACTATTACAGTTAGCCTTTCTGTCGCTTCCCATCTGCTTCTGTCTATCTTTAAACAAATCGTAAGACTACTTTATGGCTTTGAATATATCTTGTGATTCATACATTTCCCCTCACACGAAGCCTCATCCCCTTTTTAGTTTAAAGCTCTTTTTACAATCCTAGTTATTTGATTCCCCAGGACAATGATCCCAGTCCAGTTTACGTGGAACCACTTCAAACTTCCACCTCCCTCTTTCCCCGCTTCTCTCAGTCGCTGGCCCGCTCTCGCTGTGCTGACATTTGAGTCTTTCAAAGCCTCCCTCCCCGGCTGCAGGTTGGTCCCTGGAAAGTTCCCCTGAGGTTTCCCCGGGGGTCGCTGGGGACTGAGCGGCCCGCCCGTGCACTGTAATCCGACAGAACGACAGGAACCAGAGGGTAATGGTTGAGGGGTGTTTTTGTGACTGGAAGGCTGTTTCCAGTGGGGTTCCACAGGGCTCAGTACTGGGTCCCTTGCTTTTTGTGGCATATATCAATGATCTAGACATGAATATAGGGGGTATGATTATGAAGTTTGCAGACGATACTAAAATCGGCTGTTTGGTTGATACTGAAGAAGGAAGCTGTAGACTGCAGGAAGATATCAATAAATTGTTCAGGTGGGCAGAACAGTGGGAAATGCAATTCAATCTGGAGAAGTGTGAGTTAATGCATTTGGGGAGGGCTAACAAGGAAAGGGAATACACATTAAATGGTAGGACACAGAGTAGTGTAGAGGAACAAAGGGACCTTGGAGTGCATGTTCACAGATCCATGAAGGTAGCAGGCCAGGTAGATAACGTCATTATGAAGGCATACGGAATGCTTGCATTTATTAGCTGTGGCATAGAAAACAAGAGCAGGGGGTTATGCTTCAACTGTATAAAACACTAGTTAGGCCTCAGCTAGAGTACTGCGTGCAATTCTGGTCAACACATTACAGAAAAGATGTGATTGTATTAGAGAGGGTACAGAGGAGATTTACAAGGATGTTGCCAGGAGTAGAGAATCTGAGCAATGAGGAAAGACTGGATAGACTGGGTCTGTTTTCCTTGGAACAGAGGAGGATGAGCGGAGATCTTATTGAGGTGCATAAAATTATGAGGGGCATAGATAAAGTGGATAGAAAGGACCTATTTCCCTTCGCAGATGGGTCAAAAATAAGGGGGCACAGATTTAAAGTATTATTGGAAGGTTTAGAGGGGATTTGAGTGGAAATTTCTTCACCCACAGGGTTGTGGTTGTCTGGTACCCACTGCCTGAAAGGGTGGTAGAGGCAGGAACCCTAACCACATTTAAAAAGTATTTCGATGTGCACTTGGCATGCTCTAACTTGCCATGCTACGGACTAAGAGCTGGGAAGTGGGATTAGGTTGGATAGCTCTTTGTTACCTGGCGCAGACACCATGGGCCGAAATGACCTCCTTCCATGCTGTAACTTTCTATGATTCTATGATTCTATGATTCATACATTAAAAACTATGTCCAATCAGGTAAGTTTATTTTTAGCCCCGTTGAAACAAAAAAAATGTTAAAAATATTTAATTAAATGGCATTTTAATTAATTTTAAATATGTAATTTTAAAAATATTTATTTAATGTTTTCATTTATTTATTAAGTGATCCCCATTTATACTATGGGAATTCCGTACGTTAGGAAATCCAATAAGTATGAATGGGGATTCCCTTCTTTCATTGGTTGGGCCGGCCCACGTGATCCAAGGGGTGCTTGCAAACCACATGCACCCCTGGGATATGTGGGCCCCTGCCCGTGCGCACGTGGAAAGGCCCAGGATTGCAAGTCTCCATATCTCCCGGGCCACCAGGTAAATGTGTAGATTTTTTATAGGTCGGAGTCCAGGATCGCAAATTTTGGGCCAATATAAGGAGGAGCACTCAAGTGTGATCTAACCGAGTTTCAATGTCTTTAGCATAACCTCTACTTTTCAATTCCACCTCGCTAGAAATAAAACCAATGCTTGTTTTGCTTTTTATGGCCTTATTAACGATTTAGACTTCGCAACTTTTAGTGATTTGTGTAATTATACACCGAGATCCTTTGTTCCTCTACCCCATTTAGAAACGTATTTTCCATGTAATATGTGACCTTCTTATTTTCCTTTACAAAATTGAATAACTCACACTGATTTGTGCTGAAATTCATTTGTTGATGATATGCCCATTCTGAAAGCTTATTAATGTCTTCTTGTAATTTGTTGCAGTCCTCCACAGTATTGATGATCTCCAGCCCCTTCCCCCCACCCCCCTCCCCATCCAGTTTGGTGTCATCGGCAAATTTAGAAATTGTGCTTTCCATTTCAAAATCTAAATCGTTTATATATATTGTTGGCAATCCTAGCACTGATCCTTTTGGGACCCCACTTTCCACCTTCTGCAACGTTGAATAGCTACCCTTTACCCCTAAGCTCTGTTTCATTCTTGAAGTCAGCTAGCTATCCATTCTGCTTCTGGTCCCCTAACTTCCCATTCTCAGGTCTTATTCATTAATCTATTATGAGGCACCTTATCGAAGGAGTTTCGTAAATCTAGATAAATTACATCTACTACATTACCCTTTTCTACTCCCTCTGTTACCTCCTTAAAAATACCAATGAGGTTGACCAATCAATTTTTTCTTTTGAAATACATACGTTATTATATTTTTGGTTTCTGATTTTTAAAAATGTTCTCCTTTAGTAGGGATTCCATTATCTTTACCACCACCAATGTTAACCTGACTGGTCTATAGTTGTCTAGGTGAGGCGAATAGCCCAGATGCATTTAAGATAGAGCTAGATAAGAGCATGGGGAGAAATAGAAGAGTAGCATATGCTGATCGAGTGAACGCTGGCATGCCCTGTTGGGCCGTAAGATGGCATGGCGGAGAAGGTCGCTCTTTCAGTTTACAGTCCGGGGCGGATGATCCGCTGAGTCCCAGCACCACCAGGGAAACCTCGGCGAAACGGCCTCGGACCAACCTGCAGCCGCAGAGCGCCGAATGGTCTGTTTCGCTGCTGCAGACTCTCTGTAACTCTATGTAAGGTGATGTGTGCAGGAGAAGGATTGCTTGAAAGGCTGATTCTCGGTCAACCACAGACGAGGGCGTGGTCTGCAGGGCAGGTCTGTAATGTCACAATACACAGAAACAGCATCATGAAAGTTTCGCCTCATTATGACATCACAGATACTGCAGTACCTAGCAACCAACCTCGTGACCAACCTCTCTCAAAACTGCTTATTAATGACTGCGTTTATTCGCAGCTTTCCTAGACAGTGAAGAGGAGCTGGATTCAATGTTTGTGGAGTGTGTCCGGAGATCACTTTAACCTGGACATCACCACATTGCTCAGGCAGTATAACATTGAGAGATGTTCAATGACTATAAGAATTTGACTCTCTGCGCCACAAACCACGTGCTGCATTTGTCGAGGGTGAGCTGGGCAGACGTCTTGGTTACTCCTCCCCAAATGCAGACTTCAAAGGGACATTTTGTTTCGTGAATTTCACTGGGAAATCTCCCGCTACAGAAGAACTTTTAATCCCAACGGTGTATATAAAGAAACAGGGACATTTCCCCATCACCTGGCCCGGGGGCTGCTCAGCATAAAAGGCCCTGGGATAACTACACCGAGGTGTTTTAAAGGCTGACCTTTGAGACATTTAAAACGTCCCTCTCCGGCTGCAGGTTGGCCCCAGGTTATGTCCACTGAGGTTTCCCTGGGGGTGCTGTGGACGGAGCGGCCGTCCGTCCGTGGACTGTAAACTGACAGAGCGACCTTCCCTGCGCCGCCCCCTTTGGTAAAGACATGAAACTCGAGCCTGGCGGGCGGGAGCTTGATATACCCGCCCCAGACCGCACCAGAGGACTTGGCGGGGATAAAAACCAGCAGGAATCCAGCGGGACTGATTTCTGCGGACTCCCCACCTCTCGCATTCCTGTTAGTCGCTGAATCCGGACGGTGAAAGATAAAAACCGGCCTCAATGTCTGTGTCTCACAGAGATGAGGGGATTGGGCAGAACACCAGAGCAACACGTTGTGATGGTGCAAAGTCTTCTCATTATTTAATGAACTTAACAATTACAGTAAAGGGATATTTCACCACATTCTTCAACCCCTCTCTGAATTTAGTCTGGGTCACGGCATAAATAAAAGTGTTGGTGCAGCAACTCAGGAGCTGAAGCATAAATCCCAGTTCCAATAAATATTGAGGTAGCTTTAGATAAATATATCTCAACTGATTCAATCGGCTACACACAGAATAAAACAGAAATACGGACCATAACAGGATAAAATTCCCCGATATAACAAACAGTAAAATGATGGATTTCCTTCGCTTCTCCATCTCTGGGTCACTGGGCCTCTCCCCACTGCTGTGGGCCCGGAGTCTCCTGCGGACTCTGCTCGACAGTAAAACGTGTCTGACGGTTAAAGCATTGAGCAGCAGAATCAAAACAAATGGAACCAATGGAGTTAAAATATAATGAAGGAATTCAATTACACCCCATATTGGAGATTCGGCAACCTCCCATCTTAAAATACAAAACCAGGGAATATTGGAAAACTTATATTTATCTCCATACATAAAGTACCAGAAAGTGTTCTTTACACAGAACAGCACACTCACTGTTCCTAGAACCACAGCCGCCGTTTTCTCGGTGCAATATTTTATTTTCAGCATCTGGCAACAAATGGCCACAAATCGATCAAAGGTGAAAGTGACTGTGAACCAGACAGAACAGTCTGTGACTGCGTAAAGCAGGATGGCGTGGATATTACACACTTTAATCTTCCACCTGAACTGAAAGTGATCCTGATAAAGAATAGGAATCTGCCTGAATATGAGATCAGTGATGACGACCAGTAGATCCGCCGCTGCCATGGACACCAGGTAACGGGTGACACATTTGGAGAGACCACACCTTCCCCGAGACAGGATCACAATCGTCACTAAGTTCACTGTAAGGAAGAGAAAAACAGGGAACTTATTGGTCAGACTGAGAGCAACAGCAGCAATGATCGAATTCAGGGTGAAATGTGCAGCGTTCTTACTGAATCCAGAGACTGACTCTAATGACTTTACCAGTAACAGTACTTTCTGCTGGAGAAAGGGTTTATAGTAAAACACCGCCCTAGCGTAGCAGGAAAACAACTCCAATTCCCCGCCTGGACGGGGCTGGCAATTGGAATCTACAATGGCCTCAATGACCTTGTGTTAGGAGCGACAATAACCCAGGGTTTCTAGTCCGGATCATTCTCCTGTGACCCTGCTGGAAACTGCGCATGTGTGGACCTTGATAACTATATTTCGTCTGTGCTCAGCAGAAGAATGGTTCAGTTTTTGAACGGGTAACCTGGGTGCAATTTCATAAGCCGTTTCTAGAAAGCAAGAAAATATTTTTCAGACCGTAACCTCTGCCCCTATCATTTTTTTCTCTCTCTCACACGGCAGCTGTTGATCATCCTGCCATTGCCATTTACACTTCAGCTAGAGTCGCCTTGTGTTTCTTAACTTGTCCCATTAACATCTCCTTTTGCATTGCACCATCATCCCCTTTGTCTCTTAATCTCTCCTGCCTTCCATCCTATCACAGACCTTCCCTTTTGTTCATTCCTCCCTTCCCCCTCTCCCTGCCCCTAAACCTGTTACATGTCCAACTTTTTCCAGTTCTGACGAAGGGTCATCGACCTGAAACGTTAACTCTCTTTCTCTCTGTACAGATGCTGCCTGACTTGCTGAGTATTTCCAGCATTTTTTGTTTTTATTAAAGTATTTACCCTGTATTACAAAAGATGTAATAAACAGAAACAGTCCAATCGGCCCAGCAGGTACAAGCTGTTGTTTCTGCTCCACACGAGCCACCTCCCACTTTACTTCATCGAATCCCATCAGCATATTCTTCTATTCCTTTCTCCCACATGTGCTTATCTAGCTTCCGCTGAACTACTACAGCCCTGAACTACCCCCTGTGGGAGCCTGCTCCACATTCTAACCATTTGCTGTGTAAATAATCTCCTCCCGAATTCTCTATTGGCTTTATTAGAGACTACGTTATATTTATGCCGCCCAGTGCTGGTCTCGTCCTCAAGGGGAAACATCTTGTCCACGTGTACCCTATCAAACCCTTTCATAATCTTGAAGAATTTGCATTTATATAGCATCTCCCATGACCACAGGACGTCCCAAAGCGCTTAGGAACATTAGAAAAGAAGTGCACCATTCAGCCCCTCCAGCCTGTTCGCCATTCAATGAAACCATGTCTGATCTGTATGTTAACTTCAATAAACCACCTTGCCTCCACACCCTTTTATACCCTTGGCTAGCAAACATCTATCGATTTCAGATGTAAAAGGAGTAATTGAGCTCCCATTTTGTGGGAGTTCCACACTTATAACACTCTTTGCATGAAGAAGTGTTTATCAAATTTTCTCCTGAATGCTCTGCCTCTGATTTTAATCCCTGGACTCCCCCACCAGCTGCTTCCTTTTCTATAACTACCCTGTCAATTCCTTTCAACATCCTAAAATCCTTAAGCAAATCACCTGTAACCTACGAATACAAGCATAGTTTGTGTAATCTCTCCTAATAATCTAACCCTTGGTGCCCTGGTTACATTCTGCTGAATCTGCACTGCACTCGTTTCAAGGTCAATATATCCTTTCTAGGTGCGGTGCCCAGAACTGTGCACAGTGCTCCAGATGTGGTCTAACCAGGGCTTTGTATAGCTGCAGCAAAACGTCCTCCCCTCTATATTCTAGACCTCGTGTTATAAAGGATAATATTCCATTAGCCCTTTCTATTACTTTGTGTACCTAACTCGAACATTTTAGAGATCTGTGTACATGGACCCATACATTCCTTTGGCTCCCCACTGTTTCTAACCTTTCACCAGTTAAATAATATTGCTATCTATAGTATTTAGTCCAATACACCTAGCTGCTTTGAAATCCATGTGACACAGTTTTGTCCATCACGTAATCTATCAACGTCTCTTTGTAATGCTGTGCTCCTGTCTACACTATTTACTGTACAACCAATCGTTCTCTCGTCGGCAATCTTGGATATATGGCTAACTATTGTGTATTCTAAGTCATTAATAAATAGAATGAATAGTTGAGGCCCCAACACAGAAGCTTGTGGGACACCACTGGTCAATTCCTTCCAATTCGAGTGCATACCCATTATCCCTACACTCTGTTTGCTACCACCTAACCAATCCACTATTCTGGTCAATAATTTTACTTCAGCTCCATGAGATTTAATTTTAGCCAAAAATCTCTTTTGTGAAACCTTATTGAATGCCTTTTAAAGTCCATATAAACTACATCCATAGACATTCCCCTGTTACTTCCTCAAAAAGTTCAATTAGATTTGTCAGACCTCACCTACCATTTACAAATTCATGTTGGCTCTCCCTAATCACAACTAATGCATTCGTTTTGAAGTGTGGCACTGTTGCAATGCAGCAAAGCCCTTTAACTGTAAAGCAGTAATAGGCAGTATATTTATTAGAGGAGGCAGGATAGCGGTTGGATAATTGAATATTGAATTGGAAAACATAAAAAAGTATATGCAAGCAAGATATTAGAGGATGGAGTCAGCAGCAGAGTGGCAGCATCTTCCCATTGCCAGTTTGGAAAAGCGGTGGTGGAATGAACCAGTGGATGGGACGTGTGGGTTTTTGTTCAGGATTGAATGTAGCAGGGGATGCGGCATGTGGGTGTTGGGTCAGGACTTAATGAATCAGTGATGGGACATGTGGATGTTGGGACAAGACTGAATGATCCAGTGGATGGGACGTGTGGGTGTTGGGTCAGGACTGAATGAACCAGTGGATGGGACGTGTGGGTGTTGGGTCAGGACTGAATGAACCAGTGGATGGGACGTGTGGGTGTTGGGTGATGATTGAACGTACCAGTGGATGGGACGTGTGGGTGATGGGTCAGGACTGAATGTACCAGTGGATGGGACGTGTGGGTGTTGGGTCAGGACTGAATGATCCAGTGGATGGGATGTGTGGGTGTTGAGTCAGGACTGAATGAATCAGTTGATGGGACGTGTGGGTGTTGGGTGAGGATTGAATGTACCAGTGGATGGGACATGTGGGTGTTGGGTCAGGACTGAATGCACCAGTGGATGGGACGTGTGAGTGCTGGGACAGAGCTGAAGGAACCGGTGGATGGGACGTGTGGGTTTTGGGTCAGGTGTAAGATTTAGGATCACAGGCTCACACAGATTACCCAACATAAGAACATAAGAACATAAGAAATAGGAGCAGGAGTAGGCCAATCGGCCCCTCGAGCCTGCTCCACCATTCAATAAGATCATGGCTGATCTGATCCTAACCTCAAATCTTCTATCACTCTGCATCCACCCGAACCCATGTGATCTCCCGGGAGAGACGAAAAACCAGATAAAGACCCAATGGCCAATTTGGGAGAAGAAAATCTGGGAAATTCCTCTCCAACCCATCTAGGCGATCGAAATTCTTCAAGGAGATCACTCTGTCCCTATATTTTCTACAGTACTTACCTTCTGTAAAGGCGATCTCCACCCCAGCCAGGAACTGGAATAAAACCATCTCCTGAAATCTAACACAGAATTAGAACACAGTAGGAGCAGAACAAGGCTACACAGCCCCTGGGCCCACTCCACTACCCACATGGCCATGACCATTCCGAACCTAGACTCATGTCCAATTTCCTGCCCGCTCCCCGTAACCCTTAATTCCCTTTACTTCTAGGAAACTATCTATTTCTGTCTTAAATTTATTTAATGATGTAGCTTCCACAGCTTTCTGGGGCAGCAAATTCCACAAACCTACCACCCTCTGAGTGAAGAAGTTTCTCCTCATCTCAGTTTTGAATGAGCAGCCCCTTATTTTAAGATTATGCCCCCTAGTTCTAGTTTCACCCATCATTGGGAACATCCACCCGATCAAGCCCCTTCACAATCTTATATGTTTCAATAAGATCGCCTCTCATTCTTCTGAACTCCAATGAGTAGAGTCCCAATCTACTCAACCTCTCCTCATATGACCACCCCCTCATCCCCGGGATTAACCGAGTGAACCTTCTTTGTACTGACTCGAGAGCAAGTATGTCTTTTCTTAAGTATGGGACACCAAAACTGTATGCAGTATTCCAGGTGCGGTCTCACCAATACCTTGTACAACTGCAGCAATACCTCCCTGTTTTTATATTCCATCCCCCTAGCAATAAAAGCCAACATTCCATTGGCCTTCTTAATCACTTGCTAACTTTTTGAGTTTCGTGCACCAGGACCCCCAGATCCCTTTGTACTACAGTACTTTCCAGTTTCTTGCCATTAAGATAATATCTTGCTCTATGATGTTTCCTGCCAAAGTGCATAACCTCACACTTTCCAGTATTGTATTCCATCTGCCAAATCTCTGCCCACTTACTTAGCCTGTCTATGTCCCTTTGCAGGTTTTTTATGTCCTCCTCACTCACTACTTTCCGTCCCATCTTTGTATCATCTGCAAACTTTGATATGTTACACTCGGCCCCCTCCTCCAAATCGTTAATATAGATTGTAAAGAGTTGGGGACCCAGCACTGACCCCTGCGGAACACCACTAGTTACGGGTTGCCAATCTGAGAACGAACCATTTATCCCAACTCTCTGCTATCTGTTAGAGAGCCAATCCTCCACCCATGCCAGAATATTACCCCCAATCCCGTGATTTTTTATCTTGAGCAATAATCTTTTGTGTGGCACCTTGTCAAATGCCTTTTGGAAGTCTAAATACACTACGTCCACTGGTTCCCCTTTATCCACCCTGTATGTTACTTCCTCAAAAAACTCCAGCAAATTTGTCAAACATGACTTCCCCTTCATGAAACCATGCTGAGTTTGTCCTGTTAAATTATGTTTATCCAAATGTTCCGTTACTGTCTCCTTAATAATGGAATCTAACATTTTACCAACCACAGATGTTAGGCTAACAGGTCTATAGTTTCCAGCCTTCTGCCTACTACCCTTTTTAAATAAGGGTATTACATTAGCAGTTTTCCAATCTGCCGGGACCTTTGCTGAGTCCAGTGAGTTTTGGAAAATTATTACCAATGCATCCACAGTCCCTACCGCTACTTCCCTCAAGACCCTAGGATGCAAGCCATCAGGTCCAGGGGATTTATCCGCCTTGAGTCCCATTAATTTACCAAGTACCACTTCCTTTGTGATTTTAATCATATTTAGTTCCTCCCCCCCTAGAGCCCCCAGTTTGTCCAGTGTTGGGATATTCTTAGTGTCCTCTACTGTAAAGACTGATACAAAACAACAGGGTTTTAGAAGTTGCAAGGCTTCTATTAAAGAGCTGCAATTTTAAAGTATAATCAGATATTACATATGGTTTAAGCCGAGTATAATAGACATACAACCCATGACAGTAGGAGTGATCTACGATTCCCGAATCGGAATGACACAACCGGACGGACGGGGAGGCAGTATGGTGGTCTCGGATTGGGTGGATTGCTGCAGTCTGCTGCAGTGGTCACTTCCATTGGGTCACCTCTCAAGCTGCTGGAGGTGTTAGGCCATCAGCCATCTCAGAGGCTAAACTTGACCAAGGTGGTAGGCCATAGCCACCTTGAGGAAGCCTTCGCCCCTGACTGCCAGATTTCCTCTTTCGGTCATCTAGACTTATAGTTATTTCGGTGGGCTGGTAATCACCTGGTGTGAATCATTTGATCCCCCATCCTATTGTCCAATTGTGAAGCGCGAAGGCAACCCTCGCCGTCCCTTTCTGCATGACTGACAAGGCCTACCTCTTATCTTTCTGAGGAATATTTTGTCAAGTTTCTTCAAGGGCATTTTATGGCTTCGTGGCTCCTTGTTATCTAGCAGGTGCTATCCTCCCTGTTTCCTTGCATGTTACCATTCCCTTATCACTTCTATTTGTCTTTTGATGCTTGATATTCGACCTTGGTGGCATTTATGCTATCTTTTTCCGCTTGTTTGTTGTCAGTCTCTGTTCTAAGAATTAAAACCCATCTTTGAATCTAAGAGCTATTTCTTACACAGGACTGAAATAACCAGTGATGGGATGTGTGTGTGTTGGATCAGGACTGAATGAACCAGTGGATGGGACGTGTGGGTGTTGGGTCAGGACTGAAGGAACCAGTGGATGGGAGGTGTGGGTGTTGGGTCTGGACTGAAGGAACCGGTGGCTGGAACGTGTGGTTGTTGGGTCAGGACTGAATGAACCAGTGGATGGGACGTGAGGGTATTGGGTCAGCACTGAATGAACCAATGGATGGGACGTGTGGGTGCTGGGTCAGGACAGAAATAACCAGTGGATTGAACTTGTGAGTGGTGGGTCAGGACTGAAATAACCAGTGATGGGAAGTGTGGGTGTTGGGTCCGGATTGAATGAATCAGTGGATGGGAGGTGTGGGTGTAGGGTCATGACTGAAATAACCAGTGATGGGATGTGTGGGTGTTGGGTCTGGACTGAATGAACCAATGGATGGGACGTGTGGGTGTTGGGTCAGGACTGAATGAAACAGTGGATGGGACGCTTAGGTGTTGGGTCAGGACTAAATGAACCAGTGGATGGGACGTGTGGGTGCTGGTTCAGGACTGAATGATCCCGTGGATGGGGCATGTGAGTGTAGGGTCAGGTCTGAATGAACTAGTGGATGGGACGTGTGGGTGTTGGGTCAGGGACTGAATGAACAAGTGGATGGGACGTGTGGGTGTTGGGTCAGGACTGAATGAACCAGTGGAAGGGACGTGTGGGTGTTGGGTCAGGACAGAAATAACCAGTGGATGGGACGTGCTGGTGTTGTGTCAGGACTGAATGAATCAGTGGACGGACATGTTGGTGCTGTGTCAGGACTGAATGGACCAGTGGATGGGACGTGTGGGTGTTGGGTCAGGACTGAATGAACCAGTGGATGGGATGTGTGGGTGTTGACTCAGGACTGAATGAACCACTGGATGGGACGTGTGGGTGTTGACTCAGGACTGAATGAACCACTGGATGGCACCTGTTGGTGTTGGGTCAGGACTGAATAACCCAGTGGATGGGATTTATTGCGATTTTTGATATAGGCTGCAGAGTTTTGGATGCGCTCAAGTTTATTTAGGGTGGAAGAATACAGGCCCGCCTGCAGTACATTGTAATAGTCAAATCTTCAGGTAACAAAGGCATGGATGAGGGTTTCAGCAGCAGAGATGCAGAGGCATGGGGCAGAGTCGGGCGATGTCATTGGCCGGAATCTAAGCTCGGAGTCAAATATGGCACAAAGTTTGGAATAGTCTGGTCCGCCTCAGAATTTTGCCAGGCGGAGGGATGAGTTGATTGCTCAGCAACGGATTGCGTGTCGAGGACCGGAGACAATGGCTTTGGTCTTCCCGGTATTTCATTGGAGGAAGTTTCTACTCAGCTACTACTGGATGTCGGACAAGCAGTCTGACAAATCAGAAATAGGCCCTTGAGGGACTCCAGAGGAAAGGGCGTGGTAGCAGGAAGAGAGGATATTGCAGGATATTCGCAGCTATAATTGGATGGATAAGAATGGAACCAAGCGATTGCAGTCCCACCCAGCTGGACGACGGTGGAGAGGCATTGTGGAGGATTGTGTCGTTAACCATGTCAAGTTCTGCAGAACGAATGTGGAGGGATAGTTTACCACAGTCGCAATCACAATGGATATCAGTTGTGACTTTGATCTCTGCCATTTCGGGATGAAAACCTGATTGGAGGGATTCATACACGAAGTTGTGGGAAAGATGAGCATGGAGTTGGGTGGCGACAGCATGTTCAACTTCTTTGGAGAAGAAAGGGTGTTTGAGATGAGGCGGTAGTTTGCAAGGACAGAGGGGTCAAAATGAAAAAAGCGATGATGACGACATAATTGAAGGAGAGGTGGACAGTACTGAGGAGAGAGAACAGTTAATAATACTGGATAACACGGGGGCATGTAGGGAAGTTGGGTGTTCAGCAGTTTGTTAGGAATAGGGTCAAGGGAGAAGGAGCGGGTCTCGTGGACTAGATGTGCTCGGAGAGTGCATCAGGGGAAATAGGAGAGAAACTAGAAAAATAAATCATTTCAGGGCTATGTTGGGGCGGGGGTTAATCTATGAGGAAGTTTTGCCCGGTGGCTGGGGGAAGGGAGGGAAGTGGCGAAGGCAGCTGAAGGATGGTCTCAATCTTTGTGACAAAGAAGTTCATAGGTTCCTTGCACTTGTTGGTTCTGGTGAGGTTAAGGACCCGATAGTACTTTATGTGGTGCAGCAAGGTCTGCCGGTGAAAGGTTAAACTAATTGTCTGCAATAGACGTTCAAGTCTATGTTCCTTGGACATGGAAGCAGAGATGAGAGTCATATCATTGTGAACCACCAGAGAATGTAAAGGTTTATTGGGTCAGGGGCATCAAAGGTGGAAGTGAGGGTGTGATTGAGCAGATCGGTAGCTGCAGAAAGGTCATGGTGAATGGAGGGCCAAAGGCTATACAGTGTGGAATTTGAAATTCATCGCTAGGCGCGCCCCTTGTCTCGCTGTTCTGGTGATGAAACTGACATATACCAGAGAAGGTAAAATATTACCTAGCTTTAGCCTATCAACAAATTCGAGACAAATCTCACCCGGCCCATTACCGCCCTATCAGTTTTCTATTAACCCTCAGTAAAGTGATTGAGGAGTATTAAGTAGTGCTGTGAAGTCGCATCTACTCACTAATACCCGGCTCACCGATACTCAGTTTGGATCCTGCCAGAAGCACCCAGATGCAAACTTCTCACAGCCTTGATACAGACATCGTTTCAATGGGGGTCCAAGGGGTGAATTCTCCAATGGCTGAGGTCATACTTGCTACAAGGAATGTGGTTGTTCTTGTCGTAACTCAGGGAAGTGTCCTCAGAGTAACCAACTCCAGCTGCCTCATCAATGACCTTCCGCCTCATAAGGTCAGGATTAGGTCCATTCACTGATGATTCTGCCGTTTGCAACGCCATTTACAACCCCTCCAATAGCAAGGTCTGCACAACACCCAGATTGGGCTGATACGCGGCAGGTAATAAGCCAGTTTCATATGTACCAGGTGTATTGATCAAAACAAAGAACACCCACCTCCCCTTGAACTTCACGGAGTCCCCAATGACAAACACTTGGTGATCACTATTGACTGGAAGCTGAACTGGACCAGCCATATCAGCACTGTGACTGCAAGAGCAGGGCAGAGGCTGGAGAGAGGCTGGGCAGAGACTGGGCAGAGACTGGGCAGAGGCTGGGTGGAGACTGGGCAGAGGCTGGGCAGAGGCTGGGCAGAGGCTGGGCAGAGGTTGGGCAGAGACTGGGCAGAGGCATGGCAGAGGTTGGGCAGAGGTGGGGCAGAGGCTGGGCAGAGGCTGGTCAGAGGGCGGGAAGAGACTGGGCAGAGGCTGGGCATTCTTTGAGAGTGACTTACTGTTTGATCCCCAAAGCCTACCAAACACCTAGAAGTCTCAGGTCAGAAATGTGATGTACTACAGACCACTCACCTAGATGGGCATCAACAACATCCAACAAGCGCAACACCATCCAGGACAGAACAGTTTTTGATCAGTGTCCGTGTAGCACTAGATTCATTATCCACCCCCTCCAGCACTGCGGCTGCAGTAAGCTCGGTCTACAGAATGCACTGCATTAACTCACCAAAGTTACTTCGGCAGCACCTGCTTCCCCTGTGATCTTTACACCAGGAGGAGAAGAGAAGAAATTTCGTGAGAACAATCACTTCCAGCACACCATCCTGACTTGGACATATAAGAACATAAGAACATTAGAAAAAAGAGCAGGAGTACGCCACACGGCCCCGCGAGCCTGCTCTGCCATTCAATAAGATCATGGCTGATCATCGACCTCAACTCCACTATCCCGCCCAGTCTCCATATCTCTTGATTCCCCTAAAGTCCAAAAATCTATCGATCTCAGCCTTGAATATGCTCAAAGACTCAGCATTCACAGCCCTCTGGGCAGAGAATTCCAAAGATTCACAACCCTCTGAGTGAAGAAATTCCTCCGCATCTCAGTCTTAAATGGCCTACCCCTTATCCTGAGACTATGCCCCCTAGTTCTAGACACTCCAGCCAGGGGAAACAGCCTCTCAGCATCTACCCTGTCAATCCCCTTCAGAATCGTCTATGTTTCAATGAGATCAGCTCTCATTCTTCTAAACTCCAGAGGGTATAGGCCCATTCTACACAATCTCTCATCATAGGAAAGCCCGCTCATCCCAGGAATCAATCTACTGAGCCTTCGTTTAATCGCCTCCAATGCAAATATAGCTTTCCTTAGATAAGGAGAACAAAACTGCACAGTACTCCAGGTGTAGACTCACCAAGGCCCTATACAATGTAGCAAGACTTCGTTAAACTTAGACTCCAACCCCCTTGCAATAAAGGCCAACCTGTCATTTGCCTTCCTTATTGCTTGCTGTATCTGCATGCTAGCTTTCTGCGTTTCTTGCACGAGGACACCCAAATCTCTCTGAACATCAACATTTGAACATTTCTCACCATTTAAAAAAAATCTGTTTCTCTATTTATCCTAACAAAGCGAATAACCTCACAATTCCCTACAGCATATTCCATCTGCCACCTTACTGCCCGGTAACTTAGTCTATCTATATCCCAGGCCCTTCATCGGTTCTCAGTCAGAATCCAGGAATTCTCCAACTAACACCACGTGAGAGCACCGTCAGCAGAAGAACTACTTCAGCTCATAGAGAAGACCCACCACCAGCATTTCAGGTCGCCAAGGATCGGCAATAACTGAAGCCTTGCCGGTCTCAACTACATTCCAAGAACCAACTTTAAAAATTAATTCAATGGGGGTGGAATTATTAGCTTCAGTTGCGAATTGCATGAGACTCTGACCAGGGAGGAGAATTAAGTCTATGGCCAGGGAGGGGAATGGTGTCTGTGTCCAGGGAGGGGAATGGATTCTGTGTCCAGGGAGTGGAATGGAGTCTCTGTCCAGGGTGGGGAATGGAGTCTCTGTCTAGAGAGGGGAATGGAGTCTGTGTCCAGGGAGGGGAATGAAGTCTGTATCCAGGGAGGGGAATGGAGTCAATGTCATGGGAGGGGAATGGAGTCTCTGGTGAGGATGGGGAATGGAGTCTGTATCCAGGGACGGGAATGGAGTCTGTGTCCAGGGAGTGGAATGGGGTCTGTGGTGAGGGTGGGGAATGGAGTCTGTGTCCAGGGAGGGGAATGGAATCTGCAGCGAGGGTGGGGAATGGAGTATGTGTCCAGGGAGGGGAATGGACTCTGTGTACAGGGAGGGGAATGGAGTCTGTGGCGAGGGAGGAGAATGCAGTCTGTGTCCAGGGAGGGGAATGGAATCTGTGGCAAAGGCATGGATGTAACGGCCAGGGCCGAAGATGATGACTTCAATTGTTTTCTGAAATTGTAATCAATAATTGAATTATTTGTTGGAAACAGAACCTTCACAAGCAACGTATTTAATACATAACTTGTAAGTGGCTTAAAGGAAGACTTTCCGAGTACATCACAAATAACCTGTAAAGAAGGGACTGTCACTTTAAATAGACTGATAATATGACCCACATTGTAAAATGTCACGGTGGAATTTCAGAAAGTGTCTGAACACAGCTGGAGCCGTGTTACCCTGCTGCCTTTCACCTGGTGTGAGAACTGAACAAATCACAAATTGTTAGAGGGATTATGAGACAAGGAAATATTGCAAGATTTCACGATTCAATCCTCCGTTTTCAATCGGCAGAAATAATTTCCACCGACAGGAGCTGTTGGATAGTCCATGCAGACCTCACTGAGATCTCCTGAACTGTGGCTGAACAATGGAAATAAAGCAGTTCAAACATAACTGAATAAACTTTTCACTTTGGAACCAATTTGCCCACAGATCCGCACACCCAAAAATGCCTTATCACGACAGTTTCCCATCCTCATACAGGATATAAAACCCCGAGTCTGAGGCCGCCCAAACGCCAATTCCTTATTCAGCTCCTTTCTGCACTACGTTTTTTAGCCATTTCTGATGTCAGGCACTACAAACCTTTTCATCGGCTTCTTAACCCAAAACTGAATTCCGTTTCTCAAGCGCAAAACAACACCCTCCTCCGTGACTGTCTGTTTTCCGTGGCCTGGTGCGAGGCCCATGTGGTTCCAAGACTTAAAAAAGCCGAAGTGAAAACCGGAAAATTGCAGGCTCGTTAGTTTCACTTCAATGAAGCACTGTACGGCCACCTTGATGGAGAACGGGTTATTAGAGGTCCTCAGAAAGGTTCCAGACAAAGGTTTGTTCTCACTACTTAGTTGAACTTTTGAGGAAGTTACAAGTTTGGTGGATGCAGGTTACTCGGTTACCCTTCTGGATCTTGAGTTTCAAATGCCCTTGACAAGGTGCCACATGTAAGGCTGCTGCATAAGTTTGAGACCTGTGGGTTTAGCAGGTAGATTTTGGGCTTACTAAGGAACCGGCTGCATTCTTGAAGACAGAGGTAGTTATTAATGGCAGTGGTTCTATGTCTGGACCTGTAACTGATGGAGTTACGTAAGCAGCAGTGATGGGACGGTTGCTCTTCACTATCTTAACAACGATCTGCAACAAGGGATCGGGGAACTTCCCACAAACTCAGAGGTGATATCAGAAATTGTGTGGGAGTTAGGACCTTAGATGAGAGAAATATATTACAGGCAGATGTAAATGGGGCGGGGGAATCAGCCCACATCTGGCAGACTTAAGTAAATATCGATAAATGTAGCGTGAATCACGTGGGTAGGGCCAATGCCAGTCAAGTATTCACCAGGCGTGGTTGTGTACGGAAGGATAAGGCCCTGGGTATTACAGGGCCAGGGCTATTCACATGTACACCAGGCTTGGTTGTGTGCCCAATGCTGCTGAACGGAACACAGCCCTGGGTATGCTGGGGAGAATAGCTGTCAGGTGTACACCCGGCTCGGTTGCGTGCTCAAGACTGTTGAACGAGACACTGCCCTGGATAGTCCAGAGCCAGTGTTATTCACATGTACACCAGACTGGGTTGTGTGCTGCAGGAGAAGAACCCTGGGACCAATGCTCGTCACGTGTACAGCAGACTGGTTTGTGTGCCCGACAAAGAATTTATCTTAAAGCACGTTATCCAACCATAGGGAACAGAGCACGTCAACCCTGCACCCAAAACTTACTGTGTGCTAATTTAATAAGACATCGTGAAAATGGCTTCTCCAAGCCTGTTTCACTGCAGGAGTTCGAATGCAACTTTCTTTCCTTATTTCCTTCTTTCTAACTAATAAAATCATGGCATATGTCTTATACCCTTTCGGTTTATTGTTCTACTCCTACTGAATGCAACCGTAGCTCATGTTTTATAAACACCCATTTGTTTCGGATAGTTTGCCAAACAGTGGTCATACACGGAGTGCATCTTATACATTGTGTAAAGTTGGGAATTCGGTAAGATGGAACTCTAGTAAGTCGTGGGTGAGTAGGTCTCAATCTGAAATTTTGTTCAACATTTGGAATTTAACTTAGAACTTTAAAAACTGTAAAAAATAAGCTGCAAGTTAGTCACGAGTCTGAGCCAGCAGGCCTGCGGCAGGAACGGAGTCGGAGACCGAGGATAAAGGCAGCACGGAGCAGATACTTTGGAGTCTGAGTGAGCGGACTACCTGCGAGTGAGACAGTCGGCAATCGACACAACGAAGGAATGACATCAGAATTCAAAGGTGTCGCTGGCACAAGGGAGCTGAGAGGTGAGTATCGGGTGAGTATTTGTGGTCAGTTTTTTTTTGTTCTGTTTGATTATATTTCTGCTAAGTAGTTCATAGCCTATCTAATAGACGGAAGTGCTGATTGGTGGATCGCTGTTGAGTGTTTCTTGTTAAGTTTATTTCTGCAAAATTACCTCCATAATCTGGCAAATAGAGTCATAGCAGGGCAGCTTAGTCCCGTGATTTGCACATCCTGTGCCATGTGGGATGTCCTGGACATTTCTTACGGCCTGGACGACCACGTGTGCAGGAAGTGTCGCCAACTGCAGCAAGTCGAGCTCCGGGTTTCGGAGCCTGAGCCAGCTGGAGTCACTACAGTGCATCCACGAGGCTGGAAGTGGCCATCCCGCAGTCTCAGAATGTGCAGGCACAGAGAGAATGGGTGAGTGCCAGACAGAGAAGGAGGACCAGGCAGGTAGGGCAGGAACCCCCAGTGTGCATCTCGCTCGCTAACTGGTTCACGGCTCTGGAAACTGGTGGGGGTGATGGTTCCTCTGGGGAGAACAGCCAGAGCTAATCCCACAGCACCACGGGTGGCTCATCTGTCCGGGGTTTGGGGGGTGGGAATAGTGGAACAGCAATAGTGATAGGGGATTCATTGGTTAAGGGAACAGATAGGCGTTTCTGTGGACGCAGACGTGATTCCAGGATGGCATGTTGCCTCCCTGGTGCCAGTGTCAAGGATGTCACTGAGCGGCTGCAGGACACTCTGAGGGGGGCAGTGGACAGTCAGAGGTCATCGTGCATATCGGTACCAATGACATAGGCAGAAAGAGCGATGAGGTCCTGCAGGCAGACTACAGGGAGCTAGAAAAGAGATTAAAAAGGAGGACCTCAAAGGTAGTAATTTCCGTGAGTAGAGGAGTAGGAGGATAGAAGAGATGGATGTGTGTCTGGAGAGAGGGTGCAGGAGTGAGCGCTTTAGATTCTTGAGACATTCGGATTATTTCTGGGGAAGTTGGGACCTGTAAAAGCCGGAATCTCAACAAAGCTGGAACCAATATTCTCGTGGGGTGGGGGGGGGGGGAGGGGGCGGATGCTAGTGCTGTTGTGGAGGGTTTAACCTAGCTTGGCGTGGGCACCAGCATGAAGAAATGGAAGGGAGGAATGGGGTGCATGGATGATTCAGTGTGTTGGATGGTGCTGGTGGAGAAGGTTGTGCTGGAGGTGGAAGTAGTACCATATTAGATAGCAGCAGCCTAACAGAGATTACAAAAAAATGAAAAATGGGTTTAGAATGCATGTACGTAAATGAACAAAGTGTGGTGTATAAGGTTGTTGAGCTACAAGCACAATTATCATTGTGGCAAAATGATGTTTTGGCAATAATGGAAACGTGGCTTAAAAACGGTGAGGACTGGGCGCTTAATATTCAAGTGTACAAGGTGTTCAGAAGATATAGGGTAGGAAAAAAGGGAGGTGGGGTGGCAGGGCTGATAAAGGAAGACATTGTAGTGTTGGAAAGGGGCTATGCTCTTGAGGGGACAAGGACAGAATCCATTTAGTTAGAGTTGAGGAGCAAAAAGTGTATGATCACACTATTGGGGGTGTTCTACAGGCCTGCAAACAGTGAGAGAGAGGTAGAGGAGCAAATCTGCAGGGAAATCGCAGAGATATGCAAGAGTTAAAGAGTGGTGATATTGGGGGAATTTAATTACCCAAATATCGATTGGTATAATGCAAAGGTAAAGGGAAAGGAAGGGGTGAAATTTCTTTGACCAGTATGATCTTTGCCCAACTAGAAAGGAGCATTGCTGTACCTGGTGCTGGGGAATGAGGTGGGCCAGGTCGACCAAGAGTCTGTGGGAGAACACTTGGGAACGAGTGATCATAGAAACATAGAAACATAGAAGATAGGAGCAGGATTAGGCCATTTGGCCTCTCCAGCCAGTTCTGCCATTTAAGGAAATCATGGCTGATCATCGAAATTCAGTACCCTGTCCCTGCTTTCTTCCCATATCCCTTGATCACTTTAGCCTTAAGAAATATATCTAACACCTTCTTGAATATATTTAATGAATTGGCCTCAACTGCCTTCTGTGGTAGAGAGTTCCACAGGTTCAACACTCTCTGGGTGAAGAAATTCCTCCTCATCTCTGTCCTAAATGGCTTATCCCTTATCCTTAGACAGTGATCTCTGGTTCTGGGCTCCCCGGCCATCGGGAACATCCTTCCTGCATCTAGTTGTCTAGTCCTGTTAGAATTTTACAAGTTTCAATGAGATCCCCTCTCATTCTTCTAAACTCTAGCGAATCTAAGCATAATCGACCCAATCTCTCTTCACACGTCATTCTTGCCATCCCAGGTATCAGTGTGGTGAATCTTCACTGCACTCCCTCCACGGCAAGGACATCCTTCCTCAGATAAGGGGACGAAAACTGCACACAATACTCAAGGTGTGGTCTCACCAAGGCCTTGTACAACTGCAGCCAGACTTCTTTGCTCCTGTACTCGAGTCCGCTCGCTATGAAGGCCAACATACCATTTGTCTCCTTAACTGCCTGCTGCACCTGCATGCTTACCTTCAGTGACTGGTGCATAAGGACACTCAGGTCTCGTTGCACTTCCCCTTTTCCCAATCTATTGCCATTCAGATAATAAACTTTCTTCCTGTTTCTGCCACCAAAGTGGATAACCTCGCATTTATCCACATTATACTGCATCTGCCATGCATCTGCCCAATCACCCAACCTGTCCAAATCATACTGGAGTTTCTCTGCATCATCCGCACAGCACACACGCCCACCCAGCTTTGTGTTGTCTGCAAACTTGGAGATATTACGTCTAGATCCCTCGTCTAGTTCATTAATATATATTGTGAATAGCTGGGGTCCTAGCACCGATCCCTGCGTTACCCCACTAGTCACTGCCTGCCACTCAAAAAAGACCCGTTTATTCCAACACTTTGCTTCTGGTCTGCCAACCAGTTCTTTATCCAAGTCAGTACCTTACCCCCAATCCTTTGCTTTAACTTTGCGTGCTAATCTCTTATGCGGGAACTTATTGAATGCCTTCTGAATGTCCAAATACACCACATCCACTGGTTCTCCCTGATCTATTTTACCAATTACATCCTCAAAAAATTCCACTAGATTAGCCAAGCATGATTTATCTTTTGTAAATCCATATTGACTTTGTCCGATCCTGCCACTGTTTTCCAAGTGCTCTGCTATTACATCTTTTCACCACTACTGATGTCAGGCATACCGGCCTATAATTCCCCATTTTCTCTCTACCACCTTTTTTAAATAGTTGGGTAACATTAGCTACCCTCCAATCCATGGGAACTGTTCCAGAATCTACAGAATTTTGGAAGATGACCAGCAGTGCATCTACTATTTCTATGGCCACTTCCTTAAGTGCCCTAGAATGTAGATTATCAGGCCCTTGGGATTTATTGGCCTTCAATCCCGTCAATTTCCCTAACACCATATCCCTACAAATACTGATTTCATTCAATGCCTCCATCTCATTAGACCCTATGTTCAGCGTATCATAAGGTTTAGATTAGCAATGGAGAGGAGCAAGGAACAATCTAGAGTAGAACTTCTAAACTGGAATAGGGCGAACTTCAATGGGATGCGAAAGGATCTAGCCAGGGTCAAATTGAACCAAAGGCTAACAGGAAAACTGGAGCAAAACAATGAGTGATCTTTAAGGAGGAGGTGTTCCAAGTACAGGCTAGGTACATTCCAACAAGAGGGAAGGGGAAGGGAACCAAATAAAGAGCCTCTTGGATGGCGTGGGAGATAGAGAAGATGATGAAACAAAAAAGAGGGCGTATGATCAAGTGAATTCTTCAATGGAGAACCAGATCAAATACAATAGGTTAAGAGAGGATGTGAAGATGAAAATAAGATTGGCAAAGAGAGAATGTAAGAGTAGAATGGTGGTGAACATAAAAGGGAACTCAAAAATCTTCTACCGGCACATAACCAGTAAGCGGGTAGTAAGAGGCGGGTGGCACCTATTAGAGAAAAAGAAGGTGACAAATGCTTAGAGGTGCTGGGCAAGTCTAGAATATTCAATGAGTACTTTGTATCGGTGTTTACTATGGAGGTGAAGTCTCACAAATTATTGTTAGAAGTGGAAAAGGTAGAAGCAATGGAAGGGGTGAAAGTTGACAGACAGAATGTACTGGAAAGATGCGGGGGAGGTGCTTGTGGATTGGAAAATGGCAAATGTGACACCAATGTTCAAGAAAGGGTGTGAGGACAGCCCTAGTAACTACAGGCCGGTCAGTTTTAGAAACAATAATCACGGAAAAATTAATGGGCACTTGGAGAGGTTTACGCAAAGCAGGTACGGGGTACTGAGTTTGGATGATCAGCCATGATCTCATCGAATGGCAGAGCAGGCTCGAGGGGCTGAATGACCTACTCCTGCTCCTATCTTCTATGTTTCTATGTTTCTATTAAGGAGAGCCAACACGGATTTGTAAAAGGCAGATGGTGTTTGACTAATTTAATTGAATTTTTTGATGAAGTAACAGGGAGGATAGATGAAGGGAAGACAATGGACGTTGTCTACATTGATTTTAGGAAGGCGTTTGACAAAGTACCACATAGGAGGCTGGTTAAGAAAATTGAGGCTCATGGAAGAGGTGGGTCAGTGGCAGCTTGGATACAGAATTGGCTTAAGGACAGAAAACAGCATGCTGTGGTAAATGGCTGTTTTTCAGACTGGATTATGGTAGATAGTGGTGCACCCTACGAGTCAGTGCTGGGGCCACTGCTTTTTTGATATATATAAACGACCTGTATATTGGAATAGAGGGTAGAATTTCTAAATTTGCCGATGACACCAAACTTGGGGGTTTGGTGAACAGTGAGAATGATACCAATCGACTGCAACAGGACATAGAAAGGTTGGCAGAATGGGCAGACAAGTGGCAGATGAAATTTAATACAGAGAAGTGTGAGATGATGCATTTTGGCAGAAGGAACAGGGAGAGGCAATATACATTTAATGGCACAGTTGGAAAGTTTGTGCAGGGACAGAGGGACCTGGGAGTTAATGTGCAAATGTCCCTGACGGTGGCGGGATATATTGAGAGAGTGGTTAGAATACGAAATGTGTTCTTGGGCTTCATAAATAGAGATATTGAGTACAAAAGTAGAGAAGTTATGCTGAAGCTTTATAAAGCGCTGGTTAGGCCACAACTGGAGTATTGCGTCAGTTCTGGTCACCACAGTTCAGGAAGGATGTGGCGGCACTTGAGAGCGTGCAGAGAAGATTTACCAGAATGGTTCCGAGGTTGGGGGATCTTAGCTACAGGGACAGGTTGGAGAAGCTGGATTTGTTTTCATTAGAGCAAAGGAGGAAGAGGGGTGAATTGATATATGTGTACGAGATTATTACGGGTTTGGATAGGCTAGACAGGGAAAGGCTGTTCCCACTAGTTGATACAGGCTAGAATGCAGGTAAGTGATTGGTTGGTGAGTATTTCCCTCCTTTTTAAACTTTAACTCTGTGGTTTATAGTTTTTAAGATCTCTGTGGTGTCGCGGGGACTTTTGCTAAACCAGGGCCCTTAAATATTTCATTTATGTGCAGTGTAATTGGCGGGATTGATTTGTTTAATTTAATTTCAATTTATTAAAGGGTAAGTCATGGCAGGACAGCCCAGCCCCGTGGTATGCTCCTCCTGCGCTTTGTGGGAACTCAGGGACAGTTCCTGTGTCCCTGACAACCATGTGTGCAGGAAGTGTGTCCAGCTGCAGCTACTGGCAGACCGCATTGCGGTGCTGGAGCAGCGATTGGATAGATACTGGATCATTCGCGTGGCTGAAGCCGTCGTGAATAGCACGTTTGATCAGTTGGTCGCACCGCAGGCAAAGGTTGGACAGGCAGAAAGGGAATGGGTGATCAACAGGCAGAATAGTATGTACAGTGCAGGGGTCCCCTGTGGCCACCCCCCTCTCAAACAGATATACCGCTTTGGATACTGATGGGGGGGATGGCTTACAAGAGGAAGGCAGCAGCAGCCAACTTCCTGGCACCAGGGGTGGCTCTGCTGCACAGGACGGGAGGAAAAAGTGGGGGAGAGCTATAGTAATAGGGGATTCTATTGTAAGGGGAATAGATAGGCGTTCCTGCGGCCGCAAACGAGACTCCAGGATGGTGTGTTGCCTCCCTGGTGCAAAGGTCAAAGATGTCTCAGAGCGGCTGCAGTATATTTTGGAAGGGGAGGGTGAACAGCCAGTTGTCGTGGTGCATATAGATACCAACGATATAGGTAAAAACCGGGATGAGGTCATAAAAGCTGAATATATGGCGTTAGGAGGTAAATTAAAAAATAGGACCACAAAGGTAGTAATCTCAGGATTGCTAACAGTGCCACGTGCTAGTCAGATTAGAAATAGAAGGATATTTCAGATGTATAAATGGCTAGAGGAATGGTGCAAGGGGGAGGGATTCAAATTCCTGTGTTATTGGAACCGGTCCTGGCGGAGGTGGGACCAGTTCAAACCAAACGGTTTGCACCTGTGCCGGGCCGGGACAGATGTCCTAGGGGGAGTCTTTGCCAGTGCTCTGGGGGAGGGTTTAAACTAAAATGGCAGGGGGTTGGGAACCTGAGCAGGGTGACAGAGGAAATGGAAACAAGCATAAAAACAAAAGATAGGAAGGAGAAAAACAAAAGTGACAGGCATAGAAATCAAGGGTTTAAATCAAACATGGCCACATTAAATAATAATTCTAAAAGTTCTAATAGCATTAAAAAACAAGCCTGATGGCTTTGTGTCTTAATGCGAGGAGCATTCATAATAAGGTGGGATGAATTAGCTGCACAAATAGAGGTAAATGAATATGATATGATTGGGATTACAGAAACATGGCTCCAGGATGGCCAAGGCTGGGAACTCAACATCCAGGGGTATTCAATATTCAGGAAAGATAGGCAAAAATGAAAAGGAGGTGGGTAGCATTGCTGGTTAAAAAAGGGAAAGGAAAGATATTAGCTCTGACGATGTGGAATCTGTATGGGTAGAACTGAGAAATTCCAAAGGGCAGAAAACGTTAGTGAGAGTGGTATATAGACCTCCAAACAGTAATGCAGAGGTCGGTGATGGCATTAAAAGGGAAATTAGGGAAGCGTGCAATAAGGACACAGCAGTTATCATGGGTGACCTTAATCGACATATAGATTGGGCTAACCAAATTAGTAAAAATACTGCAGAGGAGGAATTCCTGGATTGTATACGGGATAGTTTCCTGGACCAATATGTCGAGGAACCAACTAGAGATCAGGCCATCTTAGCCTGGGTATTATGTAATGAGAAAGGATTAATTAGCAATCGTGTTTTGCGATGCCCCTTGGGTCGGAGCGATCATAATATGATAGAATTCTTCATTAAGATGGAGAGTGAAATAGTTGACTGAGAGACAAGGGTCCTGAATTCAAATAAAGGAGACTATGATGGTATGAGGTGCGACTTGGGTTGGATTGATTGGGGAATGTCACTCAAAGGGTTGACGGTGGATGGGCAATGGCAACCATTCAAAGATCACATGGATGAACTAATGAATTTGTTCATCCCAGTTTGGCATAAAAATAAAACAAAAAATGTGACTCAACCGTGGCTAACAAGGGAAATTAGGGATAGCATAAGATCCAAGGAGAGGACATATAAATTGGCCAGAAAATGCAGTAAACCTGAGGATTGGGAGCAGTTTAGGCTCCAAGAAAGGAGGACAAAGGGATTAATTAAGAGGGCGAAATAGAGTATGAAAGTAAGCTTGCAGGGAACATAACAACTGACTGTAAAAGCTTTTATAGATATGGGAAGAGAAAAAGATTGGTGAAGTCAAACGTAGGTCCTTTGCAGTCAGAATCAGGGGAATTTATAATGGGGAACAAAGAAATGGCAGACCAATTAAATACATACTTTGGTTCTGTCTTCACAAAGGAGGACACAAATAACCTCCCAAAGATGTCGGGGAACATAGGGTCTAATGAAAGGGAGGAACTGATAGAAATCAGTATTTGTAGGGAAATGGTGTTAGGGAAATTGATGGGGTTGAGGGCCAATAAATTCCCAGGGCCTGATAATCTGCATCCTAGGGTACTTAAGGAACTGGCCCTAGAAATAATAGATGCATTGCTGGTCCTCTTCCAAAATTCGGTAGGCTCTGGTACAGTGCCCATGGATTGGCGTGTAGCTAATGTTACCACACTGTTCAAAAAGAATGGTAGAGAGAAAACGGGGAATTACAGACCGGTAAGCCTGACATTGGGAGTGGGGAAAATGCTAGTGTCCATTATAAAGGATGTAATAGCCGAGCACTTGGAAAGAAGTGACCATATCGGACAAAGTCAACATGGATTTACAAAAGGTAAATCGTGCTTGACTAATGTACTGGAGTTTTTTGAGGAAGTAACTGGTAAAATAGATAAGGGAGAACCAGTGGATGTGGTGTATTTGGATTTTCAAAAGGCTGTCGATAAGGTCCTGCATAAGAGATTTGCGTGCAAAATTAAGGCACATGGGATTGGGAGCAAGGTATTGACTTGGATAGAGAATTGGTTGGCAGACAGAAAGCAAAGAGTTGGAAAAAACGGGTCTTTTTCCGAGTGGCAGGCAGTGATTAGTTGGATACCGCAGGGATCGGTCCTTGGACCCCAGCTATTCACAATATATATTAATGATCAGGACGAGGGAACTAGATGTAATAACTCCAAGTTTGCAGATGACACAAAGCTGGGTGGGCGTGTGTGCAGTGAGGAAGATGCTGAGAAACTGCAGTATGATTTGGACAGGTTGGGAAATTGGGCAAAAGCATGGCAGATGCAAAATAACGTGGAAAAATGCGAGGTTATCCACTTTGCTGTCAAAAACAGGGAGGGAGATTATTATCTGAATGGCAATAGATTGCGAGAAGGGGAAGTGCAACGAAACCTGGGCGTCCTTGTGCACCAGTCGCTGAAAGTAAGCATGCAGGTGCAGCAGGCGGTTAAGAAGGCAAATGGTATGTTGGCCTTTGTAGCGAGAGGGTTTGAGTACAGGAACAAGGATGTCTTGCTGCAGGTGTACAGGACCTTGGTGAGAGCACACCTTGAGTATTGTGTGCTGTTTTGGTCGCCTTATCTGAGGAAGGATGTTGTTGCCATGGAAGGAGTGCAGCGAAGATTCATCAGGCTGATATCTGGGGTGGCAGGAATGACGTATGAGGAGAGATTGGGTCGATTGGGCTTGTACTCGCTGGAGTTTAGAAGAATGAGAGGGGATCTCATCCAAGCTTATAAAATTCTAACAGGACTAGACAGACTAGCTGCTGGAAGGATGTTCCCGATGGTCGGGGAGTCCAGAACCAGGGGTCACAGTCTAAGGATAAGGGGTAAGCCATTTAGGACAGAGATGAGGAGGAATTTCTTCACCCAGAGAGTGGTGAACCTGTCGAATTTTCTGCCAAAGAAGGCAGTAGAGGTCAATTCATTAAATATATTCAAGAAGGAGTTGGATATACTTCTTAAGGCTAAAGGGATCAAGGGATATGGAGAGAAGGCAGGAACAGGATTCTGAATTTGGATGATCAGCCATGATCTTATTGAATGGCGAAGCAGGCTCAATGGGCCGAATGGCCTACTCCTGCTCCTATCTTCTATGTTTCTATGCTACAGGGACTTAGGGACACAAATTTAAGGTTTTGAGCAAGAGATACAGAGGGGTTGTGAGGAAAAACCTTTTAAAGCTGTGAGTGGCGAGGACCTGGAACTCGCTGCCAATGGAAGTAGTGGAAGTGGAGACACTCGATATTTTCAAGGGGTGTCTGGAAAGGCACTTGTGGGAATACATTTGCAGGGCTATGGGGATAGAGCGGGGTAATGGGACTAACTGGATGGCTCTGCAGAGAGCCGCATGGACTCGATGGGCCGAATCTCCTCCTTCTTTGCCGTTATGACTCTGTGACCCTATGACTCTATGACTATGACGAGTTAACAGAGTCATGGCATGTCACTGGCAGATAACAGTTGACAACTTTAAGTGATTGGCTGAATCGCGGGTAATGATTGCGAGCAGGAAGCTCAGTGAGCATTTGTAGCCTGGGTATGGCTCGAAAAGTTGTATAAAAGTAAACAGTTATCTGCTGACACAAGTAATGGTCGTACAGAGTTGTAATAAATGGGGCGCATCATAACCAGAGTGTAAACGTGGGAATTTGTTGAGAGTGGGATTTCGGTGCATAGCAGGAAGGAAGGGCTGGTTTTACCTCCAAAACTTGCAGTGGTTTGTGCTACCGGTGACTATTTAGTTTAATCTGTCTATAACATAAGCTAGGTCAGGTAATTAGTTAATAACTAAAAACTGTAAGCTAAGTTGATTAAATACATTAAATTTAATCAACTAAATAAATAAAACGAGGTTTGATAGGGATGGCAGTGCAGGTGGCGTGCCACAACTGCAGCATGTGGCAGTTTGTGGGAATATATCGATCCCGGACAACCACATCTGCAATAAGTGTTTGCATCTCGAGGAACTTCTGCTCAGAGTTGTTGAACTGGAGTCCAAGGTTCGGACATTGCCTGGTCTCAGGGAGGGGGCGAGTTACCTCGACACTTTGATCCAGGAGGCACTCACACACCTTAGGTTAGGAAGTGATACAGATCAGGTCATAGAAAGGAAGTTGTGACTGCGACTCAGCCAGGTAAGTTGACACCAGGTGCAGTGCTGGAGGAGCCTCGGCCTTTGCCCTTATCCAACAGATACGAAGCTCTTGCGGCCTGTGTGGACGAGGGCAAATCTGCAGAGCGGATAAATAAACTGACCATGGCACCGTGGTACATGTGGCCTTTCAAGGGACGGGAGTGAAAAGGAATGTGGTACTGTTAGGGGACAGTATAGTGAAGGAGATAGATACTGTTCTCTGCAGCTGCAAGCGGGAGTTCCAAAGGCTGTGTTGCCTGCCCGGTGCCAGGGTTAAACACATATCCGCATGGCTGGAGAAGAACTTAGAGCATGAGAGGAGGATCCAGTTGTCATGGACTACGTAGGAACCAATGACATAGGTAGAACTAGGAATGAGGCCATGCTGAGGCAGTTTGAGGAGCTAGGGTTCAAGTTAGAAAGCAAAACCTCAAAGGTAATAATCTCTGCATTGTTATCTCAGCCACGCACAAATTGGCATAGGGACAAACAGATCGGCGAGTTGAATGCATGACTCAAGGAGTGGTATGGAACACAGGGGTTTCGATTCATATTTAAATGGCATCTGTACTGGGGAAAGAGGGGGCAGTTCCGTTGTGACGGGCTCCACTTAAAGGACGACATAAGGCCAGTAGTAAGGAAAGGGCTTGGCTCAGAAGAGCAAGAAGTAGAATCAGTCTGGGTGGAGATACGAAATAACAAGGGGCAGAAAACACAAGTGGGGTTAGTTTGTAGCCCCCCGAACAGTACCTATACTGCTGGACAGAGTATTTATCAAGAAATAAGAGGAGCCTGTAACAAAGGTAATAAAATAATCATTGAGGACGTTAATCTTCATAAATACTGGTCAAATCAAATTGGCAAATGTAGTTTGGAGGAGGAGTTCATGGAATGAATTCGAGACAGATTCCTGGAAGAAAACGTCGTCGAACCAACCAGGGAAGAGGCTATTTTAGATCTTGTCTTGTGCAATGAGACAGGATTAATTAGTAATCCCATAGTAAGGGATCCTCTGGGGAAGAATGATCATAATATGATAGAGTTTCACATTGAGTTCGAGAGTGATGTACTTAAGTATGAAACTAGAGTATTAAACTTAAATAAAGATAATTACAAAGGTATGGGGGCGAGTCCACTGAGGTAAATTGAGAAAATAGATTAAAATATATGATGGTAGATAAGCAAATGGGAATATTTAATTAAATATTTCATAATTCTCAACAAATTTATATTCCATTGAGAAATAAAAACTCCACGGGAAAAGTGATACATCTGTGGGTCATTAATGAGGTTAAGGATAGTAATAGATTAAAAGAAGAGGCTTATAATGTTTCTAAGAAGATAAATTACCTGGAGGAATGTGAGAGTTTCAGAAACCAGCTAAGGATGACCATACATTGATAAAGCGGAAGAAAACAGAATATTGGAGTAAACTATTAAGAAATAGCAAAACAGATGGTAAGAGCTTCTACAGTATATTAAAAGGAAGAGAATAGTAAAAGTAATCGTGGGTCCGTTAGAGGCTGAGACAGTTGAAATTACAATGGGGAATAAGGAAATGGCTGAGACGTTAAACAAATATTTTGTATCTATCTTCAGAGTAAAAGGCACAAAAAGCATACCAAAATGGTAGGGAGCCAAGGGTCTAAATATCGTGAGGAACTTAAACTAATTAATATTAGTAAAGAAACATTGCTGGATAAATTAATGGGACTGAAATACGACTAATCCCGTCCACCTGATGGCCCACATCATACGGTTTTAAAAGAGGTGGCCACAGAGATAGTGGATGCATTGGTTCTGATCTTCCCTAGATTTTGGAACGGTCCCATTGGATTGGAAAGTACCAAATGTAACACCGCTACTCAAGAAATGAAGTACAGAGAAAACAGGGAACTACAAGCCAGTTAGTCGTCATAAAATGCTGGAATACATTATTAAGTAATGAACACAGGGCACTTAGAAAGTCATAATATGAAAAGGCACAGTCAACATGGTTTTATGAAAGGGAAATAGTGTTTAACAAATTAATCAGAGTGTTTTGAGGATGTAACTAACAGGGTAGTTAATTGCTAACCAGTGGATGTAGTGTATCTGGGTTTCCAAAAGGCAGTCGAGAAGATGCCACATAAAACGTTGCAAGGCAAGATAAGGGTTCATGGGTTTGGGGGTAACATATTTTCGTGGATGGAGGATTGGTTCACCAACAGAAAACTGAGAGGAGGGATAAACGGGTCATTTTCCATTTGGCAGGTTGTAACTAGTGGGGTGTCGCAAGGAGCAGTGTTTGGGCCTCAGCTATTCACAAGCTATCTCAATGACTTAGATGAAGGGGTTGAGAACAATGTATCCAAGTTTGCTAAGGATACAAAGCTAGGGGGAATGTAAGCTCTAAGGAGGACACAAAGAGCTTTCAAACTGATATAGACAGGTTAGGTGAAAGGGTAATAAGGTGGTAGACGGTGCATAATGTGGGGAAATGTGAGGTTATTCACTTTGGTAGGAATATTAGAAAAGCAGAATATTTTTTAAATGTTGAGACCCTATTAAATGTTTGTGTTCTGACAAAATAGGTCTCCTCGTGCAGGAAATACAGAAGGTTAGCATGGAGGAACAGCAAACAATTAAGAAGGCAAATGGCATGTTGTTCGTTATTGCTAGTGGGTTGGAGTACACGAGTGAAGAGGTCTTACTACAATTGTACAGGGCTTTGGTGAGACCACACCTGGAGTACTGTGCACAGTTTCGGCCTCCTTATCTGAGAAAGGACATACAGGCCTTAGCGGTGGCGCAACGAAGGTCCACTAGATTGATTCCTGGCATGGGCGGGTTGTCCTATCAGGGGAGATTGAGTGAATTGGGCCGATACTCTCTGGAGTTTAGAAGTATGAGAGGTGATCTCATTGAAACATATAAGATTCTGAGGTGGTTGACAAGATTGATGCTGAGAGGTTGTTTCCCCTGGCTGGAGAGTCCAGAACTAGGGGGCATAGTCTCAGGGTAAGGGGTAGGCCACTCAAGACTGAGATGACTAATTTTTACCCTCAGAAGGTTGTGAATCTTAGGAATTCTCTGCCCCAGAGGGCTGTGGATTCTGAGTCGTTGAGTATATTCAAGGCTGAGATAGATAGATTTTTGAACTCTAGGGGAATCAAAGGCTATGAGGACGAGGCGGGACAGTGGAGTTGCAGTCGAAGATCAGCCATGCTTATATTGAATGGCAGAGCAGGCACAAGGAACCGTGTAGCCTACTCCTGCCCCAAATTCTTATGTTCTTACCACGCTCCCCACGGGCTGTTAGACCCTGCGCCCCAATACCACCACAACACACAAACTCTCAATGCTACAAAACCGCCACCTAAACACTGTTTGACTTCCAGCCATCCCAGATCACCAGCCTCTCACCGGTGTTCCTAGAACCTTATTTTCCATTGCTTCAAGAACCAAGAAAACCCTCCACCAATACTCACAGACCCCGGAAAGACACCTGGAAATACTCGCAGCTCACGTCTCAGTAACGCTTGATCCTGTGTCAACAGCGTTGGTTGGTTTTACAATGCGGATGACACTTTACGTGTGAAGTTTTCAATCTCCATTAATGCGACAGTCGTTGACGCCCGGGAACTTTATGACTGGTTTCTGCTCTTCATGCAGTGACAGGATCGGTCCACACGGTGCCACTGTGGAGCAGCAGTGAACGCTGGGAGAGGTTTACAATCCTACACTCGGCTCCGAGTAAGTGCCATGCTGGAATGTCACTGTGCGAGAAAAGAACTGAGGAAAATCATCAGACTTTATTTGTATTTTACCGTGTTTATTAATCTTTTACTTTGCCTCTCCAGATAAGAATATTGTTTGCACTGCCACTTGGTCCAGTTGTTATGTCGGGAAACTGGGCAACCAATTACCCTATAAATAGCAATGAGATAAATGACCAGTGCAGCTGTTTTAGTGATGCTGTTTAAGGGATAAATATTGGCCAGGATATGGGAGAACTCCTCTGCTCTTCTTCCAATGGCGCCATGGGGTTTCTTATGTCCACTTGAGCGAGCAGATGGGGCGAACTTGGTTTAACGTCTCATCTGAAAGAGGTGAGCTCTGACAGTGCAGCACTCTCTCAGGGCACTGGAATGCCAGCCTGGATTATATACTCAAGCATCAGGAGTGGGACTTGAATCTGAAACTACAACCTTCTCACACAGAGGGAGTGGAGTTGAGTGGTCGGGAATTCAATGTGCTGGGATCAACGGGAAAGAGGTTGGTGTTATGGAGATAATTAATGTGGAGGAGGCATGAGAGAATTGTGCGGGCAACTGCGGAAAGATGCGCTGGGAGTGTACAGTTGTTAAGAGTGGAGGGAATGGGCGGGAGACGGTTAGCTGGGGGTCGAAGGAACGGGAGAAAGCAACGACATCCGCTCGGAAGAAGTTCCCGATCTTGGAGATAAGGAAATCCATGAGCTGGTTGACTGTTCTCGGGATGTATTTCGTGAGTTGAAAGAAGGCTGCCCACCGCATATCCAATATGAACACATTTTAAATGAACCATTCCCGTGTGGCGATTCCCCACCCGTGCTGTGTGAATGCGGGTTTTTCTCTCAGTTTTCTCCCCTTGTCTCCTGCTGCCGGTGCCTCGTGCTGGGTCCGGTTCCCCTGCACCGGAGGAAGCCACGCCTCCTCTCAGTGACCTCCCCATGGTCGGCATTCTTCATGTTTGGCTCGGGATAGTAAGACTGGACAGACTATTCGCCAAGTAGAGCGGGGAGTCTGAGCTGAGACTGATCCCGTCTCCAGCCCATACTCACACACGGGACCTTTCCTGCAGGTGGGTCCCCGGATACCGATTGGGAAATTTCAATCTTTGTGTTGACAATTTAACAGGGAGACTCGGACTGAAACTAACACCCAATATGTTGCCTCAGCTCAAATCTCTTAACTGAGCATCAATGGGTGCCGAAGCCAACACTGTCCGGCGTGTGACGGCCAGTTCCTGCATTTACATATCAGCCTACAAATTCATCTCTGGCGGTGTCGCAAAACAGGCGGTAACGGGTCAGCTGCCCGTTAAACGCTGCACCTGATACTCAGTCCCACAATGGAATGAATATCAGGCGCTGGATATAACGGGCTGCCGATCCGATACCGCCCGTTAAACGCTGCACCTGTTACTCAGTCCCACAATGGAATGAATATCCGGCACTGCAGAAAACGGGCGGTCGATCTGATACCACCCGTTAAACGCTGCACCTAATACTCAGACCCACAATGGAATGCATATTAGGCGCTGCAGATAATGGGTGTCCCATCTGATACCGCCCGTTTCGCGCCAACGCCCATGACGAATTTCTAGGCCCTCCAGTTTAAAATATATATAGGTTCTGAAGAATTTTGAAGGAAAACTCCAGAAAGCTGCAATGTTATTCTAATATTCAGATAATAATGCAGATATTTGGTGTTTTGATTCAGTCTCAGGATGTGGGTGTCGCTGTCAAGGCCGTTATTTATTGTCCCTCTCTAGTTGCCCTTCAGAAGGTGGTGCTGGGCTTTCTTCTTGCACCCCTGTGCTCCGTGTGTTGAAGGTACTCCCACAGTGGAGTTCCACGACTTTGACTCAGCGCGACGAAGGGATGGCGAGATCTTCCCCTGTCAGAATGGCGAGTGACTTGAGGAAAGTTTGAGGTGATTGTGTTCCCATGCGGCTGCTGCGCTTGCCCTTTCCAGGTGATAGAGGTCGAGGGTTTGGGAGGTGCTGTCGAAGAAGTCTTGGTGAGTTGCTGCAGTGCATCTTGTAGATTCTACGTACTGCAGCCACGGTACACCAGTGGTGGAGGGAGTGGATGTTTAAGATCGTGGATGGGGTGCCAATCAAGCGGGCTGCTTTGTCCTGGATAGTGTCGAGCTTCTTGAGTTGGAGCTGCACTCATCCAGGCAAATGGAGCGTATTCCATCACACTTCTTACTTGTGCCTTGCAGATGGTGGAGATACATTTCGGGGCTGGAGGTCAGACACTCACTGCAGAATATCCAGCCTCTGACCTGCGCTTGTAGCCATGACATTTAAGCGGCTGGTCCGGTTGAGTATCTGATCAATGATGATCCTCAGCATGGTGATGGTGGAAGTTTCGACGTTAGTATGCCATTGAATGTCAAGGGGGGGTGGTTAGATTCTTGCTTGTTGGAGATAGTCATTGCCTGCCACAAATGTGGTGCGAATGTTACCTACCACTTAACAGCCCAAGCCTGAATGTCGTCCAGATCTTGCTGCATGCGGGCATGGACTTCTTCATTATCTGAGGAGTTCTAAATCGCGCTGAACACTGTGTGGTTATCAGCGAACATCCCCACTGCTGACCTAATAATGGAGGCAAGTTCATTGATGAAGCAGCTGAACATAGCTGGGCCTAGCACACTGCCCTGGGGAACTCCTGCAGCGATGTCCTTGAAATGAGATCATTCGAGTCCAACTACCACAACCATTTTTCTTTTTGCCAGGTAGGACTCCAGCCAATAGAGAGAACACCCCCCTCCCCCCGTCACCCCTGACGATCCGCATTGACCTCTGTCTTATTGTCTACATTACAACGGTGACTACATTGCCTGAGTGCTTCATTGGCTTTAAAGCATTTTGTGACTTCCTGAGATGGTGAAGGTCGCTATGTTTATCTCCTTGGTGCCACATTCTGTCGAATGTACCATTGACATTAAGGGTATTCTCTCTCACTCTACCTCTGGAGTTCAACCTTTGTTTAATGTTGGACCAACAGTGTAATGAGGTCTGGAGCAAAGGGGTTCTGTCGGAACCCAAACTGCGCCTAGTTGAGCAGGTTACTGGTCAATAAGTACTGCTTGATAGCGCTGCTGACGATTCTTCCATTACTTTGTTGAGGATTGGGCGTAGGCCTGTGCAGCAGTAATTGACCGGGGTGGATGTATTTTGTACACACGATATACCTGGGCTGTTTTGTACATTGTTGGGTAGCTGCCAATGGCGGAATTTAGGAATATACAGGACAATAGGAACAGAAGCAAACCATTCAGCCCCTTGAGCCTGGCCCGACATCCAATCAGATCATGACTGATCTGTATTTAAGCTCCATTTACTCGCCTTGTTTCTGTATCCCTTAATAACATTATCTAATAAAAGTCTATCAATCTCGGTTTTGAAGTTTTCAATTGATCGAGCTTCAACAGATTTTTCGGGAGAGAGTTCCTGATTTTCACTACCCTTTGTGTGAAGAAGTGTTTCCTGAATTCAACCGTTAATGGCCTCACTCTAATTATTAGCTTCGGCCCCGTTTTTCTGGATTCTTCAGCAGAGGAAATTATTTCTTGCTAACTAGATTATTGAATCCTTTGATCATATTAAACACCCAAATTATTTCACTCCTTGCTCATCTATATGAAGTCTGTGCAATCTGTTCTCAATATTTGACACTTTTAACCCCGTATCATTCTGGCGAATGTGTGCTGCACCACCTCCAAGCACAATCTATCCTTCCTGAGGTGCGGTGCCCAGAACTGGTCAGGGTCTAGGGACTGAATGGCCTGCTCCTGTTCTTATGTTGATATGCATGTGGTGCAGTGTTGTAGCTTCGCCAGCTTGGTGCCTTATGTTTAGATGATGCTTTTCGGCAGCCTTTTCAACAGTTCCTGTTGAACCAGGGTTGGTTACCTGACTTGATGGTGAAGGAGGAGTGAGGGGTATGCCGGGACTTGAGGTACAGATTGTGGTGGAATATAATTTTGCTTCTGCTGATGGCTCACAGTGCCTCATGTATGCCGAGTTTTGAGCTTTTTCATCTGTTCTTGATCTATCCCACATAGCACGGTGGCACTGTCGTGCAAAACAATGAAGGGGGTCATCAGTGTGAAGACGGGACTTTGTCTCCACGAGGACGGTGCAGTGGTCATTCCCACCAATGCTGTCATGGAAAGATACATCCGTGAAAGATAGATTAGTGAGGACGAGGTCGAGTAGGTTATTCTCCCGTGTTGGCTCTCACCACAAGCACACTCTGGCAGATATGAGCTTCAGGACACGGTCAACTTGGCCAGTGGTGGTATAAACGAGCCACTCTTGGTGATGGACATTCAAATCCCCTCACCCACAGTATATTCTGTGCCCTTGCTAACGTCAGTGCTTCTTCCGGTGATACAATAGCAAAATACGGCGGATGCTGTCTCCGACAACTCCTCCTACCTCCACCTTGACCATGACCCCACTACCGAACATCAAACCATCGTTTGCAAGACTGTCACTGAACTCATCTACTCTGGAGATCCTCCCCCCCCCACGGCCACCAAACTCATAGTTCCCCAACCCCGCACAGCCCGCCCCTACCTCCTTCCTAAGATCCACAAACAGGACTGCCCTGGTAGACCCATCGTTTGAGCCTGTTCTTGCCCCACGGATCTTTTCTCTTCCTATCTCGACTCTATGTTTGCTCCCCTTGTCCAGGCTCTTCCCACCTACATCTGCAACTCTTCTGATGCCCTCTGCCACTTTAACAGTTTCCAGTTTCCTGGCCCCAACCGCCTCCTTTTCACCATGGACATACAATCTCTCTACACATCCATCCCCCACCAGGATGGCCTGAGGGCGCTCCGCATCTTCCTTGAACAGAGGCCCAACCAGTCCACATCCATCACTTCCCTCCTCCGCCTGGCTGAACTTGTTCTCATATTGAACAACTTTTCCTTTGACTCCACTCATTTCCTCCAAATTAAAGGTGTTGCTATGGGTACCCGCATGGGTCCTAGCTATGCCTGCCTTTTTGTGCGATATGCAGGACACTCTTTGATCCAGTCTTACTAGGGCCCCCTCCCTCACCTCTTTTTCTGGTGCATTGATGATTATATCACTGCCGTTTCCTGCTCTCGCCCTAAAATAGGCAATTTCATTCACTTTGCCTCCACTTTCCACCCTTCCCTCACCTTCACATGGTCCATCTTCGACTCTTCCCTTCCCTTCCTCGACTTCTCCATCTCCATCTCTGGGGATAGGTTATTGACCAACATTCACTACAAGCCCACTGACTCCCACAGCTACCTGGACTACACTTCCTCCAACCCCGCCTCCTGTAAGGACTCTATTCCATTCTCCCAGTGTCTCCATCTCCACCGCATCTGCTCTGATGATGCCACCTTCCACACCATTGCTTCTGACATGTTTTCCTTTTTCCTCAACCGAGGATTCCCTTCTAAGGTGGTTGACATGGCCCTCGATCAGGTCCGTTCTATCTCCCGCACTTCAGCCCTCACCCCTGTCCCTCCCTCCTGGAACCATGATAGGGTTCCCCTTGTCCTCCACATTCAACGAATCATCCTCCACCATTTCCGCCAGCTCCAATATGATCCCACCACCAAATGCACCTTCGCCTCCCCTCTCCCTTCAGCATTCCATAGTGACTGCTCCCTCCTAGACACCCTAGTCTACTCTTCTATCACCCCCAACATCTCTTCCCCTTCGCCCGGCACCTTCCCATGCAAGTGCAGGAGATGCAGCACCTGCCCATATACCTCCCCCCTTCCCATTCTCCAGGGCCCCAAACACCCCTTCCAGGTGAAACAGCAATTTACTTGTGCTTCTTGCAATCTAGTATACTTTATTCATTGCTCACGATGTGGTCTCCTGTACGTTGGGGAGAACAAACACATTTGGGTGACTGCTTTGCGGAATACCTCCATTCAGTTTGTAAGGGTGACCCCGGTCATCCGGTCACCTGTCATTTGAATTCACCGTTCCATTCCAAATCAGACCTCACCGTCTGTGGCCTCTTGCATTGTTCCACGGAAGCTCACCGTAAACTCGAGGAACAGCACCTCATCTTCCCATTAGGCACTTTACAGCCTTCCAGACCCAATATCGAGTTTAACAACTTCAGATCATAACCTCGGCCCCTATTATATTTTTTATCCACACTGTTGGCTTGTGACTTTTCCTTTTTTCTCTCTCTCTCCCACATGGCAGCTGTCTTTCACTCTGCCAGCGCATTGCACACTTCATTTAGAGCCATTTACCTATCCTATTACTATCTTGTCTCACCTTGAATATCTCTTAATGTCTCTTCTTTCATCCCCTCCCCCATTTCCCAGCCCCCTCTGCCTTTTGTTTCATTTCCTGCCGTTTCTGTCAGTTCTGCAGAAGGGTTTCGACCCGAAACTTTGACTCTATTTCTCTCTCCACGGATGTTACCTGGCCTGCTGAATTTTTCCAGCATTTTCTATTGTTATTTTTCTTCCAGTGATGTTGAACATGGAGGAGCACCGATTCGTCAGCTGAGGGTGGGCGGTGGGTGGCAATTAGCAGAAGGTTGCATTGCCCATGTTTCAGCAGAAGGAATGCGCTGTCAAGGGATACAGTGATAACACCCTGACTGTACACCACTGTACCCAGATCTGTGGTGGGTCGGTCCTACTGGTGGGACAGGACATACCCAAGGATGGTGATGAAGGAGTTTTGGACCTTGGCTGAAAGGTATGCTTCTGAGAGAATGAGCAAGTCTGTGAGGCAGCTCTCCCAACTTTGGCACTGGTCCCCAGATGTTAGTGAGGAGGAATTTGCAGAGTGGGCCGGGCTGGGTGTGCCTTTGTTGTCTTCGAATTCAATGCTGAGGTCGCAGCCCAATGGTCCATCCGGTGATATTATTTTGTTTCTTTCCAGTTGTTTGATACAACTGCCTGGGTTGCTAGGCCCCTTCAGAGGGCAGTTATGAGTCAACCACGTTGGTGTGGGATTAGTGTCACATGTAGGCCAGGCTGGGTAAGGAAAGCAGGTTTCCTTCCCTAAAGGACATAAAGTTTCCCTTTAACACCATGTGACCTCGATTTTATCCATTCTATTGCACAAGGTAACATAAAGGTAAAATCGACTGCATTAACTTGTTTGTTCAATAATTGTAAGTAACATTTAGCTGATGTAACTAATGTAAATGGGGATGTCACCAATCTAGTTTGTTCAGTGACTGTAACTAACATTAATGGTGATGTCATCTAATTTTGTCTCTTGGCATTTAACAACTGGTATAATAAGGAATCCTTTGAATGTCGAACAGAGCGCATGTGGGATCCCAAACAGACATTGCTGCTTCTCACAGAAAATGCACTCCCTGCCTAGAGGCCTAGTATATGCCGTTTACTACACTGCCCTTGCAGCTATCACTGTTCCAGGTAAAGTACTGCAGTAAGTTATTCATTATCTAATTAAATGTTAGCCTTTATCTCAAGGGGGCTGGAATACTAAATCTCTGCTTAGCCTGCATCTGAAGAACTGTGGTCAGTTCTGGGCACCGCAGCTCAGGAAGGATTTATTGGCCTTGGAGGGGGCACAGCCCAGATTCACCAGAATGATACCGGGCTGGGAGGGTTAAATTATGAGGACAGGTAGCATAAACGTGTTTGTATTCCTGAGTATAGAAAAGTAGTGCGTGTTTACGATAATGAAATGATTTGTTGGGGTAGATGGGGTCGATTTTCATTAAGCTGTCGGGAAGGAGGCGGGACTACAACTTTCGGGTTTTAGTCGTGCCTACATCGACGTCCGGCCAATCCACGCGATTTCCCCTTGATTGACCTTGTTGAGCCCGCCCAGCGGGCTCAGCAGGCCAATTAAGGGGGCAACAGGTGACGTCACAGACTGAAATTTCATCTGTCAAGAGGTCTTGACAGATAAAATATCAGTGTTTCACAGCTTTTTGGAGCTGTCAAACACTGGCAGTCTGATTCTAACCTGAGTCCTTCTCCACAGACTCAGTTAGAACTCACACCGGCAATGAAAGCTGAAGGCTGTCACATTTGACAGCTTGCAGCCATTTTGCTTTCAGTGCAGGCTGAGTGATGGCCTCTGAAACCCAGAGGAAGAAAGGCTGTTATGGTAAGTACAGGTAATTTAAACTTCATTACACACTTTAGACACACCAAACACATTTACCTTTGCACTCATGCACCCATCACTCTCCTGAACACTGACATGACGACCCCTCCAAGTCCTTCAACCAGACGGCCCATCTGCTCTAACCTGGCATGATTTGGAGCCGTCGGGAATCCCACAGGACACCCCTCAAAATAGGGATTAGGCTAAAAATTGCCTGTTAACTACCTGTTAACAGGCAGTTAATTGGCAGTAATCCCTTCCCGCCTCGGGTGGGTGGGTCCCATTGCGGGGCGGGTACCCGCCTCCTCTGAAACCTACGTGGAAGCGAGTTTTGGGCGGGATAGTGTCGGGACCCCCGAATTCAGGATTTTTGCCCCCGCCCGCCTTAAAGCCCGCCTCACGGCACACTGAAAATCTAGGCATTTTTTCCCTCTGGTGGGCAAGTCCAAAAGACGGCGCATGACCTTAAAATTAGAGCCAGGCCGTTCAGTGTCGATATCAGGAAGCACTTCAATTAGGCACTTTACAGCGTTCCGGACTAAACACTGAGTTCAGCAATTTCACAGCATAACCTCTGTCCCCATTTATCGGACAGCAGGTGCTGATTCTGCTATTGCCCTTTACTCCTCCTCTAGACACATCTTTTGTTTCTTTACTTGTCCCATTGCCAGCGCCTTTTGCTTTGCACCATCATCCCTTTTGTCATTAGATCTCTCCGGCATTCCATTTTATCACAGACCTTCCCTTTTGTTCTTTCCTCCTATCCCCACATCCCTGCCTTGGTACTTGCTTAAATGCTGTTAGGGGGTCACATCATTACAAGACTCCACAATCTTTGTTTCATTGGTGTAATATTCATTTTCAATTTGTTTGGCATTTTATTCTATTTGTTACTGTGTTTATTGAGTGGTTTTAATTCATTATTTTAAATCTATATGTATTACTTAATCATTCATTTTATTCAACATTACACATGCGATTCTATTAATTTATTTGAAATTCCCATGTATTTTAATGGTTGTTGTTTCACAATGAAATGAAGTATTACTTTTCATTCTCCCGTGGTCTCTATTGTGTCTCAGCTCCAGCTTGGATATTTATATCAGTTCTCATCACTACAACTATGAAAGCTAAGACATAGGATCATAGCAGCAGGACTTGGCCATTAAACCCATCGAGCCTGTTCTGCCATACAATGAGATAATGTCTGATCTGTAGAAACTTCATAAAATTTTGCTCAATATATGACTTCTGCTAGGAGTCTATATTCTGTAACATTTCGTCTCCCCCTGTCTCTCTTTACAGTTAATTTAGTGGCGAATTTGATCCTGTCCCAAGGAAGGTGCGGTCTCTCCAGATGTGTCACTCGATAACTGGTGTCCATGGTGGGGACGTACCTCCTGGTCATTATCAGTGCTGTGATATTAAACCGGATTCCTAGTATTTATTTTCCAGGTAACTTCCTGGCCATCACTGCTTTAATTTATGCATCTAGAGACAGTTCTGTCTGGTTAACGGTCGATTTCACCTTTGATCGAATTGGGGCCATCTGTTGCCAGAAGCTGAAAACAAAATATTGCACCGAGAAAACGGCGGCCGTGGTTATAGGAACGTTCTCTGCGCTGGGCTGTTTAGTCAATATTCCCTGGTACTCTTTACACGAACACATCATCATAATTGATAATATCCCGTGGAATTGTAGACTGAAGGAAATCCGTTATACTTCTCCGTTATGGGCAGCTTTTCAATGAAGTGACTGTATTTTAACCCCGGGTCTCCAGTTCCTCCTGATTCTTCTGCTCAAACCTCTCACCGTCAGACACATTCAAGCGGCCAGTAGAGCCCGCAGGAGACTCTGGGCCCACAGCAATGGAGAGAATCAGAATGTCCCAGAGATGGAGAGCCGGAGAAAGTCCATCGTCTTACTCTTCGCCTCTCGGGAAGTTTTATACTGTTGTGGATGGTGTATGTTGTACAGATCTTTTAAGATCAATTTACAAATGATTATAAAATCAATGGTTTCAGTGACCCCAAATTTATTCTCCGAGAAAGTGCAAATATGCTTCAGTTGTTGAGCTGCTGCACAAACACATTTATTTATTCCAAGACTCAGAGCAAATTCAGGGAAGAGTTCAAGAGTATGGTGAAATATCTGCTGAATCTAATAGGTAATTTAATTAAAGAAAGAAAAACATAAGTTCCACCAATAAATATGTATTATCAGAATTGACCTAGCCTGCTTTAAATTTGGTGAAGCTTTATTTTTCCACTGCTTGGAATGGATTGATGTAAACAGGAAACATTTCCCTTTTTGGTGGCATACAAAAATCACCATTTATATTAATGTAAAGAAAAGATTCAAACAATGGAATGAGTAGTGTGATTTTTGTGCAATGGAGCAGGAGAACATACATCCCAATTTACTTACAGGTGATCTTCCTGTGCCAGAGACAAAAACATCCCAATTTACTGACAGGTGACCTTACTGCAGCAGAAAAACACACATCCCAATTTACTGACAGGTGATCTTCTTGTACCAGAGAGACAAACATCCCAATTTACTGACAGGTGACCTTTCTGTACCAGAGACACAAACATCCAAATTTACAGATAGGTGACCTTCCTGTACCAGGGACACAATCATCCCAATTTACAGATAGGTGACCTTCCTGTACCAGAGACACAAACATCCCAATTTACAGATAGGTGACCTTCCTGTACCAGAGACACAAACACCCCAATTTACTGACAGGTGACATTCCTGTACCAGAAACACAAACAGCCCAATTGATTGACAGGTGACATTCCTGTACCAGAAACACAAAATCCCAATCTATTGACAGGTGACCTTCCTGTACCAGAGACACAAACATCCCAATTTACTGAGAGTTGGACTTCCTGCACCAGAGACACAACATCCCAATTTACTGGCAGGTGTCCTTCCTGTACCAGAGACACAAACATCCCAATCTACTGACAGGTATCCTAAGCTAGCAGTGACACAAACATTCTAATTTGCTGTCAATTGGCCTTGCTGTCCCAATGATACAGACATTACTATCCACTGACATGTGAGCATTAATTTCTCAGTGACAAGAGCTTTGCAGGTGTTGGGCCTTGATTTTCTCTGCTAGTTGGTAATCTTCGTGAGAGCATGAACTCAACGTCTATCACAGGTTATTGCACGTCTTGCTCTACTATAATGTCGTTATTTAATTTTATTGCATTAGGTGGTAGCTGCTTATTAAATCTGGAATAAGTTTGTTAAATTTCTATTGTTGTTTTAAACCTGTGCACCTTTTCTGGAATTGAGCAATCCATTGATCTGGGATCTCTGTGTGGCATCATCATTCATGGTCCCTCTGACTGGGATTATTTTGGGATTGACACAGCACTATCGGGAGAAAGTGTAACCATGGCGATACATCAGGATTGATCCAGGTCTTTGGGGAGAGTATTGGGGAAGAGTGATGAGTTTGGGATTCATACAGGATTATGGGGTTGAAACAGGACCTTGTGAATAGTTTGAGATTGAAAAACGGCTCTGTGGAGAGCTTGAAAATTGAGATTGGTTTTGGATTGCTAAGGGGAGAGAGCATGGCAATGCGGTTCTGTCTGGATTGATATAGGGCCATGGGTAGAGAGTGGGGTAGTCGGATTAGTTTTGAGATTTATACAGGGCTGTGTGTAGAGTGCGCAAATGTGATTAATTTGGGATTGATACAGGACTATGGGGACAGAGTGGGCAGTAAAATTAGTTTGGAACTGCTACAGGGCTATAAGGAGAAAGCGGGACATTGAGGTTATGGTTACATTGATAGAGGGCTAGAGAGAGAGAACGGAACAATGGGAACTGTTTTGGATTGATCTATGACGAAAACTAATCTCACCATTCGCTTTGGAATGTCCAGAGGTCCCAAAGCACTTTACAGCCAATGAAGTACTAGTGAAGTACAGTCACTGTTGTAATATAGGTATTGCAGCAGACAATTTACGCAAATTAGTTGAAAGACACTGATTTAGGAATTTTGATAACTATGCCTGTCGCTTATATTAATTGAAACAATTGATCCTTTGCAAATATCCTCACAATAACAACCCGAAATCAGATTAGTATTAACAATGATACAGTACAAATATCAACAGGAATCACCAAACACAAGTCTGATTCTAATTCTACACAGGTCACTGCCTGTCCACGAGTCAGTGCAATGCAGAGACAACATTGTATATAGTTAGAGTAACACATTGCGGATGTGGGGACAGAGATACTGATTTAAATGTAAACTGTTTAGGACATTGAGCTTGGGGAACTCTTTTTACACTAAGGATTGTGAGGCTGTGTGACTCCCTATCAGAGGTAGTGACTGAAGCAGAGACCGTGTTAATATTGAATAATAAATTAGAGGGGTGGTTGAAGGGAAGGGTTAAAGAGATAAGGGAACAGGGCGGATACATGGTATTAGGATAAACACCACCAATGTACTAATGAATCCAAATAACCTATTTCACTGCCATAAACTCCATGGCCTAGAAATTCGTCTCGGTGGTGGCGCAAAACGGGCAGTAATGGATTGTCTGCCTCAATTATGCCTCCATCTGTAAGTGGCAGCAACATGTTATTGGTAATTTCGAAAATAATTGTCTCCAACACAATCTTACATGAAAGATTATGGAAGAAACAACTTTAAAAGGGCTAGAAATTCGGCTCGGGCATTGGCGCAATATGAGCGGTATCAGGTCGGTTGCCCGCTAACATAGCGCCTGATATTCAGCTCTATTGCAGTCAATGAAATTGAATATCAGGCGCTGCATATAACGGGCGACCGATCTGAAACCGCCCGCTTTTCACCACCGCCTGAGACGAATTTCTAGGCCAAAGAATATAAAAGGATCCCAAGACTGGGAATTATCTGATACAAAGAGCATTGGGATGAAATTAGTCTTGGGCTGGAGCGCAAAACGGGCAGTAGTGTTTCTGCCGCCCATTTTTCCCCTGGGTAGACACTGGACAAGGGGAGAAAAAATAAAGTCGAGATAGGAAGAGATAAGTTCCATGGGGCAAGAACAGGCTGAAACGATGGGTCTACCAGGGCAGTCCTGTTGGTGAATTTTGGGAAGGAGGTAGAAGTGGGCTGTGCGAGGTTGGGGAACTTTGAGTTTGGCAGCCATGGAGGGAAGATCTCCAGAGGAGATGATGTCAGTGACAGTCTTGGAAATGGTGGCTTGATGTTCAGTAGTGGGGTCATGGTCCAGGTGGAGGTAAGAGGAGGTGTTGGAGAGTTGGTTTTCAGCCTCTGCTAGATAGAGGGTGGTTTGCCAAACAACAACAGCACCACCCTTGTCAGCAGGATTAAAGACAATGTTGGGGTTGTATCTGAGACAATGGAGTGCTGCAAGTTCAGAGGGAGGTAGACTGGAGTGAATGAGGAGAGCAGGGAAACTGAAACGGCCAATGCCACGCCGGCAGTGTGCAATTAAAAAATCTAGAGTGGTTAACCTCTTTCTCTCTCAACAGATGCTGCCTGACCTGATGAGTATTTCCAGAATTTTGTTTTTATTTCAGATTTCCAGCATCTGCAGTATTTTGCTGTTGTATTTTTTAAATGTGATGAGCGTTTCTGCTTCTACCATCCATTCAGTCAGCACCCGGACCCCCCGCCACCCTCGGCATGAATAAGGTTTGCTCAACTCCCCTCTAATTGTTCTAGGATTTACTTTAAATCATTGCCCACTGCTTATTGACCTCTCTGCTATGGTTAATAGGAGCTTCCTATCCACTAAATCTAGTCCATTCATACACGTCAATCAAGGCTCCCCTCAAACTCCTCTATTCCACAGAAAACAACCCCAGCCAATCCAATCTTTCCTCGTATCCAAAATTCTCCAGTCCAAACAACATCCATATAAATCTTACCTGTACCTTCTCTAGCGTAATCACAATATTCCTGTAATCGTGACCAGCACTGCAGGCAGTACTCTAGCTGTGACCTAACTAATGTTTTATACAGTTCCAGCATAAGCTCCCTGCTCTTTTTCTATGCCTCGTCTAATAGAGAAAAGTATCCCGTAAGAATTCGTAACCACCTTATCTACCTGTCCTGCTACCTTCAGGGATCAGTGGACATGCACTCCAACATAAGAACATAAGAACATAAGAAATAGGAGCAGGAGTAGGCCATACGCCACCTCGGGCGTGCTCCGCCATTCAATAGGATCATGACTGGTCTGAAACTAGATTCACATCCACTTCCCTGCCCTCTCCCCGTACCCCTAATTCCCTTATCAGCTAGGACAATGTCTATCTCCATTTTAAATTTATTTAATGTTGCAGCTTCCACAGCTCTCTGGGGTAGCAAATTCCATAGATTTACTACCCTCTGAGTGAAGAAGTTTCCCCTCATCTCAGTTTTGAAAGGGCAGCCCCTTATTCTAAGATTATGCCCCTAGTTCTAGTCTCACCCATCAGTGGAAACATCCTCACCACATCCACCCGATCAAGCCCCCTCACAAACTTATATGTTTCGATAAGATCGCCTCTCATTCTTCTGAACTCCAATGAGTAGAGTCCCAACCTATTCAACCTTTCCTCATACGTCAACCCCCTCATATCTGGAATCAACTGAGTGAACCTTCTCTGAACCGCCTCGAGAGCAAGTATATCTTTTCTTAAATATGGAAACCAAAACTGCACGCAGTATTCCAGGTGTGGCCTCACCAATACCGTGTATAATTGCAGCAAGACTTCCCTGTTTTTATACTCCAACCCCCTTGCAATAAAAGCCAAGATTCCATTGGCCTTCCTGATCACCTGCTGCACCTGCATACTAACTTTTTGTGTTTCATGTACCAGGACCCCCAAATCCCTTTGTACTGTAGCACTTTGCAGTTTCTCTCCATTTAGATAACAACTTGCTCTTTGATTTTTTCTGCCAAAGTGCATAACCTCACAATTTCCAACATTATATTGCATCTGCCAAATCTCTGCTCACTCACTTAGCCTGTCTATGTCCTTTTGCAGGTTTTTTATGTCCTCCTCACTCACTGCTTTCCCTCCCATCTTTGTATCGTCGGCAAACTTGGATATGTTGCACTTGGTCCCTTCCTCCAAATCGTTAATATAGATTGTAAAGAGTTGGGGTCCCAGCACTGATCCCTGTGGGACACCACTAGTTACTGATTGCCAGCCCGAGCACGAACCATTTATCCCAACTCTTTGTTTTCTGTTAGATAGCCAATCTTCCACCCGTGCCAGTATATTACCCCCAATCCTGTGATTTTTTATCTTGATCAGTAATCTTTTGTGTGGAAACTTGTCAAACGCCTTTTGGAAGTCCAGATGCACTACATCCACTGGTTCCCCTTTATCCACCCTGTATGTTACATCCTCAAAGAATTCGAGCAAATTTGTCAAACATAACTTCCCCTTTGTAAAACCATGCTGACTCTGTCCTATTAAATTATGTTTATCCAAATGCTCTGATATTGTTTCCTTAATAATGGACTCCAACATTTTGCCAACCACAGATGTTAGGCTAACTTATCTATAGTTTCCAGCTTTTTGTCTACTTCCCTTCTTAAATACGAGTGTTACATTCACAGTTTTCCAATCTGCCGGGACCTTTCCTGAGTCCAGGGAGTTCTGGAAAATGATCACCAATGCATCCACAATCCCTACCGCCACTTCACTCAAGACCCTAGGATGTAGGCCATCAGGTCCGGGGGATTTACCTGCCTTAAGTCCCATTATTTTACTGAGTACCATCTCTTTAGTGATTTTAATCGTGTTTAACCCTTCCCCCCAATTGCCCCCTGTTTGTCCAGTGTTGGGATATTTTTAGTGTCCTCTACTGTAAAGACTGATACAAAATATTTGTTCAGCAACTTTGCCATTTCCATGTTCCCCACCACTAGTTTCCTGGTCCCATCCTCTCAGGGACCAACGTTCACTTTAGCCACCCTTATTCTTTTTATATAGCTGTAGAAACTCTTGCTATCTGTTTTTATATTTTTTGCTAGTTTACTTTCATAATCTATCTTCCCTTTCTTAATTAATCTTTTAGTTATTGTTCGCTGGCTTTTAAATGTTTCCCAATCTTCTATCCTCCCACTAGATTTGGCTAATTTACAAGCCCTTGTTTTCATTCGAATACTATCCTCTATTACTTTACTAAGCCACGGATGGCTGTCTTTTCTTTTTCTCCCCTTTTTCCTCAGTGGAATATATTTATCTTGAAAGATGTGAAATATCTCCTTGAATGTAGACCACTGCTCTTGTACCGTCTTACACTTTAATCTGTTTTCCCAGTCCACTTTAGTCAATTCTACTCTCATACCTTCATAGTCTCCTTTATTTAAGCTTAGTACGCTGGTTTGAGATCCAACTCTCTCACCCTCAAACTGAATTTGGAATTCAACCATATTATGATCACTCATTCCAAGGGGATCGTTTTCCAGGACATTTTTGATTAATCCTGTCTCATTACACAGGACCAGATCTACGATTGCCTGCCCCCTGGTTGGTTCAGTTACATACTGCTCAAGGAACCCGTCCCTAATACACTCTATGAACTCTTCCTCAATGCTGCCATGCCCAATTTGTTCCTCTAAACGCCTCAGTATCCTACCATTAGTCGTGCATTCCCTTCCCTTGCTAGCCATCTCCAAATGCATTACCTGACACTTCTCCTGATTGAATTCCAGTTGCCACATTTCTGCCCATTGATATCTTCATGCAGTCTACAGCTAGCTTCCTCAAAATCAACAACATAGCCTATTGTTGTATCATCTTCCAACTTATTAATCTTGCCCCCTACATTGAAGTATAAATTATTGATGTACATCACAAAAAGCTAGTGACCCAGTACTGAGCCCTGCATTACCCCACTGGAAACAGCCTTATGGTCACAAAAATTCCCCTCGACCATTACTGGGAATTAGATTCTGTCCTTGGATTCAACAATAACGCTGCACATTTTACCCAGAATTCAATCAGCCAGTTCATATTGATCTCAGTCTAAAGAATAAGTTCCTTGTTTTTCTCTTCCTTACAGTGAACTTGGTGACGATTGTGATCCTGTCTCGGGGAAGGTGCGGTCTCTCCAAATGTGTCACCCATTACTTGGTGTCCATGGCAGCGGCAGCTGTACTGGTCGTTATCACTGATCTAATATACAGGCAGATTCCCAATCGTTGAGAGGCTCAGTTTAAGTTCATGTGGAAGATTAAAGTGTGTAATATCCACGCAATCCTGCTTTAAGCAGTCACAGACTGTTCTTTCTGGTTCACGGTCACTTTCACCTTTGATCAATTTCTGGCCATTTGTTGCCAGAAGCTGAAAATAAAATATTGCAATGAGAAAACGGCGGCTGTGGTGCTAGGAAGAGTGAATGTGCTGTTCTTTGTAAAGAACACTTTCTGATACTTTATGTATGGAGGTCAATTTTGGATTTCTAATTCTCGTTGGTTCTGTTATGTAACAAGGTATGTTGCTTATTCACAGGTGTGGACAGTAATTTAAATCCTTCATTATATTTTAACCCCATTTATTCCATTTGTTCTGATTCTGCTGCTCAATGCGTTAACCATCAGACATGTAGAGCAGAGTCCGGAGGAGACTCCGAGCCCACAGCAGGGGGGAATGTCCCAGTGACCCAGAGATGGAGAAGCAAAGAAAATCCATCATTTTACTGTTGGTTATATCTGGGAATTTTATCCTTATGGGCAGTGTTCCTGTTGTTTTCTGTGTGGAGACGATTGTATGTGTTCAATTTGCTTCCTGGCGCTCTAACTCAATATTTACGTGAACTTCAGCTGTTTCATCAATGACCTTCCCTCCATCATAAGGTCAGAAGTGGGGATGTTCGCTGATGATTGCACACTGTTCAGCACCATTCGAGGCTCGCCAGATACTGACGCAGTCCGTGTCGATATGCAGCAAGACCTGGACAACATTCAGACTTGGGCTGAAAGTGGCAAGTAACATTCGCACCACACAAGAGCCAGGCAATGACCATCTCCAACAAGTGATACTCTAATCATCTCACCTTGATATTCAATGGCATTACCATCGCTGAATCCCCCACTATCAACATCCTGGGGGTTAGCATTGATCAGAAACTGAACTGGACCAGCCATATAAATACTGTGGCTACAAGAGCAGGCCAGAGGCTGGGAATTCTGCGGCGAGTGTCTCACCTCCTGACTCCCCAAAGCCTTTCCACCATCTACAAGGCACAAGTCAGGAGTGTGATGGAATACTCGTCACTTGACTGGATGAGTGCAACTCCAACAACACTCAAGAAGCTCGACACCATTCAGGATAAAGCAGCCTGCTTGATTGGCACTCCATCCACAACCTTCAACATTCACTCCCTCCACCACCAGCGCACTGTGGCTGCAGTGTGTACCATCTACAAGATGCACTGCAGGAACTCGCCAAAGCTCCATCAACAGCACCTTCCAAACCCGTGACCTCTACCACTTAGAAGGACAAGGGCAGCAGACTCATGGGAACATCACCACATACAAGTTCCCCTCCAAGCCACACACCAGCCTGATTTGGAACTGTATCGCCGTTCCTTCACTGTCGCTGGGCCAAAATCCTGGAACTCCCTTCCTAACAGCATTGCGGGTGTACCTACGCCATATAGACTGCAGCGGTTCAAGAAGGTGGCTCACCACCATCTTCTCAAGGGCAATTAGGGATGGGCACTAAATGCAGGGCTAGCCAGCCAGCGACGCCCACATCCCATCAATGAATAAAAATAAAAAAACTGATATTTAAACATAGAAACATAGAAACATGGAAGATAGGAGCAGGATTTGGCCATTCGGCCCTTCGAGCTTGCTCCGCCATTCAATGAGATCATGGCTGATCATTCAAATTCAGTACCCTGTCCCTGCCTTCTCCCCATATCACTTGATCCCTTTAGCCTTACGAAATATATCCAACTCTTTCTTGAATATATTTAATGAACTGGTCCCCACCGCCCTCTGTGGCAGAGAATTCCATAGGTTCACCACTCTCTGGGTGAAGAAATTCCTCCTCATTTCAGTCCTAAATGGGTTACCCCTTATCCTTAGACTATGACCCCTGGTTCTGGACTCCCCGGCCATCAGAAACATCCTTCCTGCATCTAGTATGTCCAGGCCTGACAGAATTTTATAGGTTTCGCTGAAATCCCCTCTCAATCTTCTAAACTCCAGTGAGTATAAGCCCAATCGACACAATCTCTCCTCATACGTCATTCCTGCCTTCCCAGGTATCAGCCTGGTGATTCTTCGCTGCACTCCTTCCATGGCAAGAACGTCCTTCCTCAGGTAAGGTGACTAAAACTGCACACAATACTCAAGGTGCGGTCTCACCAAGGCCCTGTACAGCTGTAGCAAGACATCCTTGTTCCTGTACTCGAACCCTCTTGCTACGAAGGCCAACATACCATTTGCCTTCTTAACCGCCTGCTGCACCTGCATGCTTACCTTCAGCGACTGGTGCACAAGAACACCCAGGTATCTTTGCACTTCCCCTTCTCCCAATCTATTGCCATTCAAATAATTATCTGCCTTCCTGTTTTTGCCACCAAAGTGGATAACCTCATATTTATCCGCATTATTGTGCATTTGCCATGTTTCTGCCCAATCACCCAAACTGTCCAAATCGTACTGCAGTTTCACGACATCCTCCTCACAGCATACCCTCCCACCCAGCTTTGTATCATCTGCAAATTTGGAGCTATTACATCCAATTCCCTCGTCCAGATCATATAATGTATTGTGAACAGCTGGGGTCCTAGGACCGATCCTTGCAGTACCCCACTAGTCACTGCCTGCCACTTGGAAAACGATCCGTTTATTCCAACTCTTTGCTTTCTGTCCGCCAACCAGTTCTCTATCCAAGTCAATACCTTGCCCCCAATCCAATGTGCCTTAATTTTGCACGTAATCTCTTATGTGGTACCTTATCAAAAGTCTTCCGAAAGTCCAAATACACCACATCCACTGGTTCACCCTTATCTATTTTAACAGTTACATCCTTAAAAAATTCCAGTAGATTAGTCAAGCATGATTTACCTTTTGTAAATCCATGTTGACTTTGTCCAATCCGGTCACTGTTTTCCAAGTGCTCAGCTATTACATCCTTCATAATAGACTCTAGCATTTCCCCACGACCGAAGTCAGGCTTACCGGTCTATAATTCCCCGCTTTGTCTCTACATCTTTTTTTGAATAGTGGGGTAACTTTAGCTACCCTCCAATCCATGGGTACTGTTCCAGAGTCAATCGAGTTCTGGAAGATGACCGGCAATGCATCTACTATTTCTAGGGCCACTTCCTTAAGTACCCTGGGATATAGATTATCAGGCCCTGGGGATTCAGCTCCTGAGTTGCTGCACCAACACGTGTATTTATGCCGTGACCCAGACTAAATTCAGAGAGGATTTGAAGAATGTGGTGAAATATCCCTTTACTGTAATTGTTAAATTCATTAAATGAGGAGAAGTTTGTGCAAAATCACAAAGCGTTGGTCTGGTGTTCTGCTCAATCCCCTCGTCTCCGTGAGACACACACAGTGAGGCCTGTTTCTGTCTTTCAGCGCCTGGATTCAGTGACTAACAGGAACGGTAGAGGTGGGGTCTCCGCGGAGATCAGTCCCGCTGGATTCCTGCTCATTTTTAGACCCGCTGAGTCCTCTGGCGCGGCCTGGGGCGGGTTTATGAAGCTGCCGATCGCCAGATTCGAGTTTCATGTGTTTACCCAAAGGGGGCGGCACGGGGAAGGTCGCTCTTTCAGTTGATAGCCCACGGGCGGCCGGGCCACTCAGACCCCAGCACCCTCAGTGAAACCTTAGGGGAAATAGCCTGGGACCAACCTGCAGCCGGGGAGGGAGGCTTTAAAAGGCCCAAATGTCAGCACAGCGAGAGCGGAGCCAGCGACCGAGAGTGGCGGGGAGCAAAGGAGAGACTTCACAAGACAGCAGCTCCGTGCTTGGATGGTGTGCATTACCGTTTTTTGCTTTAAAATCTCGGGAAGTGAATTTAAACTAAGAACTTGGAATGTATAACTATAACTTTATTAAATCAATAAATTAAACTAGATTTACTAATTAGTTAGTACAACTAAAAACTTTGAGTGAATAAAAAGCTTAACCAATTAAATCCAAAAAACAAGGTTAGATTGCGATGGCAGAGCTGGTGGTGTGTCGCAACTGCAGCCTGTGGGATTGGAGGAGACATTTGAGATCCCGGGAAGCCACATCTGCAGTAAATGTCTGCAACTCGGGGAACTTTGGCTCAGATTTGTTGAGCTGTAGTCCGAGCTGCAGGCATTACAATGCATCAGGGCGTGGGAGACTTGCCTAGGCAATTCGATCCATGAGTCAGTGACACCACCTTGGTCAGGTTGTTATTTAGGTTTGGTTAGTGGTCAGGAACAGGAGGATGAGACTGCGAGTCAGGCAACTGTGGCTACACAGGATGTAGTGATATAGGTGCCTCAGCCTTGGACCTTGTTAACAGATAAGGGATACTTCCTGCCTGTATGACTGAGAACAAAGAATGCAGATGGAATGGACAATTTGATCACGGCACTATGGTACAGGAAACCATTCAAGTGGGGGGAATATGAAGGTAGTGTTAGGTGTTAATATAGTCAGGGGGATAAATACATCACTGCCCCGAAGGCTGTGTTGCCTGCCCGGTGCCATGGCTAAGGATATTCCCTCACAGCTAGAAAATAACTTGGAGCATGAGGGGGAGGATCCAGTAGTCGTGGCTCATGTAGGAACTGATGACATAGTTAGAACTAGGAATGAGGGTCTGCTGAGCGAGTTTGACGAGCTGGGGTCCAAATTACTCAGCACAACCTCAAAGGTAATAATCTCTGGATTACTCCCTGAGGCACTCGCAACTTGGCATAGGATCAATCACATCAGAAAGTTAAATGCGTGACTCAAAGTGTGGTGTGCGAGACAGTCGCTACGATTCATGGGGCACTAGTATCATTAATGGAAAGGAGGAAGCTGTTCCGTTGGAAGAAGCTCCACCTAAACCAGACTGGGATTATTGTCCTGGTGAATTAAATAACTAGGGCTGTAAAAAGAGCTTTAATCGAAAGAGGGGTTGAGGGTTCATGTGAGGGGAAATGTATGAATCTCAAGATATATTCAAAGCCATAGAGTAGTCTAACGATTTGAGTAAAGATAGGCAGAGGGAGACGGGAAGGGACAGAAAGGTTAACAGAAATAGTGCCTCCAAGAATAAGGTCTAATCAGGGAAAATGGTAAACCATTAAAATTAAGGCTCTTTATCTGAATGCATGAAGCATTTACAACAAAATAGAGGCAGTTATGGTACAAATAGAGATAAATGCGTTTGATCTAATAGCCATTGCATAGATGTGGTTGCAAGGTGACCAAGGATGGATCTAAATATTCCAGTGTCGTGGAGCCACCAAAGGAATCAGATCGTTTGTATATAATTCCTTTAACAACATGTTAGCTGCAGCCTGAGTCTTTATCTTTATTTATGCTGTTTAACTGTACAGAGCGTGGTTACTTTAACAGCGTGGTTAAAACGTGATGACGTCACGCCGTTCATCACGTGATTCCCCACTGGCAGGAAAATGCGATGACGTCATGACGTCAGTCACGGGTCTTGAGTGCCATCCCTCGTGGAGCCTCCAAAGAGAGCAGACCTACATTCGGTGTTATCCTGCAGTTTATTGTTAAAACCTATTTGTTTCATTAAAGTTCGTTTTGTTTGATCGCCTGAGTAGAACTCAGTCTTTTAGTTAGGAACCCACATTCCTACATTGGTGACCCCGACTTTCGTGAACGGTTTTCGCGGATGATCTTCAGCATGGAAACAAATGCCGTGACTCTAAAACTGCCACAGCTCTGGGAGCAACAACCAGCCGCGTGCTTTCTCCAGGCTGAAGCCCAAATCCCCATCAGGAGCATCATCGCGGATCAGACCCGTTATTACTACGTGGTCTCCACCCTCGATAGCGCCACTGCCTCGCGGATCATCCTCCTCCTCGGTAGTCCTCCTACTGACTGCAAGTATGATACATTAAAGGCGCGGTTGCTTCAAGTCTTCGGGCTATCGACGTCAGAACGCGCTCGCTGGCTCCTCGCTATGCCCGGCCTCGGGGACTCCAAACCATCCGAGCTCATGAGCCAGATGCTCACGCTCTTAGGTGGCAAACCAGAATGCTTCCTCTTCCGGGAGCTATTCCTCTGCCAACTGCCGGAGCAGGTACAGGCTGCCCTAGCCAGGTCCGAGGTCATGGACTGCGCTGAGCTTGCTGCCGAAGCAGATAAGATTTCCACAATAACCCAGCATGCTGTGCTGCCACGGGATGCCCATCCCCCACAGACACAGCTGCAGCTCCTCTTGCAGCGGGCTGGTGCTCCTACCACGCCCGTTTAGGCGCGAAAGCACGATGCTGCCGCTCTCCCTGCAGCTTTTCACCCAAAAATAAAACAAAACTCCTGCAGCATTCCTGGCGAAGGAGGACTGGGTCTGACGGGCGCTCTGCGGCTGCGATGGCCATTGGATCTTCGGGGAAACTTCTTTACATCACCGATTCCCTTTTGGGTCGACGTTTCCTTTGTGACACCGGGGCGCAGTGTAGCATCCTACCTGCGTCGAAACTCGATATGCAAGCTGGGGACCACGGCTTTTCCCTCGTGGTGGCTAATGGCGCAGCCATTCAAACTTTATGAAAGTGGTGGGTCCAAGTGTGTTTCAGTGGTCAGCGCTTCCATTGGGATTTCGCCATGGCCACAGTCTCGCAGGCCATTCTAGGGGCGGATTTTCTATGTGCCAACGGCCTCCTCATCGATGTCCGGCACCGCCGGTTAAACAACACGGCCACCTTCCACTCGATTCCGTGCCACCACGGTACTACCATATTGCGCTCTATCGTCTGCATGTTCCCATCTCCGGATGACTTCACTCGGCTCCTCGGAGAGTTCCCGGAGCTGACCAGGCCCACTTTCTCCTCCTCGGCCACGAAGCATGGTGTTGAACATCATATCACCACTACTGGCTCCCCGGTTTATGCACGGGCTAGAAGGCTTGAACCCGGCAAGCTCGTGGCTGTGAAAGTGGATTTCAACACAATGGAGCAGCTGGGGATTATTCGCCAGTCGAATAGTCCCTGGTCTTCGCCTCTCCACATTGTTCTGAAACCGGGCAGCGGCTGGCGGCCATGCAGTGACTACCGACGCCTGAATGATGCCACTACTCCTGTTCAGTACCCGATCCCGCATATTCAGGATTTCTCAGCCCATTTGGCGGGAAATTCTATCTTTTCAAATGTCGACCTCGTCCGGGGTGTCACCAGGTTCCCATGCACCCGCAAGGCGTTGTGAAAACCGCAGTCATCACCTCTTTCGGCCTTTTTGAGTTCCTGCACATGCTGTTTGGCTTGAAGAATGCAGCACAGTCTTTCCAGTGCTTGATGGACTCCGTGCTCCGAGACCTAAACTTCATTTTCGTCTACCTCGATGACATTCTCATCACCAGTGCTAGCAAGGAAGAGCACATCTGCCATTTGCATAACCTCTTTACACGCCTCAGTCAGCATGGTTTGATCATCAACCTGGCCAAGTGCCAGTTCGGACTGCAGCGGATCGATTTCTTGGGACACCACATAACATCAGACGGCGCCACCCCCTTACTGATGAAGGTGGAAGCTGTTACCTCTTTCCCGTGCCCGCCAACCGTCAAGGCCCTGCAAGAGTTCCTGGGGATGGTCAATTTCTATCACCGATTCGTCCCTAAGGCGGCTCAGCTTATGCAGCCTTTGTACGGGGCCCTCAAGGGCAAGTCCGGTAAGGATCCAATCAGTTGGACAGCCGAGATGGACCAGGCATTTGTCAACACAAAGAGCGCCTTGGCCAATGCAACCATGCTGGCGCAGCCACTTCCAGGTGCCATCATCGCCCTTACCACAGATGCATCAGACTATGCCATCAGTGCAGTGCAGGAGCAGTGGGTGAATGGCATGTGGCAACCGCTGGTGTTTTTCAGCTGTCAACTATGGAAAAATGAAAGAAAATACAGCACGTTCGATCAGGAGTTGCGCCCTTTTTCTAGTCATTTGACATTTCAGGTTCTCATTAGAAGGACGCCCCTTCATGGCTTTTGTCGACCACAAGCCTCTAACGGCCAAGACCGCCGAACTGTGGTCAGCTCATCAGCAATGTCACCTGACATTTATTTCTGAAATTACCACGGACATTCAAAATGTGTCTAGTAGAGACAACCTGGTAGTGGATTGCCTGCCCCACGCGATGGTCCATGCGGTTCATCTTGGGATTGATTACGCCCTCATGGCTGCAGATCAGGCCTCGGACCCAGAGGCCCAATCACACAGAACCATCCCCTCTAATTTACAGGCGACCGACGTCAGTTTCCAGGCCGCAGGCACCACGCTCCTTTGCGACATCTCCATGGGCGTTCCCCAACCTATCGTGCCAGTCGCCTGGCGCCGGAAGGTGTTTGACGCCATACACGGGTTGTCACACCCTGATATGAAGGCTTCACAACGGCTAATGTCGGCGAAGTTCGTCTGGAATGGTATGCACCTTGATCTCCATGACTGGGACAACAGCTGTGTGGTCTGCTAGAAGGCCAAGGTCCAGCGTCATGTAAAAGCTCCAGTGGCTATGTTCGCTGTTCCGGAGCATCGTTTCGACCACGTGCATGTGGACATTGTGGGGCCACTTCCTCCTTCCCGTGGTTATATGCATCTTCTCACCATGGTGGACCGCACCACTAGGTGGCCAGAGGCAGTACCTTTGGTTTCCACCACTTCAGCAGACATCGCTAGAGCTTTCATCTCCTGTTGGGTTTCTCGTTTCGGGGTACCGGCGGACATCTCCTCCGATCGTGGGCCACAATTTTCCTCGGAGCTCTGGAAGGCTGTAGCTCAGGGGCTTGGCACCAAACTTCATTGCACCACTGCCTATCATCCACAGGCAAATGGCCTGTGCGAGTGATTCCACAGGTTACTAAAAGCCGCCCTACGGGCCAGTCTTCAAGGTGCGAGATGGGTGGACAGACTCCCATGGGTACTTTTGGGTGTTTGTACAGCACCCAAAGAGGACCTACAATCGTCCTCGGCAGAACTCGTTTGTGGCCAGCCGCTCCGAGTACCAGGGGTTTTCCTCCCTTCTCCCACAGAGCCATGGTCCGCCTCCCAGCAACTTGTCAGCCACCAGGAAGCGGCCAGATGCTTTTCTCCGGTGCCTACATCAAATCACGGCCTTCCGAGCCCCCACATGCCAGAGGAGCTGAAGAACGCCGAGCACATATTTATCCGCCACGACGTTCACTAGGATCCGCTCAAACCACCTTACACTGGTCCTTTCTGCATAATCGAATCAGGAGACAAATTATTTTTGGTTGACATTGGAGGAAAGCCGGATCACATTTCGGTGGACCGGTTGAAGCTGGCTCACTTGGACCTGGACTGCCCAGTCGTCATCGCTCAACCACCTAAAAGTGGCCGACCGCCCGCAGTCACTGTGCCAGAGCAACCACAGCCACCCGCCAGCTCGACCACACTCACTGCGCCAGCTCAACCACAACCACCCGCCAGTTCGACCACTGTCCATCAGCTTCCTCTGCAGGGTTACCGAAGTCGCTCAGACAGACTTGTCAGCCCTCCTCGATGCCTCACTTTTGCTGTTAAAGACAATTCTGGGGGGGCGCATGTGGCGGAGCCACCAAAGGACTCAGATCGTTTGTATATAGTTCCTTTAACAACATATTAGCTACAGCCTGAGTCTGTATCTTTATTTATGCTGTTTAACTGTACAGAGCGTGGTTACTTTAACAGCGTGGCGAAAACACCATGACGTCACGCCGTTCATCACGTGATTCCCCACAAGCAGGAAGACGTGGTGACGTCATGACATCAGCCACTGGACTGCAGGGGCAGTCCCCGTGGAGCCTCCAAAGAGAGCAGACCTACATTCGATGTTATCCTGCAGTTTCTTGTTAAAACCTGTTTGTTTCATTAAAGTTTGTTTTGTTTGATCGCCTGAGTAGAACTCAGTCTTTTAGTTAGGAACCCACGTTCCTACACCAGCACATTTAATATTTTAAATAAATGGGCAGAATGGAAAAAGAGGGTGGGTAGCATTGTTAATAAAGGATGACATGAGGACTATAGCGAGGAAGCCTCTTAGCTCGGAAGATTTGGAACTAGAACCAGTATGGGCGGCGATCAGAAATAACAAAGGCAAAAAACACTGGATGGAGTAGTTTATATGCCCCCCAAGGATGGAATCCACTCGAGACTGTTTCTTGGAGCAATACATCGTTGAACCAACCAAGGAAGAGGTTATTTCAGATCTTGTTTTGTGTCATGAGAGAGTGGTAATCAGTATTCTCATAGTAAGGGATATTCTGGGGAAGAGCGATCATAATATGATAGGATGATACATGGAGTTTGGGAGTGACGCACCTAAGCACGAAACTAGAAACCTAACCTTAAATGAACCAATTAGAAAGGTATGAGGGGACTGTTGGCTAAAGTAGAGAGGAAAATTACATTAAAAGTTATGATGGTAGATGATCAATGGTGAACATTTAAACAAATATGTCATATCTCTGAACAAATGCATATTCCAGTGAGAAATTAATATCCACTGGATGAATGATCCATCCGTGGCTAACTAAAGATGTTACGGATAGTTGTGGGTTAATAAAGAGGCTGATAATATTGCTAAGAAGAGTAGTGGGCCTGAGGCTTGGGAGAGTTTTATAAACCATCAAAAGATGACCAAAAATCGATAAAGAGGGAGAAAATCAAATTTGAGAGCAAACCAGCAAAAATATAAAAACAGTTTGTAAGAGCTTCAACAAGTATGTAAAAAGAAAGAGAGTAGCAAAAGTAAACGTGGAGTCTGAGACTGCAGCAGTTATAATGGTGAAGATGGAAATGGCAGCGAGTTTGAACAAATATTTTGGCCTAGAAATTCGACTGGGGCAGTCGTGCAAATGTAACACTGCTATTCAGAAAAGGAGGGAGACCAAAAAGAGAGATCTACAGGCCACATAGCCTGAAAGTGAAATCGTGTTTGACAAACCTATTAGCGTTTTTGAGGATGTAACCAGTAGGGTGGATAAAGGGGAGCCAGTGGATTTATTTTATTTCGATTTCCAAAAGGCCTCCGATAAGGTGCCACACGAAAGGTTGTTGCACAACATAAGGGCACTTGGGTTATGGGTAATATATTAGCAAGAATAGAAGCCTGATTAAAGGACAGAAAATGGAAAGTAAGAATAAACGGTTCATTTTCAGATTGGCGGGTTGTTAATAGCGGGGTGCCGTTAGAATCAATGCTGAGGCCTCAGCTATTTACAATCTATATTAGTGACTTAGATGAAGGGACCGAGTGCAATATATATAGGTTTGCTAACAATACAAATCTAAAGGTGCGAATGTAACCTGTGAGGGCAAAAAGGCCTAAAAATGCTCTCATTACTCCAGGGCCTGGAAATTCCTTTAGAGCAGCAATAAATGAGACATGGTCCAGTATAATATAAACAGAGTCGCGGTCTAGCCTAATATAAACAGAGGCAAGAATTTCTGCCATAATAAGTGAGACTGGAGCTAATGTAATAAACCGAGCCACGGTCTAATGTAATATACACAACAACATGGTCTAGTGCAGTAATAATTGAGGAAGGGTCTAGGGTAATACAAACAGGGACAGTGTCTAGTGCAAAGATAACTAAGACAAGGTCAAGTATAATATACACAGGGAGAGGGTCTAGTGTAATATAAACAGAGACAGGTGTAGTGTAATATAAACAGCGACAGGGTCTACTGTAATATAAACAGAGACAGGGTCTAGTGTAATATAAAGAGGGACAGAGTATAAAGTAATTTGAACAGTGACAGGGTCCAGTGTAATATAAACAGAGACAGGGTCTAGTGTAATATAAACAGAGACAGGGTCTAGTGTAATATAAACAGAGACAGAGTCTAGTGTAATTTAAACAGAGTCAGGATCTAGTGTAATTTAAACAGAGACAGAGTCTAGTGTAATTTAAAGGCATACACAATTTGCACTCTGCCAATTAATCCGCACACACTTCATGTCCCTGCTCTCAGACTGTCGGGGTCACGTTTTGTTTTCTATCCAATCTTTTTCAAAAGGTTCTGATCGTTGAAGGGTGTCACTTTCCATTGGTGCAATGCCTGTTTAATTGTATTTTGAAATGTTAGAATTGTTGGGGCTGAAATGGTTAACTTGATCTGTTTGTTTAACGACTGTAATTAATGTCAGTTCCCAGGGAATCTGCTCGTCTCTCTGGAGTTTATACTCTAATATAAATGAGTTGCTCTTTTGAATTCTCTATTCCATTCATTCCGTGGGAGCGGTGCCCCGAGCACTGATTTCCCGCCAAAAGTGGAACCATGTTTCGGGATTTCCCACTAAATCTTCGGGTGCTGTGGGCAATCTTGGATGTACAAAAGATTTACTACCCCATCATCGCTGCCGCTGGTGTTCCCAGTAAGTCCAACTATTAACATCGTGAAGCATGTTTAAATATATTACTGTTGTTCTGTGTTTCCCATTATCTTCCCCAGACACGGATAATCGATGTTCCTGGTATGTCCAAATATTAACTCCGTGCACCATTTTAAATATGTTACTGTTCCTGTGACTCCCATTTCCTGCCACCGTCTCAGGTCGCTGATGTTCATAGAATCATAGAAACTGACAATACAGAAGGAGGCCATTCAGCCCCTCGCACCTGTACCTGTCTCTGTTAAAGAGCAGTCATGCTCAGTCCCAGATTCCCACTTTTTACCGGTAATCCTGTAATTCCTCATCCTCAAGTTGGTGCCAAACACACGTTTAAAATTATTTACAATATCATTTCCACCATCTATTCAGGTGGGGCGGCGTTCCCGATCATGACATGTTCCTGGGAAGTAACTGTTGGTTCAGTAATGTTGTTTATGATGAAGGGACATGAAAGCTTTGCGTGCCTGAAATATCTGTTGCTGTTACATATTTTACCCTGGTTCCCACCCACTGATCTGAAATCAGTTAACTCCTCTCTTCAAACAGTGAGCCAAGAAATGCTACATGGAAGTGTTAAGCGTTTTCCACTTCATCACCAACAGTAATGTCTACTCTTCTCTGCAGGTAGTAATTCTCTGGACCATATCTGTTTGATTGTAACTGTTGTTGTGATTTAGATAATTTCCCCGCTGTTGGTTGTGTCCCATGTATCCCTCTTGGTGTGCAGTATTGGAAGGTGTCTGTCTTGATGTGTTTGTTACACAGTCGCCTGTTCACTGGTCTGAGTTTAATGGACAATGCGGCCTCACTCCTGCCATGTGTTTAACAAAGTTTGCGAGTTTATTGTACTTTGATTCTTTAACACCAGCCTGATGCCGGAAATGTGCATTTCCATTAGATCAGAAATGTGTTTTCAGGAAGATTTTATATTCAGTATTCTGCATACAGTTCAATAGGTAGAGCAGTAGCGATCTGACAGAGAGTCCAGAAATACACAGAAACGTTTGAGAAAAATCAGCAGCTCCACTTCACTATCTGACTTTCCACCATCGCCTACTCCACACTCCTCCCACTGGTTGAGGATGTTTAAGACAGGATTACAAGTTTGTTACATTTGTTCCAGTAATATAGTCAATTAATCATATTTCCAAAAACTTTATATTAATCATTACTCTGACACATCAGTGTAAAGCCATGCGGGTCTTGCACAGTTCAGGGAGTCTCTCAGTGAGGCGTAACCTGACTTTGGATAATCTCCTGTGTCCTTTCCATAATCAATTGGAAACCCGCACAATTCACATTAATAAGCGATTATTTGTTTCATTGTAATTCACTCTAAGGAAGTATGTTGGTAAAGTATTGGGAAATCCGCTGTAAATTAATTGCAATATATATATGAACTGAAAGTAATAATTTTAAATTAAAATAAAGCATTAGATTTACACCACGTTTTATGTTATCTGCATGAAAAATAATATGTTTTTGACATTTACACACATGAAGTTGAGAGAACTTGGAGAAAAATCAGCCGCAATTTTTCACACAGCAGCTGGTAACTAGTTTGGTTGATGTTGTCTGGTGCGGGAATGTTGGCAATGACACCGAGAGCTCCATGTTCTTCCTGAAATAGTCCCAACTATAACATCCCATGAATGAGAAGAGTGGGCCAAGGCAATCCCGGGAAGGCGGGCACCTCTGAGCAGTGCTAACCCGCTGAAGCCCAGGAATGGGGCTTGAACCCATGAGCTTCACACTCAACACGAGCCGAACTGACGATGAATGAATCCAATGACTGAGTTTTTAATACAATTATTTGTAATACTGATTTATATATAATATATTTTCTTTCCTCTCCCTCCACTTCCTCTGTTCCAAGCGCAGGTCCAATATCGTCACCTAAGACCTACATATGCTCCACTCTGCTTTTTTCTACTACTGCTCACCCGCAGTCTTGCTGGAGGAGACCACCTCATTCATCTCACTCCTTGTTCATCTCCACCTTCTAGTCCCGGGAACTCACTGATAATGTAATGTCTTCCCATCTACTGCGTGTGTGTTTTTGTTATTTTACCTCCCTCTTTTCTCTCCCCTGTTCTGAAAGTGCTGAACCTTTGGGCCCAGGGATACGAGGGTACAAACGCCTTCACCAAGAGACCATAGACAGAGTCCATAGTAGGTATCAGAACCCCATTAAAGCTGTTCTCATCTCAGTGCCACACCTGTTCAACTTCCAGTCGGTGTTGGTTGCCAGTGATCAGAATGAACATCCTTGCCCCATTTCCAACCCGGATCCTACAGCACTGGGACACCTGTAGTAGTGAACGGCCAATTCCGCACAGGCTTTCGTCCAAATCTGGGAATTGTGGGTCATTTTTGCCACCAGCTACAACAGGGTGTTGTTATCGACCAGATCCACCAGTAATCTCCCTCACAGGAATGGTTTTTCATTTAATTTTCTGTAGATCCTTTTATTCATTGTGTTTAATTTTATTCTTTCAATTTTTTATTTCACATCTTGTTTCTGCTTTTATTGTAAAACCTGCCTCCAGCAGAAAGCCCTGTCACAGTTAAAATAATCAGTCTCTATACCTGGATGTATTAGTAACACTTCTAATTTCAGACCGAACTCCACCGGGTTGCTGCTTCTGTTGGAGCCTGATGTATAATTTCTGTTTTATAAACTTCCTTACAGTGAACTTGGTGACGATTGTGATCCTGTCTCGAGGAAGGTGCGGTCTCTCCAAATGTGTCACTCGTTACCTGGTATCCATGGCAGCGGCGGATCTTCTGATCATTATAATTGACGCGATACTAAGACAGATTCCCATTGCTCACGCTGCACAATTCCTTTTTGTGCAGAACATTAAAGTGTGTAATATCCACGCCGTCCTGCTGTACGCAGTCACAGACTGTTCTGTCTGGTTCACAGTCGCTTTCACCTTTGATAGATTTGTGGCCATTTGTTGCCAAAAGCTGAAAACAAAATATTGCACTGAGAAAACCGCGGCTGTGGTTCTAGGAACAGTGACTGTGCTGTTTTGTTTGCAAAACATTTTTTGGTACTTTATGTACACAAGTGACTATTTACTGTATAACATACCTTGGTTTTGCAATATATTAGACAGTGTTTTCCTTTCACGGGTATGGGCGGCAATAGAATCTTTTCATTTTATTTTAACCCCATTTGTTTCTTTTGTTTTGATTCTGCTGCTCAATGCTTTAACCGTTAGACACATTTTAGTGGCCAGCAGAGCACGCAGGAGACTCCGGGCCGACAGCAGTGGGGAGAATCCCAGCGATCCAGAGATGGAGAAGCGAAGGAAATCCATCATTTTACTGTTTGTTATATCCGCAAATTTTATCCTTTTATGGGTGATGTTTTTGGTGAATTCAATCTACTTGCGCATAAATGCAATGTATAATAATGTGACTATTAGTACTTCGGATGTCCTACAAGAAATAGGATTCATGCTTCAACTGTTGAGTTCTTGCACAAACACTTGTATTTATGCCGTGACTCAGACTAAATTCAGAGAGGAGTTGAAGACTGCAGTGAAATTTCCCATCACTCTAATTGCTAAATTAGTGTAAAATTTCGAGAAGAAATGAAAACTGTCCACCTGCCGCCTGAAATACTAAACAAAATGTATAAAGTATCCCTGAATTGCTTACTAATTTGATGTTAATTTAAGTATATTTGCAACATTTTGTACTTTGTGCAGCAACTTGTTATAAAATAGGCAGCTGCACAGGTATTGCACTAAACAGTTTAGCAACATTTTAAAATGTTAATAAAACAAGACAATCTGCTTCTGCGTTATCCGTGCTTATGTTGATGGCGCTCCATTTACACGAACTGTGCCCATAAAATGCCGCAGAGAAAGATCCTGTGATCTCGTTTACAGGAAGCACCCAGCTGACCACTTACCATCTGCTAGGATCCATGGTCGTTGCTCTGTGTGTAATCCATTAGTACAATAGGTGCAGCAATGTGGGCTGCTAACAATAGGCTGGGATCCGTGGTCCTTGCTCTGTGTGGATTCCATTAGTTCAATAGGTGGAGCAATGAGGGCCGCTAACAATAGGCTGGGAGCCGTGGTCTTTGCCCTGTGTGGGTGCCATTAGTTCAATAGGTGGATCAATGCAGGCCGCTAACAATAGTTGCAAACAACGCTGTGCAATGGTTGCATTTGTGAATCAATGTTGGCTTCATGTCATTGGAGATGGACGGGAAACATATTTAGAAACGCAAACACATCCTAACACTAAAACATTACGCTAGGTTGTTAGGTTTTATGTCAGACTTTTCTGTCAACTTTTAAGGGTTACAAATGCCAAGGTCCAGATTTTAATTAATTAGAATTGATTACCAGATTTAATATAAGCAAAATCTTGTCATTGAGAAAATAATGAGACTAAAGGTAGACAGATCTTCAGTTCCTGATGGTTTCCCCCGCAGGATATTAACAGAAGTATGTGAGGAAATTGTAGATGTTTTAGCCATGTTCTTCCAAAATTCACCTGAACCAGAAATGCCCCATGGATTGGATACATGCCCACGTCACTCCATTAGTGAAGAAGGGTAGCAGAGACAAAATCGGAAATTAAATGCCTATTAGTCTAAGGTCTATTGTAGAGAAGTTATTAGAATCTGTTATTAGGGACAGAGTGATTGGGCACTTAGACAGATATGAACTGGTCAGAGAGAGCCACCATAGATTTGTACCGGGCAAGGCATTTCGAATGAAACAAGTTAATTTTTATTAAATAGAACTAACATAGTAGATAATGGAGTGTCTAAGGATATTATTTATGTGGTCTTCCAGAAGGCATTGGATCAGGTTATAAGAGACTATTAACAAAAATGAGAGTGAATGGAATTGGAGGCAACCTATTGACATGGGTAGGGAATTGGTTCAGAGGTAGCAGACAGAGTGTAGTGTTAATGCATATGCTGACAGGTTGGCAGGATGTGGCTAGTTGTGCCCCAAGAGATTGGTACAGGGGCTTTTCAAACTAATCATAAACGACTTAGATGATAGGATAGAGAGCTGTATATCAAAGGTTGTTGAAGACACCAAGTTAGGTGGCACAGTAAATAGTGTAGGTGGGAGCAGAAAGTTGCAAAGGGACATGGAGAAATAAGCTGAATGGGAAAAACTGTGTCAGCTGGAGTTCAATGTGCGGAAGTGTGAGGTCATCCACTTTGGCCCTCAGAAAGATAGATCAGAGTGTTTGATAAAATGGGAAATTAGGAACTGTGGATGAACGGAGAGATTTAGGTGTCCAAGTAGAGAAAGCTCTAAAACGTCGTAGTCAGGCACAAAAATCTAATTTAAATGTTAATGGAATGGTCGCCTTTTTATCAAAGGGGCTATAATTGAAAGGAATGGAAGTTCTGTTCCAGCTGTACAGAGCCCTGATCAGACCGAATCTGTGGCACTGCAGTCAGCTCTGGGCACCGAACCTTAGGACAGGATAAGTGGCCTTGGAGGGGGAGCAGCGCAGATTCAACAGAATGGCACTTGGGCTAATAGGGTTACATTATGAAAACAGTTTGCATAGACTAGTCTTATATTCTGTTTATTATAGAATATTAAGGGTTTATCTAATTAAGATATTAAAGGTGATTAAAAGAATTGATAAGTGGATGGGTCATAGTCATAGAGTTATAGAGTTATAAAGCACAGAAAGAGGCCCTTCAGTCCATCGTGTCTGCGCCGGCCATCAAGCCCTGTCAATTCTAATCCCATTTTCCAGCACTTGGTCCGTAGCCTTGTATGCTATGGCGTTTCAAGTGCTCATCTAAATGCTTCTTGAATGTTGTGAGGGTTTCTGCCTCTACCGCCCTTTCAGGCAGAGTTCCAGATTCCAAACAACCTCTGGGTGAAAAAGTTTTTCCTCAAACCTCCTCTAAACATCCTGCCCCTTAACTTGAACTTATGCCCCCTGGTTATTGAACCCTCTGCTAAGGGGAAAGGTTCTTTCCTATCTACCCTATCTATGCCCCTCATAATTTTGTACACTTCAATCAGATCCCCCCTCAGCCTGCTCTGCTCTAAGGAAAACAATCCCAGCCTGTCCAGTCTCTCTTAATAGCTGAAGCGCCCCAGCCCAGGTAATATCCTGGTGAATCTCCTCTGCACCCTCACCAATGCAATCACATCCCTCGTATAGCGTGGCGACCAGAAATGCACAGTGTATTCCAGCTGTGGCCTAACTACAGTTTTGTACAGCTCCATCATAACCCCTGCTCTTATATGCTATGTCTCGGCTAACGAAGGCAAGTATCCCATATGCCTTTTGAACCACCTTATCTACCTGTCCTGCTGCCTTCAGGGATCTATCTACATGCACACCAAGGTCCCTCTGATCCTCTGTCCTTCCTATGCTCCTACCATTCATTGTGTATTCTCGTGCCTTGTTAGTCCTCCCAAAATGCATCACTTCACACTTTTCAGGGTAAAATTCCATTTGCCACTGTTCTGCCCATCTAACAATAATGTCTATATCGTCCTGTAGCCTGCAGCTTACCGCCTCGCTCTTTACCACTCCACCAATGTTCGTGTCATCTGTGAACGTACAGATCATACCTCCTACATTCATCACTAAATCATCAATGTACACCACAAATAGCAAAGGACCCAGCACCGATCCCCGTGGTACGCCACTGGACACAGGCTACCAGTCACAAAAACAACATTCGACCATCACCCTCTGCCTCCTGCCACTAAATCAATTTTGGATCCAATGTGCCAAATTGCCCTGGATCTCTTATCTCCTTGACCAGCCTCCCAAGTGGGACTTTGTCACATGCCTTACTGACGTTCATGTAGAGTACATCAACTGCACCACCCTCATCCAAACACCTAGTCACCCCCTCTAAAAATTCAATCAAATTGTTCAGACATGATCTCCCCCTGACAAAGCCATGCTGACTATCCCTGATTAATCCCTGCCTCTCCAAGTGGGGAATAATTCTGTCCCTCAGAATTTTTTCCAAAATTTTCCCTGTTAGGCTCACTGGCCTGTAATTCCCTAGTTTATCCCTACTACTCTTCTTAGGCAATGGTACTACGTTAGCTGTCCTCCAGTCCTCTGGTACCTCCCCTGTGGACAGGGAGGTTCAGAAAATTTGTGTCAGGGCCCCTGAAATCTCCCTTGCCTCAATCAGCAGCTTGGGATACATCCCGTCAGGGGCTGGGGATTTATCCACTTTAAGCCCGCTGAAACCGCTAGTACCTCCTCCCTCTCAATACTAATTTGTTCAAGTATATCACAATCCCCCTGCTTGATTTCTATGCCTACATCGTCCTTCTCCATAGCGAACACAGATGCAAAATATTCATTTAAAATCTCATCTACATCCTCTGGCTCTACACAGATTGCCACCGTGGTCCTTAATGGGCCCTACTCATTCCCTGGTTATCCTCTTGCCCTTAATATACTTATAAAACACCTTGGGATTGTCCTTTATTTTGTCCACCAGTGTTTTTTCATGCCCCCTCTTCGTTCTCCTAATTTCTTTTTTAAGTACACCCTGCACTTTCTATACTCCTCTCGGGCTTCCACTCTTTTCAGTCATTTGTATCTGCCAAAAGCCTCCCTTTTTTTCCTAATACATCCTTGTACATCCCTGACATCCAAGGTTCCCTGGGTTTGTTCGTCCCACCCTTGACCTTTATGGGAACATGTTGGCGTTGTAGTCTCTGTAGTTCCTTTCTGAAAGACTCCCACTGATCTGATGTGGATTTTCCAGAAGTAGCTGATCCCAGTCCACTTTGGCCAGATCCTGCCTTATCATATTAAAATCGGCCTTCTCCCAATTTAGAAACTTTATTTCCAGTCCATCGTTGTCCTTTTCCATGTCTACCTTAAATCTCACCGAATTATGGTCACTTTCACCAAAATGCTCTCCTACTGACACTTCTACCACTTGCCCAGCTACATACCCTAAAATTAGGTCCAGTAACGCCCCCTCTCTTGTAGAACTTTCTACATGCTGGCTCTAAAAGCTCTCCTGGATGCACTTTAAGAATTCCATACCCTTTAAGCCTTTCACACTCTGGCTATCCCAGTTAATATTGGGCAAGTTGAAATCTCCTACCGTTATTACCCTATTATTTCTAGACTTCTCTGAGATTTCCCTACATATCTGTTCCTCTATCTCCCCCTGACAGTTTGGGGGCCTATAGTACACTCCCAGCAAAGTGCTTGCCCCCTTTTTGTTTTTAAGTTCTACCCATATGGCCTCGTTAGAGGAATCTGCTAAGATATCATTTCTCCTTACAGCAGTAATTGTCTCCTTGATTAATATTGCGACACCCCCTCCTCTTTTACACCCCCCTCTCTCTCGCCTGAAGATTCTATACCCGGAATATTGAGCTGCCAGTCCTGCCCCTCCCTCACCCATGTCTCTGTGACAGCAACAATATCATACACCCATGTGTTCATTAACACCTTCAATTCATCTGGTCTAGCAATTCATCTCGGGTGGTGATGCAGAACGGGCGGTATTGGATCGAGCGCCTGTTGTCCAAAGCACCTGATATTCAGCTCCATTCACTGAAACATAGAAACATAGAAACATAGAAACATAGAAGATAGGAGCAGGAGTAGACCATTCGGTCCTTCGAGCCTGCTCCGCCATTCAATGAGATCATGGCTGATCATCCAATTTCAGTACCCTGTCCCTGCCTTCTCCCCATATCGCTTGATCCCTTTCGCCTCAAGAAATATATCCAACTCTTTCTTGAATATATTTAATGAACTGGCCTCCACCGCCCTCTGTGGCAGAGAATTCCACAGGTTCACCACTCTCTGGGTGAAGAAATTCCTCCTCATTTCAGTCCTAAATGGCTTACCCCTTATCCTTAGACTATGACCCCTGGTTCTGGACTCCCCGGCCATCAGAAACCTCCTTCCTGCATCTAGTCTGTCCAGACCTGACAGAATTTTATAGGTTTCAATGAGATCCCCTCTCATCATATTTGCAGCAAATATAAGGCGCTGCATTTAACGGGTGGCTGATCCGATCCGATCCCGTTTCTTTCTCCGGGTGACTCCTGGAAGGTGTCCAATAAGGTAGATTAACACAGCGCTCACTGTTTATAAGAGAAGTCCTCAGAGAATTTCCAGAATAAATGTTGATAGACTGTTGGTGAAGTCTTGAAGAAGTTTCCTAGAAAGTCTCCCGATGTGTTTCAATAATCCTCTTCAAAGCTCCAGCAGCAAGTGGACAGTAAAAACGATGTGCATTTAAACAGCGCTCCAAATCTTCAGCAACTACTCGTTTACTCCCAGTCAGCTGGTCGCTGTTAGGAAAGGGCGTCAGGTCCAGCGCCGGCCACCAGAATGTCGTGCCGCCTCATTAATGAGCGCCAGCAGGCAAGTTAAGTGTCAATTAGCTGCTTAATGACCTTCCGTCGGCCGTTCATAGCGCAAGCTTCAACTCCTTGACCAAGATGGCGTCTTTCGCTAAAGGCGGGCTAAACCAGCGTTACAGTTTAAGACCCCAGCCTGGCCACCTCGGAGGCTCTTTAGCAGCTAAGTTATCCGGGGAAAATCGTCCCCCACCCCCACCCCATATGCCTTCTTATGAACTTTTAATTAGGTCACGATGTCGTTCCGTCCTTCCGGCGGGGGTGGCAGTGTAGCACCCCAGGTTTCCGTTTCCCGACTCCGCAGCTCATAATTTAGACAGATTCCGCTGCTCTAATCAACTGATTCCCAAACTGTAGAAAATGTGGTGACTTCGTTTCAACTCCCTATGTGCAACAACGCGGGAGATCATGTTGTAATAATATAAAATCACAGTGCCATTTATAAAAACAGCAAGATATGTCAGTTTAAAATGGGAACTGGACAACATCTGTCCACCCTGGCCCGATTAACTTCGCCCTCTAACCCTGCTTCACCCGAAGACCACACCTGGTCTTACCTCCCCTATCTAACACTACAAGATGTTGACTGTTATTCCCTACAACCAATATTTCTCAAGCAAGTACTCAGTCCCATTTTCCAGGGAAAACGCTATCAACTGGCTGTACCTGGAATCCGAACATGATGCCCCGGAGTTCTAAATTCCCCTACTAGTGAGAAGAGTTCTGTTATGTTATCTGTGACTTCCTTAATTACTCGAGCATTTCGATCAAACCGTCACAGAATCTCATTTCCATATATTTTAGTAGAAATTAACTCGGTCTCTCTACTCAGTCCATTTATCCGTCTTATCACGCTGGTGATTTTTCGCCTGACTTTCTCCGAGGTGAGTATCTCCTTCCTAAGGTTAGTGCCCCACATTGAAAACAACATGATCTAATAATAGCGAAATTGTATGTAATCACATGTAACTGTTTCATAGCAATCAGCAAGTATAAGAAAAACATATTCAGCAGTGACACAGAACCTGACCCCGAAACACAGTATCGGACCAAGAAGATGGAGCTTCACACGGCATCTAACGCATGTTTTTCTTTCCCTGGGAGTGTTTGATAACATGAGAACATGCAAAATAGAAGCAGGAATAGGCCATATGGCACCTCGAGCCTGCTCCATCATTCAATAAGATCATGGCTGATCTTCAATTTCAAAACCACTTTCCTGCCCGATCCCCATATCGCTTGATTCCCTTTGATTCCAAAAATCTGTCGATCTCAGCCTTGAATATACTCAACGACTCAGCATCCACAGTCCTCTGGGCTGGAGAATTCAGAAGATTGACAATCGTCTGAGTCCAGAAATTTCCCCTCCTCTCTGTCTTAAATGGCCAACCCCTCATCCTGAGACTATGCCCCTAGTTCTAGACACCCCAGCCAGAGGAAATACTTCTCAGCATCTACTCTCTCAAGCCCCCTCAGAAAATTGTATGTTTCAATGTTCCTTCTTCTAAATTCCAGAGAGTATAGGCACAATCTACTCAATCTCTCCTCATATGACAATCCTCTCATCCCAGGAATGAATCTAGTGAAGTTCCGTTGCACCCCCAATAAAGCAAGGATATCTATCTTTACATACGGAGAACAAAACTGTATACAGTACTCCAGGTGTGGTCCCGCCATGGCCCTGTACAATTGCAGCAGACTTCCTTACAAACTCCCTTCCTAATTGCATGCTGTTAACTTTCATGCAGGTAAAGCATGAGATTATAAATAATTATTTTGTCTCGGACTTCACGGTAGAAGACACTAAAGACATCCCAATAATAATAGATAATCAAGTGGCGATAGGGAGGGAGGAACTTAAAACAATCTCTATCGACAAGAAAAAGTACTAGGCAAACTAACGTGGCTAAAGGCCAACAAGTCCCCTGGAACCGATGGCCTGCATCCTAGGGTCTTGAAATAAGTGGCTGCAGATTTAATGGATGCGTTGGTTGTAATCTACCAACATTCTGTGGATTCTGGAAAGGTCTCAGCGGATTGGAAAAACGCAAATGTAACGCTGCTGTTCAGGAAAGGAGGGATACAGAAAGCAGGAAACTATAGGCCAGTTAGCCTAGCATCTGGCATTGGGGAAGTGCTGGAATTGATTATTAAGGAGGTAACAGCAGGACATTCAGAAAATCATAAGACAATCAAGCAGAGTCTACATGGTTTTATGAAAGGGAAATCGTGTTTGACAAATTTGGTAGAGTTCTTTTAGGATGTAACAAACGGGGTGTATAAAGGGGAACCAGTAGATGTAGTGTATTTGGATTTCCAGAAGGCATTCGATAAGGTGCCACATAAAAGATTACTGCACAAGATAAGAGCGCACGGGGTTGGAGGTAAAATATTGGCATGGATTGGGGATTGGCTACTAATAGAAAACAGACAGTCGGGATAAATGGGTTATTTTCTGGTTGGCAATCAGTAATTAGTGGGGTGCCACAGGGATCAGTGCTTGGTCTCAGCTGTTTACAATCTATATTAATGACTTGGATGAAGGGTCCGAGTGTACTGTAGCCAAAGTTACTGATGATACAAAGATAGGTTGGTTAGCAAGTTGTGAGGAGGACAGAAAGTGTCTACCAATGGATATAGATAGGTTAAGTGAGTGGGCAACAATTTGGCAGATGGGGTATAATGTGGGAAATGTGAGGTTATCCACTTTGGAAGGAAGAATGAAGAAGCAAATTATTATTTAAATGGTGTGAGACTACAAAATGCTGCGGTACAAAGGGATCTGGGGGTCCCAGGACATGCAACACAAGAAGTTAACATGCAGGTACAGCAAATAATTAGGAAGGGTAATGGAATGTTGGCCTTTATTGCAAGGGGTATGGAATATAAGAGTAGTGAAGTTTAGATGCAACTTTACAGGGCACTGGCGAGACTGCAAATGGAGTACTGCATACAGTTTTGGTATCCATACTTAAGGAAGGATATACTTGCATTTGGAGGCAGCGCCGAGAAGTTTTACTAGGTTGATTCCTGGGATGAAGGGGTTGACGTATGACGAAAGATTGAGCAGCTTGGGCCTATACTCATTGGAGCTGAGATGAATGAGAGGTGATCTTATTGAAACATATAAGGTTCTGAGGGGGATTGACAGGGTGGATGCTGAGAGGATGTTTCCCTTAGTGGGCGCCTCTAGAACTAGGGGGCATAATTTCAGAATAAGAGGTCGCCCATTTAAGACAGAGATGAGGAGGAGTTTCTTTTGTCAGAGGATCGTGAATCTTTGGAATTCTCTTCCCCAGAGAGCTGTGGAGTTGGAGTCATTGAATATATTCAAGGCGGAGACTGACAGACATTTGAACTATAAGGGAGTCAAGGGGCATGGGAAGAGAGCTGGAAAGTGGTGTTGAGGCCAAGATTACTTCAGCCAACTCTTATTGAATGGCGGAGCAGGCTCCTGGGACCGACTGGACTACTCCTGCTCCTGTTTCTTATGTTCATACGTTCTTATGTTATTTCTCTGTTTCGTGTACAAGTAAGCCAAATCCCGCTGAACGCCAACATTTAATATTTTCTTGCCAGATAAAAAATATTTTGTTTTTCGATTTTTCCTACCAAAGAAGATTGGTTAAAGGACAGAAAACAGAGAGAGTAAATCGGTAATTTTCAGGTTGAAAGGCTGTTACTGATGCAGTGCCACAGTTAGTTTCCATATAAATTAATGAATTAGGTGAAGGGATTATCTACCCTGCTAATTATGTCCTTAAAAGGATCTAATAAATTTTTCAAACACGATTTCCCTTTCATGAAACCATGTTCACTCTACCCAATCATGTTATGATTTTCTGAGTGTCCTGATACCACTTCGTTAACAATGGATTCCAGCATCTTCCCGATGACTGACGTCAGGCTAACTGGTCAGTAGTTCCCTGTTTTCTCTCTCCCTTTTTTCTGGCGTAGCGGTGTTATATTTTCTATCTTTCAATCCACTGGGACCCTTCCAGAATGTAGGCAATTTTGGAAAATTTCTACCAACGCATTCATTATCTCTGCAGTCACCTCTTTGAGGACCCTAGAATCTGGACCATTATGTACAGGGGATTTGACGGATTTTAGTCCCATTAATTTACCCAGTACTTTTTCTTTACTAATATTAATTACTTTAAGTTCCTCACTCTCATTAGACGATTGGCCCCCACTATGTCTGGTCTGTTTTTTGTGTCTGGTATGGTGAAGACAGATACAAAATATTTTTAACGTTACTGCCATTTCCTGATTCCTCACTATACGTTCTACAGTCTCAGCCTCTAAGGGACCTATGCTTACTTCCGCCACTCTCTTGCATGGTGGCATAGTGGTTAGCACTGTTGCCTCACAGTGCCAGGAACCGGGGTTCGAATCCGGCCTCGGGTGACTGTCTGTGTGGAGTTTGCACATTCTCCCTGTGTTTGCGTGGGTTCCCTCCGGGTGCTCCGGTTTCCTCCACACAGTCCAAAGATGTGTGGGTTAGGTTGATTGCCTGTGATAAATTGACCCTAAGTGTTAGGGGGATTAAATACATGGGGTTACGGGGATCGGGTGGGATATGTGTCGGTGCAGGCTCGATGGGCCGTAATGGCCTCTATCTGCACTGTGGGGTTTCTGTGATTTCTTCCTTTTTATATACTTGTAGAAGCTCTTACAATCTGTTTGTACTTTCTCCCTCTTTATCAAGGTTTTGGCCAACATTGCTGGTTTTTATAACTCGCCCAATTCTCAGGCTTACTACACTTCATGGCAACGTTATAAACCTCTTTTAATCTAATACTTTCCTTATCCTCCTAAGTTAGTCATGGATGGATCACTTTTCCCGTGATGTTTATGTATCTTAATGAAATGTATTTTCGTTGAGAATTATGAAATATTTCTTTAAATGTTCACCATTGCTTATCGACTGTCATATCTTTTAATCAATTTTCTGAAGCTACCTTTGTTAACTCGCCCCTTGTACCTTTGTTATTGGCTTTATTTAAGTTTAAGACTCTTGTTTCGGACTTTAGTCCATCATTCTTGAACACAATGTGAAATTATGTTATGTTGTGGTTACTCTTCACCAGAGGATCCCTTACTATGAGATTATTAATTAACCCTGTCTCATTACACAAGACAAGATCTAAAATAACCTCTTCACTGATTGGTTCCACGGCGTATTGTTCTAGGAACCTCTCTCTCGAGTGAATTCCATGAACTCCTCTTCAAAACTACTTTTGCCAGTTTGATTTGTCGAGTCTATATGAAGATTAATGTCCCCCACGATTATTGCATTACCTTTGTTAGGAGCTTCTTTTCTTTCTTGATGAATACTCTGTCCAACGGTAAAGTTACTCTTCGGGGGGCCGACAACCTACTCCCACTAATGTTTTCTGTCCCTTGATATTTCTTGTTTCCACCCATACTGATTCTACTTCCTGGTCTTGTGATCCAAGATCCGTCCACAGTACTGTACATATGTCATCCTTTATTATCAGTGCTACACGCCCTCATTTTCCATTTTGTCTGTCTTTTTGGAACATCAAGTACCCTGGAATATTTAGTTCCCAACGTTGGTTAATCTGCAATCAATGCTTTGTAAACCCATTTATCACTATTGTGTCATTAATTCCTCTATCATGTTACAAATGCTTCGTGCATTCAGATAAAGCATTTTAATATTAATCTTTTACCTTTTCCCCCTGATTTGACTGCATTCACTGATTCACTGTTATGGTTAAACTCTCTGTCCCTGCTGTCACACTCTGCTTATCTTTATCCAAATGGCTACACTGCTCTATCGACTTGAATTTTCTCTTTAGATTTTGTACGTTTCCCCTCACCTGACTCCTCCCCCTTTTAGTTTAAATCCCTATCTACAGCCTCAGTTGTTCAATTCACTGGAACATTGATCACAGCCCGGTTTAATTGGGGACCATCCCAAAGGAACAGCCCCCTCTTTCCCCAATACTGGTGCGAGTGCCCAATGAATCGAAAACCCTTCCTTCCACACCACTCATTGAGCCACGCATTTAAACCTCTAACCTGTTTCAGTCTATGCCAATTTGCGCGTGACTCAGGTAACCTTTAAGGTTCTGCTTTTTAATTTGGATGCTAGCCCCTCAAACTCTCTCAGCAGAACCTCATTCCTAGTTCTGCCTATGTCGTTGGTTCCTGCATGGAACACGACAACTGGATCTTCCATCTCCCGCTTCAAGTGCTTCACCAGCTGCGTAGAGAAGTCCTTAACCCTGGCACTGGGCAGGCAACACAATCTCGGAATTCCCAATCGCGGCTGCAGAGAATTGTATCTATCCCCTGGCTATACTGTCCCTTACCAGCACCACATTCCTTTTCACTCCCCCCATTTGAACGCCCTCATGTACCACAGTGCCATGGTCAGTTTGCTCATTCACGCTGCAGATTTTCCTTTTTTCACACAGGCCGCATGTCCCTCGTACTTGTTGGAAAGGGACAAAGGTCGAGGCTCCTCCAGCACTGTACCTGGGGTCCCCTTAACTGCTTGAGTCGCAGTCACACCCTCCTTTCTTAGACCTGATTGGTACCACCTCTTATCCTAAGGGATGTGACAGCCTCTTGGATTAAAGGGTAGAAATTCCATAGCACCCCGTTTGGGGCGATAAATTTTGAAATCTCGGAAAATCATCGGCAGGCGATAATCTTTTTCTGTTCCCGGGAAATTGAGCTTTAGCGCTCCAAGAGGGAAATGGAGAGCTAAATCAAGCGCTAACCACTTCTCTTAGGGCGCTAAAGTGTGGGGCGGTAGCAGCAGTGTGCTGAACAATGTGGAGTGCAAAGATACGGCCATCGGAGGATGTTTCCCTCGCTTAAAGTGAAGGGCCAATGATGCTACAAAACATGCTTGTGCTCAGTTCTGTGTTGCCAAGCGACCTGTTCGACTACCATTACAGCCCCAAACACTCTCAGAGAGTGGAGGCCTTTGACATGCAGCAATAAAGCATCGAAAACTTTCAGCAGGCATCAGAGTGGTGCAAATAATACCACTGCCTTTAATTAGTGTTCCCCAGGCAGCCAGCCGAGGTAGCAATGCCTCCTCTTCCTGCCGTTGCTGATGCCCGGCAATACAGGAGGGGGCAGGAGGCAATTTCAGATGCTGGGCGGGAACGGGGCCTGGGCACTTTATGATGTCACAAACTGCGAGGCACTAGGGGGCAAGGTGATAAGTGTTAGCGCCAGTGCTAAACCTGCAGGGAAGTTCGCGGGTGTTGCTGAATTCGCCGAGCCCAGTCACTAACCCCTTGGCATCCCATGACCACATCCCACAAGTGCTAACAGGAGGTGCAAAGTGTCCAGCAAGCTTTCGAACTCCGTGAAGCCCCACAATGTCTGCACCTTGGAGACCAGCGCAACAACTCTGAGCTGATGTTCCTCGAGATGCAGACACTTACTGCAGATGTGGTTCTCCGGAATCGCGATGCTTTCCACAAACAATCACATGCTGTAGTTATTGCACACCTTCTGCACTGCCATCCCTGTCTAACAGTGTTGTATTTATTTATTTAATTAAACTTTTTGGATTTAGTCAACTTAAGTTATAGGCCCAGAAATTCCGATCGCAGGCGTTCTGGAAAAATCTGCGCTTGGACCGGAGGGCTCCCGGGAGGCACAGAGTTCCATTCCTGGGCCTCTCCCAACTGCCAGTGTGCAGGGTCACGTAGCCCAGAGGCACAGGCGGTTCGCAGCGTCCCTGGGATCACGTGCACTATGGAGAGCCAATCAGAGAAGGGAATCTCCCTTCATACATTTGACAGGAAGACCTGTCAAATATATTAATAGAGCTCGCCACCAAAACATAGTAAAACTTTAAATAAATTTTAAAAAACCATCACACTTTTAAAATGACTTTAAATTACAATAAATTTTATTTTTGGAAAAAAATAATATAAGTTTTTAACGGGGCTATAAATAAACTTACCTTTCTTTAAACTATTTTTCAATGAAAAATCAGTCGAAACTGTTTTTAAACTTTTTTCAACTCTTATCCTGGTAAAAGCAGGCCTTATGCTTGCTTTTACGAGGCGCAAGAATTTAATTGTTTTCTGCTGGCAGAGGGTCTCCAAAAAGCGGAACTCTCCACCCACAGAGGCCCTTATCCTGGGCAGGCAGAGGATCTATCAAGAACTTTCTTGACAGATCGGAAATGCTGGTTTCCAGCGCATGTGCAGTGCATGCCTGAAACCGGCATTTTTGATGTCCCTCCAGCTGAGTACACAGCGCATACAGACTCGTACAGATCGGAACTTCTGCACCATAGTTTTTAGTATTTTGACTTATTACTTGATCTAGTTTAAGTTGAAGGTAGATTAAATTAAATAGTCACCGGGTACACGAAAGACTACAAGTCTTGGAAGCAAAAGCAGCACCGCCTACCTCCTCTGCACCGAACTCCCACTCTCACCAAATTCCCACGTTTAATCTCTGTTTATGATGCACTCCACTTATGACAACGCTGTTCGTCCATTCTTTGCCTCAGCAGATGAATTATACATTTCTGCACGTTTTCTAGCCAAATTCTCTGTTGTTCATGTCAGGCCCAGCAGCCTGGTCAGATCTGACATCCGACCAGACAGTTCTAATTTCCGATTAAACTTTGTCAATTTCAACTTGAGCTTCATCACAGTCATTACTACCGCCGTGATCCACTAAGACAGCCACTAAACACGCTGAGCTGAATTATACTGAATGTAGCCGGGATCAATTCGACCAGTCAACACTCGATGTAAGCATCCAGATTAGGACCTGTCCACACTGAATGTAACTCTGTTGTACTAGACCTGTCTACACTGAATGTAACTGTGTTGAACTGGACCTGTCCACACGGAATGTAAATGTGTGGAACTGGACCTGTCCACATTGAATATTACTGTGATGAACTGGACCCATTCACACTGAATGTAACTGTGGTGAACTGGACCTGTCCACATTGAATGTAAATATGTTGAACTGGCCCTGTCCATACTGAATGTAAATGAGTAGAACTGGACCTGTCCACACTGAATTTAACATTGTGGAACTGGACCTGTCCACACTGAATGTAAATAAGTTGAACTGGACCTGTCCACACTGAATGTAAATGTGTTGAACTGGACCTGTCCAAACTGAATGTAAATGTGTAGAACTGGACCTGTCCACACTGAATGTAACATTGTGGAACTGGACCTGTCCACAGTGAATGTAAATGTGTTGAACTGGACCTGTCCAATCTGAATGTAAATGTGTGGAACTGGACCTGTCCATACTGAATGTAAATGTGTGGAACTGGACCTGTCCACACTGAATGTAAATGTGCAGAACTGGACCTGTCCACACTGAATGTAACATTGTGGAACTGGACCTGTCCACACTGAATGTAAATGTGTTGAACTGGACCTATCCACACTGAATGTAACTTTGGTGAACTGGACCTGTCCACATTGAATGTAACTGTGTGGAAATGGACCTGTCCACACAGAATGTAACTGTGGTGAACTGGACCTGTCCACATTGACTTTAACAGTGCTGAGCTGGACCGGTCCACACTGAAGGTAACTGTGTTGAACTGGACCTGCACACACTGAATGTAACTGTGCTGAACTGGACCTGCCCACACTTAATGTAACCGTGCTGAACTGAAGCAGTCCACACTGAATGTAGCTGTGCTGAACTGGACCTCTCCACACTGAATGTAACTCAGCTGAATTGGACCTGTCCACACTGAATCTAACTGTCTTGAACTGGACCTGTCCACACTGAATGTAACTGTGCTGAATTGGACCTGTCCACACTTAATGTAACCATACTGAATTGGACCAGTCCAAGATTAATGTAACTCTGCTGAACAGGACCTGTCCACACTGAATGTAGCTGCGCTGAACTGGACCTGTCCACACTGAAATTAACCTTGCTTAAATGAAGCTGTCCACAATGTATGCACAGACAGTGGGTGCACACTCCCAGAGGAATTTGGAGAAAACTTACACGGACTGGAGCTGGATAATGACCAGCAGCAAGAACTTGGAAGCGTTTTTTGGCTGCAGGACCAGTGTTTCTCTGTGCAGTTCGACCTTGTGCTGAGACCTCTGAATGAAAAAAAGTATCAAGGATCATCCTGTAATCTCTGGGCATTTTACTTCAGAGTCGGGTCAGGATTATTGAAAGACATTCTATTCCATCAAAACGTCAACACCATCCTGGCAGCGGCTGTACTAATCTGTTTGTTTCAATTACTGTAATTAATATAAAAGATCAAGCCATTTGATTATCTCCCTGGGGCCTGACATCAGGTATAAATGTGACAATCTGTGAGTGTGGTGCAGAGCTTCTGAGAGAAACGTACGGGTCACCAAAATGTCAGGTGTTTGCCCTTTACTATCCCGTCATTGCAGCTATCGGCGTTCCAGGAAAGTATTGGAGTCAGTTACTAGTTATAGGAATCATTGGTGAACTGTATCACTGCTCCTATTTACCGGGAATGCTTCTCCCCTTTAACTGTGTCATTTCCACCGTGTCACGGTATTTTTTGCCCCCTTTAACGGAAGAATACCTTCTCTTTAACGGAATCACAACCTAATTTGTGTGCCTGGTTCTCCAATGTTTGATTTAATGTGTTTTCCACAGAGCAGCCTCTTCAGTGGTACCAGTCCATTTGCACCAAGTGAGTTTTTATTGAAATTCAACAGCATACATCGCTGCACTGTGAATGGTATTATCACAATATTATAAATGTGTCCATATATTTCCTATTGTGTTATTGGTACTTCACTGTGAGTGGTATTTTCACACTATTGTAACTGTGTCCATATATTTCCTATTGTGTTATTGATATTTCACTGTGAGTGTTATTTTCACAATTATAACTGTGGTGATATGTTTCCTATTTTCTTATTGGTATTGCCCTCTGATTGTTATTATATATTTCCTATTGTGATATTGATATGTCACTGTAAGTGGTATTATCACACTGTTATAACTGTGTACCTATATTTCCTATTGTGTTATTGATATTTCACTGTGAGTGGTATCACACTATTATATCTGTGTCCATATATTTCCTATTGTCTTATTGGTATTTTACTGTGAGCGGTGTTATCATCACTATTATATTTGTGTACATATATTTACTAAATTAAAACAGAAAGTGCTGGAAATATTCCGCAGGTCAGACAGCAACTGTAGAGAGAGAAACAGAGTTAACGTTTCAGGTCGATGACCCTTCGTCAGAACTGGAAAGTGTTGGAGATGTATCAGGTGTTTAAGCAAGTGTAGGGTAAGGGAGAGGGAGGATGAGAGGAACCAACAAATGGGAAGTTCTCTGATAGGCTGGAAGGCAGGAGAGGTTAAGAGACTAAAGGGATGATGGTGCAATGCTAAAGGACAAGGTAATGGGACAATTTAAGTAATAAAAGATGACTCTAGATGAAGTGTCAATGGCAATGGCAGGTGATCAACCGCTGCCATGTGAAAGAGTGAAAAAACGATGGAGCCGAGGTTATGGTTTGAAATTGTTGAACTCGATGTTGAGTTCAGAAGGCTGTAAAGTGCCTAATCGAAAGATGAGGTGCTGTTCCTCGAGCTTACGTTGAGCTTCATTGGAACAGTATAAGAGGCCGAGCACGGAGAGATCAGAGTGGGAGTGGAGTGGAGAATTAAAGTGACAGGCGACCAGAAGATCGGGATCACCCTTAAGGACTGAACCGAGGTTCTCCACAAATCTGCGTTTGGTTTCCCCAATGTAGAGGAGACCGCATCGTGAGCAGTGAATACAGTATCTTAAATTGTAAGAACTACAAGTAAATCGCTGTTTCACCTGGAAGGAGTCTTTGGGACCCTGGACAGTGTTGTTATTGTTTTATTGGTATTTCACTGTGACTGGTATTGTCACACTATTATAACTGTGTACATAAAATTCCTATTGTGTTATTGGTATTTCACTGATTTGTATTATCACACTATTATAGCTCTGTACATATATTTCCTATTGTGTTCTTGATATTTCACTGTGAGTGGTATCACACTATTATAATTGTGTACATATATTTCCTATTGTGTTATTGGTATTTCAATGTGAGAGGTATTATCACACTATTACAACTGTGCACATATAATTCCTATTGTGTTCTTGGTATTTGAATGTGAGAAGTATTATCACACAATTACATGTGTGTACTAATATTTCCTATTGTGTTCTTGGTGTTTCACTGTGAGTGGTATTTCACACTGTTATGACGTTGTGAATATATTTAATTGTACTTCTTGCAGTTTAGTATACTGTATTCGCTGCTCACGATGTGGTCTCCTCTACATTGGGGATTCCAGATGCAGATCGGGTGATCACATTCTGAACTGCTGTGTTCAGTCCTCAATCGTGACCCTGAGCTTGTTAGTCTAATTCTCCATCCCTCTCCCAATTTGACCTCTCTGCCCTCGCCCTCCAAAACTTTTAAAATGAAGCTCAACGGAAGCTCGAGGAACAGCACATCATCTTTCGATTTGGCACTTTACAAACTTTTGGCCTCAACACTGAATTCAACAATTTCAGATCATAACCACAGCTCCCGTTTTTTTCTGACAACAGCTGTTGTTAATGATTCTTCTGTTGCCATTTATGCCTCCTCTCGACCCATATTTTGTGTCTGTACTTGTCCCATTAGCAACCCTTTTTTGCTTTGCATCATCATCCCTTTTGTCTTTTAATCTCTCCTGCCTTCCACCATATCACAGATCTTCCCTTTTGTTCTTTCCTCCCCTCACCCTTTTCCCTGCCCTACACTTGCTTAAAAACAGTTAAATCTCTAACTTTATCAAGTTCTGATAAAATTAATCGCCCTGAAATTTTAATGCTGTTTCTCTTTCCACTGATGCTGCCTGAAATGCTGAGTATTTCCAGAAATTTTTTGTTTCTATTTCAGGTTTCCAGCATCTACAGCATTTTGTTTTGGTACATGTATTTCCTATTGTGTTATTGGCGCTGTACTGGCAGCCGTATTATCAACAATAACAGCCTGCATTTATATAGCGCCTTTAACATATTAAAATTATTCCCAGGAACGTTATCAAACAAAATTTCACACCGAGCCACACAAGGAGGTGTTCGCACAAAAAAAGCTTGGGCAAAAAGGTAATTTTAAGGAGCGTTTTAAAGAAGGAGATAGAGGGAAAACTCTCGGAGTGATGTAGGGTTGGGGAGGTTACAGAGATAGGGAGGAGCAAAGCTATGCAACAATTTGGAAACAAGGATGAGAATTTAAAATCGAGGCGCTGCTGGACTCTGAGCTAATGGAGGTCAGCGAGCACAGGGATGATGGGTGGACGAGACTTTCTGCGAGTTAGGCAGTTGGCAGCGGAGAATTGGATGAGCTCAAGTTTATGGAGGGTAGAAGATGAGATGCCGGCAAGGACAGCAGTGGAATAGTCATGTCTAGAAGCTAGAAAGGCATGGATGAGGGTTGCCACAGCTGATGCTCTGAGGCAGGGACAGAGAGAGGCAATGTTACTGAGGAGGAAGTAGGTGGCCTTAATGATGGAGCGAATATGTGGTTTGAAGCTCAATTTAGGGGCAAATAGGGCACCAAGGTTGCAAACGGTCTGGCTCAGCCACATGCTGCCACTCGGAGATATCATCCAAAAACACAGCGTCAGGTTCCACGTACACGCTGACAACAACCAGCTCTACCTCGCCACCACCTCTCTCGACCCCTCCACTGCCTCCGATTTGCCACACTGCCTTGGAGAGGGATGGAGTCACTGGCTAACAAACAGAGTTTGTGGTGGGACCGAATGCAATGGCTTCGGACTACCCAATATTTAGTTGAAGGAAATTTCTGCTTATCATGTGCTGGATGTCGGACAAGCAGTGTGACAAATCAGAAACAGTGGAGTGGTCGAGAGAGGTAGAGCTGGGTGTCGTCAGCGTATACGTGGCACCTGACACTGTGTTTTTCGATAATATCACTGAGGGGAAGCATGAAGATGAGAAATAGGAGGGAGTCATGGATAGATCCAAAAGGGATTCCAGAGGTAAGGGTGCGGGAGCAGGAAGAGAACCCATTGCAGGTGACTCTCTGGCTACGAACGGCAGTTCCACCCAGCTGGGTGATGGACGAAAGTCGTTGGAGGAGGACGGTGTGGTCGCCCGTGTCAAAGGCTGCAGACGTTTCGAGGAGGATGAGGAAGGATAGTTTACATAGAAACATAGAAAAATAGAAGATAGAAGCAGGAGTAGGCCATTCGGCCCCTCAAGCCTGTTCTGCTATTAATGAGATCATGGCTGATCATCCAAATTCAGTACTCTGTCCCTGCTTTCTCCCCATATTCCTTGATCCCTTTAGCCTTAAGAATTATACCTAACTCATTCTTGAATATATTTAATATGTTGGCCTCAACTGCCTTCAGTGGTAGAGAATTCCATAGGTTCACCACTCTCTGGGTGAAGAAATTCCTCCTCATCTCTGTCCTAAATGGCTTACCCCTTATCCTTAGATTGTGACCCCTAGTTCTGGACTCCCCCGCCATCGGCCACAGACACATAAGGTGTCATTTGTGACTTTGATAAGAGCTGTTTCAGTGAAATTATAACGGTGTACAAATATTTCCAATTATATTATTGGTATTTTACTGTGGGTGACTTATTACACTTTTATCACAGTGTACATGGAGTTCTACTGTGTTACTGACACTGTCTCTGTGGGTGAATTATCATACTGTTATCAATGTGTACTTGTATTGATATTGTGTTAATGACACTATCACTGTGGGTGAATTATCACACTGTTATCACTGTGTACATGTAGTTCTATTGTGTTATTAACACAGTCCCTGTGGATGAATTATCACACTGTTATCATGGTGTACATGGAGTTTTATTGTCTTACTGACACTGTCACTGTGGGTGAATTATCACAGTGTTATCACTGTGCACATGTAGTTCTATTGTGTACCGCATGTTGCACTGTGAATGACATCTCTCTCTGTTAAATTTGTGTAGATACTGTATCACTGCTCCTTAGACCTGCCAATGCATTGAGTTTATGCAGACTTTGCTAAGTGGCAGAAAAAGTATTTTAAGTGCATTTACTGAATTTTAGTGAGTAAAAAACTGAATTATTTGAAGTAAGTTTAATTTTTTAGGGTAAATTAAGCTGTTGGGGAGTTGAAACCGGAAGTAGAATCCGGGTATAAAAAGGGGCGGGCTTAGAGCTGCAGGCTGAGTGCAAGCGCATTGAGTTTAAGCAGACTTTGCTAAGTGGCAGATTTCGAGCAAGTGGGAGGTGAGGGGGTGCTTGTTGCTCTGTTTTGTTTCCCTCTCTCAGGCTAATCCAACACTGTGGACGTGGAGCAGTGAGACAACTCAACCGGATAGGTCCCCCAGAGAGCTTCCACGAGGGAGGTTGGTGATCAACTGGTTGGTAGGTTCTCTTCCTTCTCTTCTATACCTTTAAGTTGGTAAGTCCTATTAAATAGTGGTGTAATATTATCATCTATATCGGGGCAGAGGGTCTTCATAACTAAAAATAAGAAATTTAATGAATTACACAGATATGGGTGAACAGGTGATGTGTCACTGTTGCAAAATGTGGGAGCTGGTGGACCCCATTGAGGCTCACGGTGATTACATTTGCGATAAGTGTTTGCTGCTAGAGGAACTCAAGCTCCATGTTAAAGAGCTTGAGACCGAGCTTCAGACACTGCGACACATCAGGGAGGGGGAGAAGTTCCTGGACTCTATGTTTCAGGAGGTGGACACACTATGAAATTAATTACTGCACATGTAGTCCGTGGTCAGTGACAGGATGATGTGACTACGAGTGAGGAAGGTACAGGGATCCAGGATGTAGTGTTGAAGGAGCCGCAGCCCTTGCTCTTGTCAAGCAGGATTGAGGTTCTTACTCCCTGTGAGGGCAGGATCGGGGACTGCAGGGTGAATGAGCAACCTGGCCACAGCACCGTGGTGCAGGGGTCCATTCAAGTGGATGGAGAAAAAGAAATGCTGTAGTGGTAGGGGTTAGTATCATTAAGGAGATAGATAGGGTTCTCTGCATTCAAGAGCGGGAGTCCCGAAGGCTGTGTTGCCTGCCCGGTGCCAGGTTTAAGGACATCTCTTCTGGGCTGGAAAGAAACTTGGAGTGGGAGGGGGAGGATACAGTTGTCGTGGTCCATGTTGGTACAAACGACATAGATAGGACAAGGAAGATGGTTCTGTTAAAGGAGTATGAGCAGCTAGGGGTCAAATTAAAAAAACAGAACCTCAAGGGTAATAATCTGTGGGTTATTACCTGAGCCACGAGCAAATTTGGCTAGGATAAATAAAATTAAAGAGTTAAATGCGTGGCTCAAAGTCTGGTGTGGGAGAAATGGGTTTTGCTTTTGGGACACTGGCACCAGTACTGGGACAGGAGGGAGCTGTTCTGTTGGGATGGACTCCACTTGGCCAGTGCTGGGACTAGAGTCCTGCCGAATAATATAACTAGGGCTGTAGAGAGGGCTTTAAACTAATTAGTGGGGGGTAGGTTTCTAGAGAGCAAATAACAGAAATGACAACGGAGAAGATCATAGACTTAGGTAGCAGTGGGGAAATTAAAAAACAGAACGTGTCAGGAAGGGACAGAAGGTATGGAGTAAAAGGTAAAGTAGTAAAAGGGGAAAAAACAGGAACTAAGTGTCACAAAACATATTTGAAAGTTCTTTATCAGAATGCACGTAGCATTCATAACAAAATGAATGAGTTAACGGCACAAATAATTACATATGGGTATGATCTTGTGGCCATTACAGAAACATGGCTGCAGGGTGACCATGACTGGGAATTAAACATACCAGGTTATTTAACAATCAGGAAGGACAGGCAGGAAGGGAGGGGAGGTGGGGTGGCTATATTAATAAAGGAAGGAATCACTATAATACAGAGAAATTATATTGGGTCAAAGGAGCAGGATAGTGAAACAGTTTGGGTAGAGATAAGGAATAATAAGGGGGAAAAAAAACTAGTGTGCGTAGTCTATAGGCCTCCGAGCGGTTGCAACTCTGTTGGACGGAGTATTAATCAGGAAATAGTTGAGGCTTGTAATAAGGGAACAGCTATAATTATGGGGGATTTTAACTATCATATTAACTGGACAAATCAAATTGGGCAGAGCAGCCTTGAGGATGAGTTCATTGAGTGTATTAGGGATGGGTTTCTTGAGCAGTATGTAAATGAACCGACCAGGGGTAAGCATCCTTAGATTTGGTCCTGTGTAATGAGACAGGACAAATTAAATATGTCCTAGTAAAGGATCCCCTTGGAATGAGTGACCATATCATGGTTGAATTCAATATTTAAGTAGAGGGTGAGAAGGTTTGATCTCTAGCAAGCGTGCTGAGCTTGAATAAAGGAGACTATGAAGGTATGAGAGCGGAATTCATTAGAGTGGACTGGGAAAATAGATTAAAGGGTAAGGCGGTACATGATTTTTGGTGCACATTTAAGGAGTTATTTTACAACTTCCAAAAAATATATATTCCACTGAGGAAAAAAGGGTGTAAAATAAAATATAGCCATCCGTGGCTTATTAAAGTAATTAAGGATAGTATCCGACTAAAACAAGGGTATATAAGGTAGCAAAATCTAGTGGGAGAATAGAAGATTGGGAAGTCTTTAAAAGACAGCAAAAAATAACGAAAAGATTGATTAAGAAAGGGAAGATAGATTATGAAAGTAAATTAGCAAAAAATATAAAAAAGGATAGCAATAGTTTCTATAGTTATATAAAAAGAAAAATTTTGGCTAAAGTAAATGTTGGTCCCTTAGAGGATGAGACTGGAAAATTAATGGTGGGAAATATGGAGATGGCAATAACGCTGAACAACATTTTTTTGTATCAGTCATTACAGTAGAGGACACTAAGAATATCCCAACACTGGACAAACAGGGGGCTCTAGGGGGAGAGGAGCTAAATACGGTTAAAATCACTAAGGAAGTGGTACTTGGTAAAATAATGGGACTTAAGCCGGATAAATCCCCTGGACCTGATGGCTTACATCCTAGGGTCTTGAGGGAAGTGACGGTAGGGATTGTGGGTGCATTGGCAATAATTTTCAAAACTCTCCGAACTCAGCAAAGGTCCCAGCAGATTGGAAAACTGCTAATGTAACACCCTTATTTAAAAAGGGCAGTAGGCAGAAGGCTGGTAACTATAGACCTGTTAGCCTAACATCTGTGGTTGGTAAAATGTTAGAGTCCATTATTAAGGAGACAGTAACGGGACATTTGGATAAACATAATTTAATAGGACAAACTCAGCATGGTTTCATGAAGGGGAAGTCATGTTTGACAAATTTGCTTGAGTTCTTTGAGGAAGTAAAATACAGGGTAGATAAAGGAGAACCAGTGGACGTAGTGTATTTAGACTTCCAAAAGGCATTTGACAAGGTGCCACACAAAAGATTATTGCTCAAGATAAAAAATCACGGGATTGGGGGTAATATTCTGGCGTGGGTGGAGCATTGGCTTTCTAACAGAAAGCAGAGAGTTGGGATAAATGGTTCATTCTCAGACTGGCAATCAGTGACTCGTGGTGTTCCGCAGGGGTCAGTGCTGGGTCCCCAAATCTTTACAATCTATATTAACGATTTGGAGGAAGGGGCCGAGTGTAACATATCAAAGTTTGCAGATGATACAAAGATGGGAGGGAACGTAGTGAGTGAGGAGGACATAAAAAACCTGCAAAGTGACATAGACAGGCTAAGTAAGTGGGCAGAGTTTTGGCAGATGGAATACAATACTGGAAAGTGTGAGTTTCTGCACTTTGGTAGGAAAAATCATAGAGCAAGTTATTATCTGAATGGCAAGAAACTGGAAAGTACTGTAGTACAAAGGGATCTGGGTGTCCTGGTGCACGAAACTCAAAAAGTTAGTATGCACAAGTGATCAAGTTAGTATACACAAGTGATCAAGAAGGCCAATGGAATGTTGGCTTTTATTGCTAGGGGGATAGAATATAAAAACAGGGAGGTATTGCTTCAGTTGTACAAGGTATTGTTGAGCCCGCACCTGGAACACTGCATACAGTTTTGGTGTCCATACTTAAGAAAAGACATACTTGCTCTCGAGTCAGTACAAAGAAGGTTCACTAAGTTAATCCCGGGGATGAGGGGGTGGTCATATGAGGAGTGGTTGAATAGATTGGGACTCTACTCATTGGAGTTCAGAAGAATGAGAGGCGATCTTATTGAAACATATAAGATTGAGAAGGGGCTTGATCGGCTGGAAGCGGTGAGGATGTTCCCAATGATGGGTGAAACTAGAACTAGGGGGCAAAAGCTTAAAATAAGGGGCTGCTCTTTCAAAAGTGAGATGAGGAGAAACTTCTTCATTCAGAGTGTGGTAGCTTTGTGGAATTTGCTGCCCCAGAAAGCTGTGGAAGCTACATCATTAATTAAATTTAAAACAGAAATAGATCGTTTCCTAGAAGTAAAGGGAATTAAGGGTTACGGGGAGCGGGCAGGAAATTGGACATGAGTCTAGGTTCGGAATGGTCATGGCCCTGTGGGTAGTGGAACGGGCCCAGGGGCCTTGTAGCCTCGTTCTGCTCCTACTTCTTGTGTTCTAATTCTGTGTTAGTTTTCAGGAGATGGTTTTATTCCTGTTCGTGGCTGGGGTGGAGATCGCCTTTACAGAAGGTAAGTACTGTAGAAAATATAGGGACAGAGTGATGTCCTGGAAGAGTTTCGATCGCCTAGATGGGTTGGTGAGGAATTTCCCAGATTTTTTCTCCCAAATTTGCCATTGGGTTTTTTAGCTGGTTTTTCGCCTCTCCCGGGAGATCACATCGGTTCGGGTGGGATGGAGAGTGATAGAAGATTTGAGGTTAGGATCAGATCAGCCATGATCTTATTGAATTGTGGAGCAGGCTCGAGGGGCCGATTGGCCTACTCCTGCTCCTATTTCTTGTATTCTTGTGTCTCGTACTGTTCTCGTCCCCGTTCTTTACTCCACATTGATTGAGGGCGCATAACTGATGGCATCTCTCGGATCTGAGTCGCAACATTGTAAGTTGAAGGTCCAGTTTATGACTAAGCCCATAGTTTATCCTGACAGCGCAGTGCAGTGCTGAGGGGCGCTGCATTATGGGAGGGGCCTTTCTCTGGTGGAACAGAAGGTCACTAACCAGAAACACTAACTCTGTTCTCTCTTCACAGACGCAGCCTGAGCTGTGAGTGTTTCCAGCATTGTCTGCTCTCTCTCTCTTTCTCTATTTCAATCGGTTATTCACTGACTATCTGTCTGTCTCTTTTAGAGCTAATTTGGCAGTGATTGTTATCCTGTCCCGAGGAAGGTGCGGTCTCTCCAGATGTATCACTTACTACCTCGTATCCATGGTGGGGACGGATCTCCTGGTCATTATCACGGCTGTGCGATGGAACCGGATTGTAGGTATTTATTTCACATTCAGTTTACTGTCCATCACTCCGGTCTGTAGTCTCAAGCTTGCGCTAATTTATGGACTCATAGGAAGTTCTGTCTGGGTAACGGTTGCTTTTACCATTGATCAACTTGTAGCTATTAATTGCCAGAAGCTGAAAACAAAATATTTCACCGAGATAACGGCGGCAGGGGTTCCAGAACGGCCTGTATAATGAGCTGTGCTAGAAACATCCCTTGGTACTTTATGTATGAGCCTTTTTTTATCATTAACGATGCATCTTGGCTCTGCAGCTTTAAGTAATGGTCCAGAAATTCGGGTCTCCACAGGTGAGTACGCGCTGGTTACTCACCCGTAGGCCCAACGAAAGTGCTGGTTTTGTGCATGCACTGCGCATGCGTGGGAAACCGGATCTTCCAAAGGAAGGGGTTCAGAGGTCAAACGCATGTGCCGGGGAGGCAGTGCCTGCGCCTGGAACTTACTTTTTTTTGCACGTTTCTCCGGGAGGGTAAGTCTCCAACAGTTACACATTTAAGAAGCAGGCACAAGGCCTGCTTTTAATAAGGTAAGTGGTGGATTAATTGAAATTAAAACATTTTTCCGCAGGTTTATTACTTTTAAATACTTTAATGAAAGATAAGTTTATTTTTAGCCCCGTTAGAAAAATGTAATTATTTTTTTCAAAAATTTAAATTGGCCCAGAATTTTGACTCGGGGGCTTCCCGCGGGTGCAAGCCACCGACCTCACTTACATTGCGCGCTGTGGGCTCTGGGCTCCCATGGAATTCCGCTCCGGGGCCTGAACCAGCTGCTGGCGCGCTGTGTTTGCGTGTCCCAGGGGCGTAGTTAGTGCGATACGTCCCCTGGGAACACGTGAGCCATGGGCTGCCAATCAGAGGAGGGAAAAGCCCATTCATAAGATTGACGGGAAGACCTGTCTAAAATTATGAATATACGGGCCCCAAAATAACAGTAAACCTTGAAATAAATTTTAAAAATATCACACTTTTTAAATAAACTATAAATTACATTAAATAACTATTTTAAACAATAATTTAATATTTGAAAAAAATACTTTTATGAAAAAATGGGGCTTAAAATAAACTTACCTTGCTTTAAAGTATTTAAAAATAATAAACCTGTGGAAAAAATGTTTTAATTTTAATGAATTGACCACTTACCTTTTAAAATGCAGGCCTTACGCCTGGTTTTTACATTTCTAAAATCTAAAGACATACCTTCACGGAAAAACCTGTAAAAAAACGTAAGTTCAAAGTGCACGCGCAGACTCCCGCATGCACGCGTTCGACCTCTGAACCCATTTGTTCAGAGGAACGGAAGTGCCGGTTTCCCATGCATGCGCAGTGCATGCAAGAAACCAGCTCTTCCATTGGGTCCACGCATGAGTACCCCATGCGCACTCACGCGTTGGGACCCGAATTTCTGGCTATTATTGTTTAAAATAGTTATTTTATGTAATATATAGTTATATTTTAAAAATGTGAATTAAAAAAAAAAAATTTAATTTTAGTTATGTTTGGGGCTTATAGTATTTATAGTTTTGACAGCTCTTCCTGTCAAATTTATGAATGGGCACTCACTGCTACCACTGGCTCTCCATGGCCCATGTGATCCCAGGGGCACTTTGAATTAACTGCGCCCCTGGGATACGCAAGTACTGCGCACCGCCAGTTGGAGGAGGCCCAGGATCGGAATCCTACGTCGGCCCACAGCACAATGGCTGGCATGGTAGGTAAGTGCAGGTATAAGGTTTGCACCCGTGGGAATCCTCCGACCCGAATTTCTGGGCCATTAATATGTTATAGCTCACCTGCATGGGTCGCATATAACTGGTTTCATCATATTTTAACCCCATGCCTCCCATTCATTCTGATTTTGCTGCTCAATGCTCTGATCGTCAGACACATTCGATCGGCCAATTGAATTCACAGGAGACTCCGGGCTCACAGCAATGGGGAGAATCAGACTACCCAGAGATGGCGAGCCAGAGAAAGCCCACGGTCTTATTCTTCTGTATCTCGGGCAGTTTCATGATGTTATATTTTTTGTATCTTTTATCTTTCTTCTTTGTCCAGATTGCGAGCGTTACATGTTTCAGAGGTTCTGGTTTCAAGGAATCAAATGTTATTCTGGAGGAAAGTGGATATATGCTTGAACTTTTGAGTTCCTGTGTCAACCCGTTAATTTATGCAGGGACCCAGAGTAAATTGAGGGAGGCAATAAAGGATGGGGTGAAATATGCAATGAATTTAATTGCTGAATTATTTAAATGATGAAAATAGTAAAGTATAGCATGGATTTTACCTTATATTCCATGCTGTGCTCTTCTTTTCTGTGTCAGGCACGGCCTCCCCTCCCAGATACACAGTCACTCATTCTAAGACCCTTACCCAATGAGAATTTAAGAATTTATAAGGAACACTGCATCAGCGCACAATTCAGTGTTGTAACCCGTTCTCAGTTAGTTTCCAGTTCTCTTGTCGGTGCTGACTCAGACCTGGTACATTCCCACCAGCCCCGAGGGCCCTGGAGTATCTCTACATGCATGCGGAGTCTGACCTCTGATCTGTCATTGCATATCAATCTTAACTTTTTAATGATGAGACCCAAAATCCCTCCTGGGAATGGTTTGGATCTTGAGTGTTGGATACGCTCTGAAATGGGAGCACGCGCTGACCCCACGCATTGTTCCCCACTCACTGGGCACCACCCCACAGCCACACTCCTGTGTCCAGAAACACAGGAACAGAGGAATTGCTGGAGGATAAAGAAAACGACTATCGAGATCACTTTTTACTCTTTTCAGTTTTCAGTTATGACGACACCCCCAGTGTCATTAAACAAAATAAAATTAATCTAAACAATAATCACCAAAATCATAAAAATAGGAAATTGATCAAATTAAATGAGATGATCATCTTCACTATTGACTATGCACTCCAGTCTAGTTCAATTTCTATCATCCTAGTAGTCCCATGATACACCGATAAGAGCTGTTGAAAATTCACAGCAGTCAATCTCTATCAATTAGTCTACAACAGACCCAGAGATGAGCCGGGCTTTTTGGTGAGGTAACAGAAAGGGTTGATGACGGCAATGCTGTTGATGTGGTGTACATGGACTTCCAAAAGGCGTTTGATAAAGTGCAACATAATCGGCTTTCCAGCAAAGTTGGATCCCATGGAATAAAGAGGATAGTGGCAGCATGGATACCAAATTGGCAAAGTGACAGGAAACAGAGAGTAGTGGTGAACGTTTCTTTTTTGGACTGGAGGAAGGTACACAGTTGTGTTCCCCAGGGGTCAGTACTAGTACCACTGCTTTTCTTGATATATATTAATGGCATTGACTTGGGTGTGAAGGGCAAAATTGATAATGTGCAGATGACATAATACTTAGAAGTATAGTGAACAGTGAGGAGAGTGATAGACTTCAAGAGGACAGAGACAGGCTGGTGGAATGGGCGGACACATGGCAGATGACATTTAATGCAGAAAAGTGCGAAGTGATGCATTTTGGTAGGAAGAAGGAGGAGAGACAATATAAGCTAAAAGGTAGAATCATAAAGGGTGTGCATGAACAGAGATATCAGTGGGTATATGTGCATAAATCGTTGAAGGTGGCAGGGCAGGTTAAGAAAGCGGTTAAAAAAGTGTACTGCATCTTGGGCTTCATAAATAGAGGCGCAGAGTACGAAAGTAAGGAAGTTATGATAAAACTTTATGAAACATTGGTTGGGCCTCAACTGGACTAGTGTGTCCAATTCTGGGGAACGAACTTTAGGAAGGATGTGAAGGCCTTAGAGAGGGTGCAGAAAAAATTAAAAGAATTGTTCCAAGGATGAGTGACTTGGGTTACCGGATAGCCTCGAGAAGCTGGGTTGTTTTCCTTAGAACAGAGAAGGTTGAGAGGAGATTTGATAGAGGTTTTCAAAATCAAGAGGGATCTAGACAGAGTAGAGAGATAAACTGTTCTGATTGACAGAAGGGCCGAGAACCAGAGGACACAGGTTTAAGGTGATTGGCAGAAGAACCAAAGGCGACATGAGAAAAAACATATTTATGCAGTGACTGGTTAGGATCTGAAATGTGCTGCCTGAAAGGGTGGTGGGGCAGATTCAATCGTGGCTTTCAAAAGGGAATTGGATAAGGGAAAAGAATTGAAGGGCTGTGGGGGAAGGACGGGGGAGTGGGACCAGCTGAAGTGCTCTTTCAGAGAGCTCAGCAAGGGCTCCATGGGCTGCATGGACTCCTTCTGTGCTGTAACCATTCTATGATTCTATTTTATGTTTCTGTGAAAACCCCAGATGTGGAGAGCTTTAGGAAACATGGGCAAGAACTTCGGGTCACCATGGGTGAGAACATGCTGGGTACTCATGTGTAGGCCCAACGAAAGTGCCAGTTTCGTGCATGCACTGAACATGCGCGGGAAACCGGAACTTCCATTCCCTAACAGGAAGGGGTTCACAGGTCGAACGCACGTGCTGGAGAGGCAGCGCATACACCTGGAAGTTCCGTACTTTTTTGCAGGTTTCTCTGGGAGGGTAAGTCTCCAGGAGCTACGCTTTTATAAAACAGTCACAAGGCCTGCTTTTAACAACGTAAGTGGCGAATCAAGTAAACTTTAAAAACAATTTCCACAGGTTTATTACTTTTAAATACTTTAAAGAAAGGTAAGTTTATTTTTAGCCCCATTAGAAACTGTAATTAATTTCTTCAAAAATTTAAATTATTGTTTAAAATAAGTTATTTTATGTAATTTATAGTCATTTTAAAAATGTGATTTTTAAAAAAATAGTTGGGCCTAGAAATTTGGTGGCGCCCAGTCTCACCAAGGCGCCGGAAGTATCACCCCGGAAGGAGTCACGAGCGCCCACCGGAAAATCAGTTTGAGCGCCCCAAACGGAAACGCAGCGCTACACGAGGAGCCCCGCATCCGTCTTGGGGTGCTGCAACTGAAGTTCGCAGCACAACATGCCGAAGCACCACACACGGCGGCTGGAGCATTGCAGTACTGCAGGCCTTCCTCCCCTTCTTAAAGGGCAGGTGCCTGCTGCAGTGCAATCTAAGATCGCGAGTGCTGGCAAATGATCCCGGCACCGAGGAGAAGTGCCGGGCTCTTGGAAGGCAGCCAGCACAATGCCTGGGTGGGTGCTCAGGAGGTTGAGGACGGCTGCACGAAGAGGTGCTGGCAGGTGGCCAGCAAAAAAAATGGCCGCCCGCACCGCAGCACCTCTACCGCCGCAGGTAGGCCCCACTCAACCGGTCGCAAATTGCGACCTGCGTTACAGCAGGGGACGCTACCAAATTTCGCGATCAGGGTGGTAGCGGGACGCTGCGCACACCGATGATGTCATCGGTGGTGGCACAGCGCTAATGGCTAGCGCCACCATTAGCGCCCCGCTAAATTTCGCGGGAGGCTTGGCCAGTGGCGCTAAACCTCCTAAGTGCCCTCTTTGGCCGCTAAATGCTGGCACAGCCCACCGAATTTCTAGGCCTTGAAGTTTTAGTTATCTTTTGGGGCCGAATGGTATTCATAGATTTGACAGGACTTCTTGTTAAATCTATGAATACAGATTCCCTGCTAGCATTGGCTCTCCATGGCCCACGTGATCCCAGGGGACGCTTCGAACTAACTGTGCCCCTGGGATATGCAAGCACTGCATGCCGGCAGTTGGAGCAGGCCCAGGATCGGAATCCCATGCGGGCCCACAGCACAACGGCCGGCGTGCTAGGTAAGTGCAAGTCGGACGCTTGCACCCGCGGGAAGACTCCGACCCGAATTTTTGGGCCCATAGGTCCAAAATCACCTCTTCCTCCCGAGCACGCTGCACTTTCCACATGTCATGTCTCTAATTATTCACATTCTGTATCCCAAAGTATTATTCTAGGAATGATGTCTATTTAATTTGCATTTGAATGAATCAAAACCAACTGCTTCCACCATCTCTCTAGGCAGCCTGTCCCACAGATTGACCACTCACTCACTGAAATACTGGTTCAGCAGATTGGGTTTGAATTGAATCCCTTCAAGCGAGGCCGTATCCTCTGCTTCTACAGTCTGGGCAAGGTGAAATAACTTGTCATGCTCTACGTTATCTGCTCCCTTTAGAATCCTAAAAACAGCAATCAGATCACCTCTCGACATTCTCTTTTCCAGTGAGAACTTGCTCAATTTACACAATCGCTCCTCACAATCCAATCCCTTCATCCTCCAGTAATTCTGGCCACTCTCTTCCATGTCCGTTCACTAGCTGCAATACCCCGTGTTGTCCAGAGCTGTACACGGTAATGTGAGCCCGGTTGCACCAATGATTTGTAAAGTGGGGCAGGATTGCCAAGCTTTCTCCGTCCAATATTGACATTTTAATACAGCCCAACGTCTGATTTGCTTTACGCATTGTTGCAATAGCTTCAATTTATCGTCAATAAGACCCCCAGATCTCTTTAATTTTCCAGGAGATTAATATTTTTTCATTTAAGTGATTGTCCCTTCCTGGATTCCTTGCCTCCATGTGACGCAGTTTGTCTTTCTCGACATTGAATGACATCTGTTGCCTGACTACCCAATTCCCAGGTATTTAAATCCTCCTGTAGCTTATCCTCTTCAGGTTTGCAGTCTGCCACCTGCACCAGCTTTATTTCATCTGAAAGTGTTGCCATTGTTCATGTGACTCCTAGCTCCAAATCATTTATAAAGATAGTGAAAAAAAAGGTACAGACCAGATCTCTGTGGACCCCATTGGTAATATTCTCCCAGTCTGATGGCAATCCCTGTATCACTGCTCTCTGGGTTCAATCGGTGTACTATTTACACATCACTTGTAAAATATTCCCAAAGATTCTCACGATCTTCCTTTCCAGACCCATCATTTCCAGCGGATGTGTATAAAAGGCCTGATTGAAGCCAAGTCCACCTCACCCACTGCCTTACCCCTGTCCAGCTCCTTTGTCACACTCTCGAAGGGAACTAGTGAACTAGATTGGCAAGAGATTCTGGTTAGATTTTAGGATAACATTTCTATCCAGATGCTCCATGATCTTATCTTTAATCAGGGTTTCCATGACTTTACCCACAATGGACCTCTAACTCACTGGTCTGTAGTTTCCTCTTACGTTTGCTACCTTTTTTCTTTAAAAATATAGATATAGCATCTGCCTTTCTCCGGTCCCCAGCACCTCTCCAGCATTCAATAATTTCTCCCAGATTTAGGCTGGAGTTCCTGCAATTTTCTTTTCTCTCTCCACAAGGATCCTCGGATGAATCTTCCCCGGCAGCTGAGATTGATTCAACAAAAACAACAACTTGTATTTATATAGCGCCTTTAACGTAGTAAAACGTCCCAAGGCACTGCACAGGAGTATTTTAAGACAAAAAAAAATTGACACCGATCCACATAAGGATAAATTAGGGCAGGTGACCAAAAGCTTGGTCAAAGAGGTAGGTATTCAGGAGCGTCTTAAAGGTGGAAATAGAGGTAGCGAGGTGGACAGTTTTTGACAGGGAATTCCAGAGCTTAGGGCCTAGGCAACAGAAGGCACAACGAACAAAGGTTGAGCAATTATAATCAGCGATCCTCAAGAGGGCAGAATTAGAGGAGCACAGATATCTCGGTGGTTTGTGGGGCTGAAAGAGATTACAGAGATAGGAAGGGGCGAGGCCATGGAGTGATTTGTAAAAAGGGACGAGAATTTTGAAATTGAGGCCCTGCTTAAACGGGAGCCAATGTAGGTCAGCCAGCACAGGGGTGATGGGAGAATGAGACTTGGTGCGAGTTACAGACAGCCGAGTTTTGGATGACCTCAAGATTATGTAGGGTGGAAAGTGGGAGGCCAGCCAGGAGCGCGTTGCAATAATCAAGTCTAGAGGTAACAAAGGCACGAATGAGGGTTTCAGCAGCAGATGAGCTGAGGCAAGGGCAGTGATGGGCGTTGTTACGGAGGTGGAAGTAAGCTGTCTTTGTTATTCATCTTAAGATTGTACAGCTGTTCGTCAACCATGCTGGTGGTAATGTGAATAGTGCCACAACTTACCACTAAAAAACCTTCTAGTTCCCATTTCCAGTTGAAATAAATTATCATAGCAATCCTTTTTAGAAACTAAGGCAAAAAACTTATTCACCCTTTTGCAGCCTGCGTCAACTCAGTTATCATGTGTATGTAGCATCAAATATCCTGTGCATTTACATCAGTTATCATGTGTACGTAGCATCAGTTATCACGTGTATGTAGCATCAGTTATCATGTGTATGGAGCATCAGTTATCATGTGTATGTAGCATCAGTTAGCATGTTTATGTATCATCAGTTATCATGTGTATGGAGCATCAGTTATCATGTGTATGTAGCATCAGTTATCATGTGTATGGAGCATCAGTTATCATGTGTATATAGCATCAGTTATCATGTGTATGTAGCATCAGATATTATGTGTATGTAGCATCAGTTATCGTGTGTATGGAGCATCCGTTATCATGTGTATGTAGCATCAGTTATCATGTGTACGGAACATCAGTTATCATGTGCGTATAGTGTCTGTTATCATGTGTGTATAGAATCAGTTATCATTTGTATGTAGCATCAGTTATCATGTGTATGGAGCATCAGCTATCATGTGTATATAGTATTTCTTATCATGTGTGTGTAGAATCGGTTATCATGTGTATGTAGCATCAGTTTTCATGTGTATGCAACATCAGTCATCATGTGTATGTAGCATCAGTTATCATGTGTATGTACAATCAGTTATCATGTGTATGCAGAATCACTCATTATGTGTATGCAGCAACAGTTATAATGTGTCTGTAGCATCAATCATCATGTGTGTGTAGCATCAGTTATCATGTGTCTGTAGCATCAGTCACCATGTGTATGTAGCATCAGTGGTCATGTGTGTACAGCATCAGTCGTCATGTGTATGTAGCATCAGTTTTCATGTGTCTGAAGCATCAGTCATCATGTGTATAATCTTCAGTTATCATGTGTATGTAGCATCAGTTATCATGTGTATGGAGCATCGGTTATCATCTTATAATATCTGTTATCATGTGTATTGTGTCTCAAGGGGTTTTATACCCTTATCTATATAACAATTAAGAAGGACTCCGGGGTGGAGAGTTTAGTTAACAGCCATTTTATTTACAATGTGCTTCTTCACTCAATGCACTACATTTCCCATAGTGCATTGCAAATCACCACTACGGCATCCCATGTGGGACAATTCTAATACACATTCAAAATACACAACATATTTCCTCCCCCTTAAAGTAGAATGTCCACAAAACAGAATAACTGAAAATGACTATAACTTGGAAGAGAGGGCAGACTGCCTCTACATTCCGCAAACCCTGGAGATTATTCTGCCCCATGCACACAGGTTAGCACTAACTGTAACTAAGGCGCTCTGGAGGCTGCCTTTCTCTTTGGGGTTAACGCCTAGTCTCAGGAGCAGGCTCTGGCTGGCTCTCCCATGATCCTGCAGGCGTGGCGTCCAACCTCGATGGCACAAGAGTGGATGGTGCCACCGTCTAAGGGTCGAACGACCAATCCCTGCTGGAGCCCCCAGCAGGTCCTTGATCCTCTGTTTCTTGGGTTACCTGTGGCGACTGTCTTGGCAGTAACTGGTCTACATGCCATCTCCATGTTTGATCGTCTCCGGTGCGGACGCGGTATGAAACGGGGCCCATCTTTTGAATGGCCATAGCTGGGACCCACTGCTCTGGGGTGGTGTAGTTACATGCGAGGACTTTGTCCCCCACCAAAAAGTGTCATTCTTTGGACCTCTGAGCTCGTCTGCTGACTTGATCCTGCTGATTGGCGTGCACCACTGCTTCTGTGGACGTTGGCCTCAGCAGGTCAAGGCGTGTCCGTAGCTGCCTTCCCATGAGTAGGTAAGCAGGAGATGCTCCAGTCGTAGCATGAGGTGTGTTTCGGTATTTCAGCAAGAAAGCATTCAGGCACTGCTTTAGAGGAGCATCACTCCTTGCCGCTTTCAATGCGCATTTCAGTGTTCTGACAACTCTCTCCGCCAATCCATTCATGGATGGATGATAAGGCGCGGAGAACGTGTGTTGGATTCCATTGCTCTTGAGGAACTCTTCCATCTCCTGGGATGTAAACTGTGTTCCATTGTCGGTTACGATCTGCTCCAGCAGACCAAATCGCCCGAACATCTCTCTCAGAGTCTCGATGGATTTCTCCGTAGTGGTAGTGGACATTACTGCAACCTCCGGCCATTTGGAATGGGAGTCCACCACGACCAGGAAGATTACTCCTATCACTGGTCCCGCAAAGTCCTGATGGATCCGTTGCCATGGTGTCACTGGCCATTCCCATGGATGCAGTGGCGCTGCTCTTGGTGTATCCTTGGTTGTCTCGCATGATGGGCATGATTTCGCTTCAACTTCAATTTCATGATCCAGACCGGACCACCAGAAGTAGCTTTGTGCCAGCTCCTTCATCCGGACAATACCACAATGTCCTGAGAGCAGCTCGTTGAGGACATGTTTCTGCAGCTTTGGTGGTATGATCACTTGCATGCCCCAAAGGAGGTATCCTGATGTGACAGACAAGTCCTTCCCTCTTGACAGGTAAGGTAGGAGCTCAGGTAGTGCGTCTGACACCCGTGGTCCGTCTCCTCGCATCACCCGATCCAGCACCTTGGATAGTGTAGGGTCCACTCTGGTCTCTTTCTTGACCTGCCAGGCCATGACAGAGGCACTGCTTACCATGTCAAAGTAGAAAATCTTCTGCTCACAGCCTTCAGAGGGCACAGGCAGCAGAAGTCTTGACAATCCGTCCGCATTGCCATGTGCTGCTGAACTCTGGTATTTGATGTTGTAATTGTGAGCGCTTTACATCAGCGCCCAGCTCTGCATCCTGCACGCTGCCAGGGTGAGTATTCCTGTGTGTGGACCAAAGATCGATGTCAGAGGACGATGATCCATCAGCAAGGTGAATTTCCTTCCGAACAAGTAGTGATGGAACTTTTTGATTCCAAAGATGATGCCCAAAGCCTCTTTTTCGATCTGCGGGTATTTCACCTCCACCTTGCTCAGGGACCTTGACGCAAATGCAATCAGCTTCTCTTCACCTGAGGGAAAGGTGCGGGACACGACCGCACCGACGCCATAAGGCGATGTGTCACAGGCCAGCTCAATCTGCAACGATGGGTCTAAGTGCATCTACACTCTGGGGTCAGTCAAAGCTGCTTTGGCTTGCTTGAATGCAGCTTTGCACTCCTTCGTCCACGCCCAGGCCTTGCCCTGACACAGCAACTCATGTAATGGCTTTAACAGTGATGCCAGCTGTGGAATAAACTTTCCGCAATAGTTCAGGAGACCTAAGAATGACCGCAGCTGACCGACATTTGTAGGTGCAGGAGCGTCGGCAATGGCTTTCACTTTCGACGGTGCTGTGTGCAGGCCATCCGCGTCGATGACATGGCCTAGGTACTCCACTGATGGCTTGAAAAATTCGCATTTGTCCTTGCGAACGCGTAAGCCATACTCTTCAAGTCTTCCCAGTGTCTTCGTCAGGGTCTGCAGATGCTCGTTGTCGTCCTTTCCTGTGACAAGGACATCGTTGAGATAACATTGTACCCCTGGAATGCCGCTTAAGATCTGGTCCATAGCCCGCTGAAACAATGCTGGTGCTGACGTTATACCATAGGGTAGGTGGCACTACCTGTAGAGACCCTTGTGGATGGTGATGGTGAGTTACTTCTGTGAGTCCTCTTCTACATGCTTCTGCAAGTAGGCTTGGCATAGATCAATCTTGCCAAACTTCTGACCACCTGCTAGACCCGCGAAAAGATCTTCAATGATGGGGAGGGGGTGCTGTTCAGCTGAGAGCACAGGATTCACTGTTACTTTGAAATCTCCACATAAGCGAACTGCGCCATCACTCTTCATCACTGGTACCACAGGCGTGGCCCACTCACTGTGCGAAACCGGCACCAGGACCCCTATCTTGACCAGACGCTCCAGGTCAGCCTCCACCTTTGGTCTGAGGGCATAGGGAACGTTCCTGGCCTTCAGGAATCGTGGCTGGCTGTCAGGCTTCACCTTGAGATTGACCGGAATCCCCTTCATACTCCCCAATTCTCCATCAAAGACAGCCGCATGCTTTGTCAACACTGCCGCTAGCCCCGCCTCTTCGACTGACACCGCATTCACTTTTTTACGATCCAGATGAATTTTCTCCAACCATGGCCTGCCCATCAGGGATGGATAGTCACCCTTGAGCATGTAAACTGGCAGCATCATGGTTTGTCCATTAAGCTTCACCTTGACCTCCGTCTTACCCAGCATTGGGCCTGTTTCCCCAGTGTAGGTCTTAAAGATGAGCTTGGCCGGCGTCATTGATAGGTGGTTCAGTTTACTTTGAATAACTTCTCTGAAATCAAGGAGAAAGCGGCCCCCGTATCCAGCTCCATTTTGACTGGTATTCCCTCTAGTAGTGGCGGGACTCCATAGCCTGATGAGCCTCCATTCACCATTAACACATGGAGATTCAGCTCCCCATCAGAGCCTGTTTCACTGTCTTCCTGTTCTTGTTTCACCATGTGTAGGTTTTTCGTTTTAGAACGCCAGTTGGATGTGTTTTCTTGTTTGTTTTTGTGTGTCTCTATGTAGGATTGTTTGCTATGCCCTTTACACACACGTTCAATGTGTCCTTTCTTTTCACATTTCCGACAGGTCAGGTCTTTACACCAGCAGTCAGATGGCTGATGACCTGACCTTCCACATCTGTAAAACTCTCTGGCGCCCCTTGCATGCTTATCCGTTGTAGCTGCTAGCCTGTGCACTCTTGTTGCAGCCCCCAACAGCTGTGCATCTTTAGCTGCTAACTCCATAGACACAGCGAGCTCCACTGCTGATTTAAGCATCAGTTTGTCCGTCGTGAGCAAGCGCTTCTGTGTTGCTTCACATCTTAATCCACACACAAACCTATCACGGACAGTGTCATTTAGAGTTTCACCAAACTCACAATGCTCAGTTAGCTTCTTTAGCACTGCAACATATTCGGCTATGGACTCACCCTCCCCTTGGTTTCGTTTGTGAAACCTGAACCTCTCGGCAATCAGCATCGGCTTTGGTGCAAAATGTGTTTACAAAACTTCCACAATCTGATCATATGTCTTAGCGCCGGCCTTATCCGGGAGCATCAAACTCCGTAACAAGCCAAATGTTTTTGCTCCAATCACACTGAGGAACGTCGCCACTTTCACATCATCTTTAATGCCATTTGCAGTCACAAAAAATCCAAAACGCTCTGTATAAGCACTCCATTTCTCCGCCATTTCATCAAATGGTCCAAACGCTCCGGTTAGCATAGCCATTTTGTTTTCTTTATTTTTTTTCTTTACAGTCCTTTTCCTCCACTTTTTTATTTTACTTTTACAGTCCGTTTTCCTCCACTTCGTTTCACTGTATCGTTACTCGCCCCCTTCTTATTTGTGTAACACATGAACCGCCACCTTTACGAGGTGATTGCATCTGCAACTAAACTGCGGGCGCGCCATTAAGAAAAGACAGGAACTTCTTACTTTAAACATCGCCGATTCCAGTGCAAAGTGATGCACAAGTCTGTCGTCCTCATCGCCAGTTTTATTGTGTCTCAAGGGGTATTATACCCTTACCTATGTAACAATTAAAAAGGACTCCGGGGTGGAGAGTTTAGTTAACGGCCATTTTATTTACAATGTGCGTCTTCACTCAATGCAGTACATTTGCCATAATGCACTGCAAATCATGACTACGTATCCCATGTGGGACAATTCTAATACACATTCAAAATACACAACAATGTGTGTGTAGAATCAGTTATCATGTGTACGGAGCATCAGTTATCATGTGTATGGAGCATCAGTTATCATGTGTATATAGTATCTCTTATCATGTGTGTGTAGAATCAGCTATCATGTGTATGCAGCATCAGTCATTATTTGTATGTAGCATCAGTTATCATGTATCTGTAGCATCAGTCATCATGTGAATGTAGCATCAGTCATCATGTGTATGTAGCATCAGTCACCATGTGTATGCAGCATCAGTTATCATGTGTCTGTAGCATCAGTCATCATGTGTATGTAGCATCAGTTATCATGTGTCTGTAGCATCAGTTATCAGGCCCTCATCAGATCACACTTCCACTGGCCCCACTTTATTCATCGTTTCACTTTTTCCCTTAATGCAACAAAACAACAATTAATTACCTTCCCTTCTGTTGCCATTTTCAACTCGAAATTTTTCAGTGCCACCTTAATGCCCTTTTTACATTCCAGGCGTGCGTTTTGTATTGATTCCATCTGCACTATTTAACTGTGCCACCTAACATTGCTGTCAGTAATCTTGGATATATGGCTCGCTATTCCTTCATCTCCAGGGATGCCTTTTGGTATTGAATTCAACTTAATTCTGTGCTATTTTCTTTCATGACTTTAAATGCTTGATTTATTTCGTTGTATTCATAACTTTCAGGGTCAGGGTTGCACGCAAGTCCTCCCAGCATATCAAGGTGCAGTCACTAGGGAGGTGTGTATATTTGTTAGTGCAAAGACAAATTCATTAATAATGCCGGAGATTTGCATAATTGATTAAAATATTTTTTCAACCACTCATTGACTTATAATGTAAATTCATTAAGACAATATGTGATTGATTTGAATCTGTATTCACAAAAGAGGATTAGTCTGCCAATGTCGCAGAGGAGGATGGAGCAATTGTAAAGGATAAAATTAGATGAATAGTTAGACAGTGACCTAAGTAGAAAGTCATTCGGTCCAGATGGGATGCATCCTAGTTGATGAGGGGAGGGAGGGTGGAAATAGCGGATGCCCTGGCCAAAAATGTTCAACCTTGCTTGGATACAGGAGTGGTGCCAAAAGATGGGAGGGTGCAAATGTTACACTGCTGTTCAAAACAAGGGATTGGATTTATCCATTAACTGCAGGCCAGTCAGCCTAATATCGGTGGCAGGAAAAGTTCTCGTGAGCAAAATCCGCGACAACATTAATTATCATTTGGAAGACCATGGGTTATACATGGATTTGTTAAATGGAGAGAGTTGATGAAGTTACTGCTGTTGATGTGTAAATGGACTTTCAAAAGGTGTTTAGTAAAATGCATTGCTTGCAATATACAAGCACTTGGGATTAAACAGGCAGCGCCAGAATGGACACAGACTTGGCTCAGAGACAGAAAGCAGAGAGTAGTGATGAATGGTTATTTTTCAGACTAGAGGAAAGTATACGGTGGTGTCCCCCAGGGGTCGGTTTTAGGGACACTTCTCCATTTGATATGTACTATTAACCAGGAATTAGGTGTAGGAGCCATAGTTTCAAAGGTTGTAGCTAAAACAACACTAGGAAATATTGTAAAATGTGAGGAGGATCGTAGCAGATTTCAGGAGGACATAGACAGACTGGTGAAATGGTGCAGCGTGAAGTCATGCATCTTGACCGAAAGAATTAGGAGAACCAGTATTATATAAATGCTACAATTTAAAGGGACTGCAGGAACAGAGACACCTGAGGGTGTATGGACACACATCTTTGAAGGAGGCAGGACAAGTTGATAAGGCTGTTAAAAAGCATACAGAAACCTGGGCTTTATATATAGAGGCATAGTGAACAAAAAGAAGGAAGTTATGAAAACTTTATCAATGACTGGTCAGGCTATTCAAAGCCAAGGTTGAAGCTGACCCATTACCAATTGATTTACGTGAAGTTTGTCCAGAATACTAAACAGTCCTGGATATGATTAATATCAGCGAAATTCAAACCCCTGCAGACACATGTAAGCTCGCTGGTGTGTCACAATTGGCATCATGACTAAATCCCTCTCCACCGAGGGAACATTTCAATGGTTTCTGCCCCCTGTGAGGATACTGGAGTGTGAGCGATGGGAGGACTTGTTCAATTCTTTCCCACAGGCGAAGCAGGTGAACGGCGTCATCCCGATGTGAGTTTCAAGCTGGGACTGGTAATTGAACCCCTGCCCACAGTCCCCACATTTCCCCTGATTCTCTATGGTGTAGGTGTCCTTGCGTCTCTCCAGGTTGGAAAATCGGTTGAAGCCTCGTCCACACACAGAACACATGTACGGTTTCTCCCCACTATGAATGGTGCGATGTTTTTTTCTGGCTGTGCGACTGGTTAAAGCTCTTTCCACAATCAATACATGGAACACTCTCACGTGGGTGTGTGTGTCTCGATGATTTTTCCAGTCACGCTGATATTCCCCTCCATCCCCTCCCCTGAATTTGCTGACTCTGGCTTTGTTCAGTTCTACATTCACTGGTTCCTTTCCCTCTCCGGCCCGGAAGCTGCTGGTTCTGGTTGGGCTCAGTTCTACACTCACTGGTTCCCCATGCTCTCCTCCACCGAAGCTGCTGACTCTGGCTGGGTTCAGTGCTACCCTCACTGGTTCCCCTCCCTCTCCTCACCTGAAGGTGCTGACTCGCCCACTCCCAATCTCTCTCTCTCACTCCCAATCTCTCTCTCTCTCACACTACAATTCTCTCTCTCTCTCACACTCCCAGTCTCTCTCTCTCACACTCCCAATGTCTCTCTCTCACACTCCCAATCTCACTCTCTCACACTCCCATTCTCTCTCTCTCTCTCACACTCCCAATCTCTCTCTCTCTCACACACTCCCAGTCTCTCTCTCTCACACTCCCAATCTCTCTCTCACACACCCCCAATCTCTCTCTCTCTCACCCCTAGTCTCTCTCTCTCTCACTCCCAATCTCTCTCTCACACACTCCCAATCTCTCTATCACACTCCCAATCTCTCTCTCACACTCCCAATCTCTCTCTCTCTCACACCACAATTCTCTCTCTCACACTCCCAGTGTCTCTCTCTCACACTCCCAATGTCTCTCTCTCACACTCCCAATTTCTCTCTCTCACACTCCCATTCTCTCTCTCTCTCACACTCCCAGTCTCTCTCCCTCTCACACTCCCAATGTCTCTCTCTCACACTCCCAATCTCTCTCTCTCACACTCCCATTCTCTATCTTTCTCTCACACACCCAATCTCTCTCTCTCTCACCCGCAGTCTCTCTCTCTCTCACTCCCAATCTCTCTCTCACACACACTCCCAATCTCTCTGTCACAATCCCAATCTCTCTCTGACACTCCCAATCTCTCTCTCTCTCACACTACAATTCTCTCTCTCTCACACTCCCAGTCTCTCTCTCTCTCACACTCCCAATGTCTCTCCCTCACACTCCCAATCTCTCTCTCTCACACTTCCAATCTTTCTCTCACACTCCCAGACTCTCTCTCTCTCACACAACCAATCTCTCTCTCTCACACCCCCAATCTCACTCTCTCTCTCTCACTCCCAATCTCTCTCTCTCACACACTCCCAATCTCTCTCTCTCACTCCCAGTCTCTCTCTCTCACACTCCCAATCTCTCTCTCTCACACCCCCAATCTCTCTCTCTCTCAATCCCAGTCTCTCTCTCTCTCACTCCCAATCTCTCTCTCTCTCACACTCCCAATCTCTCTGTCACACTCCCAATCTCTCTCTCTCACACTCCCAATCTCTCTCTCTCTCACACACCCAATGTCTTTCTCTCTCACGCTCCCAACCTCTCTCTCACACACCCAATCTCTCTCTCTGACACTCCCAATCTCTCTCTCTCACACTCCCAATCTCTCTCTCTGACACTCCCAATGTCTCTCTCTCTCACACTCCCAATCTCTCTCTCGCACACACATTCTCTCTCTCTCTCACACTCCCAATCTCTCTCTCTCACACTCCCAATCTCTCTCTCACACTCCCAATCTCTCACACACCCAATATATCTCTCTCTCACACACCCAATCTCTCTCTCACACTCCCAATCTCTCTCTCTCTCACACCACAATTCTCTCTCTCACACTCCCAGTGTCTCTCTCTCTCACACTCCCAATGTCTCTCTCTCACACTTCCAATTTCTCTCTCTCACTCCCCCATTCTCTCTCTCTCACACTCCCCGTCTCTCTCTCTCTCAAACTCCCAATGTCTCTCCCTCTCTCACACTCCCAATGTCTCTCCCTCACACTCCCAATCTCTCTCTCTCACACTTCCAATCTTTCTCTCACACTCCCAGACTCTCTCTCTCTCACACAACCAATCTCTCTCTCTCACACTCCCAATTTCTCTCTCTCACACTCCCATTCTCTATCTTTCTCTCACACTCCCAATCTCTCTCTCTCTCACCCGCAGTCTCTCTCTCTCTCACTCACAATCTCTCTCTCACACACACTCCCAATCTCTCTGTCACAATCCCAATCTCTCTCTGACACTCCCAATCTCTCTCTCTCTCACACTACAATTCTCTCTCTCTCACACTCCCAGTCTCTCTCTCTCTCACACTCCCAATGTCTCTCCCTCACACTCCCAATCTCTCTCTCTCACACTTCCAATCTTTCTCTCACACTCCCAGACTCTCTCTCTCTCACACAACCAATCTCTCTCTCTCACACCCCCAATCTCACTCTCTCTCTCTCACTCCCAATCTCTCTCTCTCACACACTCCCAATCTCTCTCTCTCACTCCCAGTCTCTCTCTCTCACACTCCCAATCTCTCTCTCTCACACCCCCAATCTCTCTCTCTCTCACTCCCAGTCTCTCTCTCTCTCACTCCCAATCTCTCTCTCTCTCACACTCCCAATCTCTCTGTCACACTCCCAATCTCTCTCTCTCACACTCCCAATCTCTCTCTCTCTCACACACCCAATGTCTTTCTCTCTCACACTCCCAATCTCTCTCTCTGACACTCCCAATGTCTCTCTCTCTCACACTCCCAATCTCTCTCTCGCACACACATTCTCTCTCTCTCTCACACTCCCAATCTCTCTCTCTCACACTCCCAATCTCTCTCTCACACTCCCAATCTCTCACACAACCAATATATCTCTCTCTCACACACCCAATCTCTCTCTCACACTCCCAATCTCTCTCTCTCTCACACCACAATTCTCTCTCTCACACTCCCAGTGTCTCTCTCTCTCACACTCCCAATGTCTCTCTCTCACACTTCCAATTTCTCTCTCTCACTCCCCCATTCTCTCTCTCTCACACTCCCCGTCTCTCTCTCTCTCAAACTCCCAATGTCTCTCCCTCTCTCACACTCCCAATGTCTCTCCCTCACACTCCCAATCTCTCTCTCTCACACTTCCAATCTTTCTCTCACACTCCCAGACTCTCTCTCTCTCACACAACCAATCTCTCTCTCTCACACTCCCAATTTCTCTCTCTCACACCCCCAATCTCACTCTCTCTCTCTCACTCCCAATCTCTCTCTCTCACACACACCCAATCTCTCTCTCACACTCCCAGTCTCTCTCTCTCTCACTCCCAGTCTCTCTCTCTCACACTCCCAATCTCTCTCTCTGACACTCCCAATCTCTCTCTCTCTCACACACCCAATGTCTTTCTCTCTCACGCTCCCAACCTCTCTCTCACACACCCAATCTCTCTCTCTGACACTCCCAATCCCTCTCTCTCACACTCCCAATCTCTCTCTCTGACACTCCCAATGTCTCTCTCTCTCACACTCCCAATCTCTCTCTCTCTCTCGCACACACATTCTCTCTATCTCTCACACTCCCAATCTCTCTCTCTCACACTCCCAATCTCTCTCTCACACTCCCAATCTCTCACACACCCAATCTCTCTCTCTTTCACACACCCAATCTCTCTCTCACACTCCCTATCTCTCTCTCTCTCACACCACAATTCTCTCTCTCACACTCCCAGTGTCTCTCTCTCTCACACTCCCAATGTCTCTCTCTCACACTTCCAATTTCTCTCTCTCACTCCCCCATTCTCTCTCTCTCACACTCCCAGTCTCTCTCCCTCTCACACTCCCAATGTCTCTCACTCTCACACTCCCAATCTCTCTCTCTCTCACACTCCCAATCTCTATCTCTCTCACTCCCAATCTCTCTCACTCTCACACTCCCAATCTCTCTCTCTCTCACACTCCCAAACTCTACTTCTCACACTCCCAATCAATCTCTCTCTCACACTCCCAGTCTCTCTCTCTCTCACACTCCAAGTCTCTCTCTCTCTCACACTCCCAGTCTCTCTCTCTCACACACTCCCAGTCTCTCTCTCTCACACACTCCCAATCTCTCTCTCTCACACTCCCAATCTCTCTCTCTCACACACTCCCAATCTCTATCTCTCTCACACTCCCAATCTCTCTCTCTCTCTCTCACTCCCAATGTCTCTCTCTCTCACACTCCCAATCTCTCTCTCTCTCACACTCCCAATCACTCTGTCTCTCACACTCCCAATCTCTCTCTCTCACACTCCCAATCTCTCTCTCTCACACCCCCAATCTCACTCTCTCTCTCTCACTCCCTATCTCTCTCTCTCACACCCCCAATCTCTCTCTCTCTCACTCCCAGTCTCTCTCTCTCTCACTCCCAATCTCTCTCTCTCTCACACTCCCAATCTCTCTGTCACACTCCCAATCTCTCTCTCTCACACTCCCAATCTCTCTCTCTCTCACACACCCAATGTCTTTCTCTCTCACGCTCCCAACCTCTCTCTCACACACCCAATCTCTCTCTCTGACACTCCCAATCTCTCTCTCTCACACTCCCAATCTCTCTCTCTGAAACTCCCAATGCCTCTCTCTCTCACACTCCCAATCTCTCTCTCTCACACTCCCAATCTCTCTCTCTCTCGCACACACATTCTCTCTCTCTCTCACACTCCCAATCTCTCTCTCTCACATTCCCAGTCTCTCTCTCACACTCCCAATCTCTCACACACCCAATCTCTCGCTCTCTCACACACCCAATCTCTCTCTCACACTCCCAATCTCTCTCTCTCTCACACCACAATTCCCTTTCTCACATTCCCAGTGTCTCTCTCTCTCACACTCCCAATATCTCTCTCTCACACTTCCAATTTCTCTCTCTCACTCCCCCATTCTCTCTCTCTCACACTCCCAGTCTCTCTCTCTCTCACACTCCCAATGTCTCTCCCTCACACTCCCAATCTCTCTCTCTCACACTTCCAATCTTTCTCTCACACTCCCAGACTCTCTCTCTCTCACACAACCAATCTCTCTCTCTCACACTCCCAATCTCTCTCTCTCACACCCCCAATCTCTCTCTCTCTCTCTCACTCCCAATCCCTCTCTCTCACACACTCCCAATCTCTCTCTCACACTCCCAGTCTCTCTCTCTCACACTCCCAATCTCTCTCTCTCACACCCCCAATCTCTCTCTCTCTCACTCCCAGTCTCTCTCTCTCTCACTCCCAATCTCTCTCTCTCTCACACTCCCAATCTCTCTGTCACATTCCCAATCTCTCTCTCTGACACTCCCAATCCAATTCCAATTCCAATTCCAATTCCAATTAAAATGCTTTATTGGCATGAAAGTTTACAGAGAACCATATTGCCAAAGCTTACATAGCAAAAAGGTACAGTTTTCCAACATTCTGTAGGAGTCTCTCTCTCTCACACTCCCAATCTCTCTCTCTCTCACTCCCAATCTCTTTCTCTCACACTCCCAATTTCTCTCTCTCTCACACTCCCAATCTCTCTCTCTCTCACACTCCCAATCTCTCTCTCTCTCTCACAGTCCCAGTCTCTCTCTCTCTCACACTCCCAGTCTCTCGCTCTTTCACACTTCCAGGCTCTCCCTCTCACACACTCCCAGTCTCTCTCTCTCTCACCCTCCCAATCTCTCACACTCCCATTCTCTCTCTCTCACACACTCCCAATCTCTCTCTCTCTCTCACACTCCCAATCTCTCTTGCTCTCGGTCCAGTCTCTCTCTCACTCACACTCCCAGTCGCTCTGTCTCACACTCCCAATCTCTCTCTCTCACACCCCCAATCTCTCTCTCTCTCACTCCCAGTCTCTCTCTCTCACTCCCAATCTCTCTCTCTCTCACACTCCCAATCTCTCTGTCACGCTTAAAATCTCTCTCTCTGACACTCCCAATCTCTCTCTCTCTCTCACACTCCCAATCTCTCTCTCTCACACTCCGAGTCTCTCTCTCTCACACTCCCAATCTCTCTCTCTCTCTCACACTCCCAAACTCTCTCGCTCTCACTCCCAGTCTCTCGCTCTCTCTTAATCCCAATCACTCTCTCTCACACCCCCAATCTCTCTCTCTCTCACTCCCAGTCTCTCTCTCTCTCACTCCCAATCTCTCTCTCTCTCACACTCCCAATCTCTCTGTCACACGCCCAATCTCTCTCTCTCACACTCCCAATCTCTCTCTCTCTCACACACCCAATCTCTCTCTCTCTCACACTCGCAATCTCTCTCTCACACACCCAATCTCTCTCTCTGACACTGCCAATCTCTCTCACTCTCACACTCCCAATCTCTCTCTCTGACACTCCCAATCTGTCTCTCTCTCACACTCCCAATCTCTCCCTCTCGCACTCCCAATCTCTCTCACTCAAACAGCCAATCTCTCTCACTCTCTCACTCCCAATCACTAACTCACTCACACTCCCAATCTCTCTCTCTCACACTCCCAATCTCTCTCTCTCACTCCCAGTCTCTCTCTCTCACACTCCCAATCTCTCTCTCGCACTCCCAATCTCTCTCTCTCTCACTCCCAATCTCTCTCACTCTCACACTCCCAATCTCTCTCTCTCTCACATTCCCAATCTCTACTTCTCACACTCCCAATCAACCTCTCTCTCACACTCCCAGTCAGTTCAGTTCAAATGCTTTATTGGCATGAAAGTTTGCAGAGAACCATATTGCCAAAGCTTACATAGCAAAAAGGTACAGTTTTCCGAACATTCTGTAGGTGTCAATCGATTTGACATTTGTTGGGTACATACAATATTACTTTGAAACAATATTAATTTTAAACAGTCTTTGTACTTCATTTGGTACGTTCAATATTAATTTTAAACAGTCTTACTTTTAAACAGTCCTCAGGTTGTGACATGTTGTCACATATTTAGCCCCAAGGTATGGTCTGTCTCCTTCTCCTAGGACTAATCTCAATTTTGACAGATCATCCAATTCCTTGAAATCTGGGGTTGTTTGGCTTAGCTTGTTGAATAATATGTTTCTTGATGTGTTGAATTTTTCGCATTTTAGGAGGAAATGCATTTCTGTTTCAGTCTCTCTCTCTCTCACACTCCCAATGTCTCTCTCTCACACTCCCAATCTCTCTCTCTCACACTCCCATTCTCTCTCTCTCTCACACTCCCAACCTCTCTCTGTCTCTCACACTCCCAATCTCACTCGCTCTCACTCCCAGTCTCTCGCTCTCTCACACTCCCAGTCTCCCTCTCTCACACTCCCTATCTCTCTCTCTCACACCCCCAATCTCTCTCTCTCTCACTCCCAGCCTCTCTCTCACACGCCCAATCTCTCTCTCTCTCACACTCCCAGTCTCTCTCTCTCACACTCCCAATCTCTCTCACTCTCACACTCCCAATCTCTCTGTCACACTTCCAATCTCTCTCTCTCAGACTCCCATTCTCTCTCTCTCTCTCACACTCCCAATCTCTCTCTCTCTCTCACACTCCCAATCTCTCTTGCTCTAACCTCCAGTCTCTCTCTCTCTCACACATTCCATGTCTCTCTCTCCCACACTCCCAATCTCTCTCTCTCACACACCCAATCTCTTTCTCTCTCACTACCAGTCTCTCTCTCTCTCACTCCCAATCTCTCTCTCTCTCACACTCCCAATCTCTCTGTCACACTCCCAATCTCTCTCTCTCACACTCCCAATCTCTCTCACTCTCACACATCCAATCTCTCTCTCTCTCCCACTCCCAATCTCTCTCTCTCACTCCCAGTCCCTCTCCCTCACACTCCCAATCACTCTCTCTCACACTCCCAATCTCTCTCTCACACTCCCAATCTCTCTCTCTGACACTCCCAATCTCTCTCTCTCTCACTCTCCCAATCACTCTCTCTGACACTCCGAATCCCTCTCGTTCTCACACTCCCAATCTCTCTCTCACACTCCCAATCTCTCTCTCTCACCCTCCCAATCTCTCTCTCTCACACTCCCAATCTCTCTCTCTCTCACACTCGCAATCACTCTCTCTCTCACACTCCCAATCTCTCTCTCTCTCACACTCCCAATCTCTCTCTCTCTCACACTCCCAATCTCTCTCTCTCTCACACTCCCAATCTCTCTCTCTCTCACACTCCCAATTACTCTCTCTCTCACACTCCCAGTCTCTCTCTCTCTCACACTCCCAGTCTCCCTCTCTCTCACACCCCCAGTCTCTCTCTCTCACACATTCCCAGTCTCTCTCTCTCTCACACTCCCAATCTCTCTCTCACACTCCCAATCTCTCTCTCTCTCACATTCCCAATCTCTCTCTCTCTCTCTCACACTCCCAATCTCTCTCGCTCTCACTCCCAGTCTCTCTCTCTCACACACTCCCAGTCTCTCTCTCCCACACTCCCAATCTCTCTCTCTCACCCATCCAATCTCTCGCACTCTCACGCACCCAATCTCTCTCTCACACTCCCAATCTCTCTCTCTCACTCCCAGTCTCTCTCCCTCACACTCCCAATCACTCTCTCTCACACTCCCAATCTCTCTCTCACACTCCCATTCTCTCAATCTCACACTCCCAATCTCTCTCTCACACACTCCCAATCTCTCTCTCTCACACCCCCAATCTCTCTCTCTCTCACACTCCCAATCTCTCTCTCTCTCACACTCCCAATCTCTCTCTCTCTCACACTCCCAATCTCTCTCTCTCTCACACTCCCAATCACTCTCTCTCTCACTCTCCCAGCCTCTCTCTCTCTCTCACACTCCCATTCTCCCTCTCTCTCACACTCCCAGTCTCTCTCTCTCACACATTCCATGTCTCTCTCACCCACACACCCAATCTCTCTCTCTCACACACCCAATCTCTCTCTCTCTCTCACTCCCAGTCTCTCTCTCTCTCACTCCCAATCTCTCTCTCTCTCACACTCCCAATCTCTCTCTCACACTCCCAGTCTCTCTCTCTCTCTCACTCCCAGTCTCTCTCCCTCACACTCCCAATCCCTCTCTCTCTCACACTCCCAATCTCTCTCTCTCTCACACTCCCAATCTCTCTCTCTCTCACACTCACAATCTCTCTCTCTCACACTCCCAATCTCTCTCTCTCACACCCCCAATCTCTCTCTCGCTCTCTCACTCCCAATCTCTCTCTCTCTCACACACCCTATCTCTCTCTCTGACACTCCCAGCCTCTCTCTCTCTCACACTCCCAGTCTCTCTGTCTCACACTCCCAATCTCTCTCTCTCACACCCCCAATCTCTCTCTCTCTCACACTCCCAATCTCTCTCTCTCACACTCCCAATCTCGCTCTCTCTCACACTCCCAATCTCTCTCTCTCTCACTCTCAGCCTCTCTCTCTCACACTCCCAATCTCTATCTCTCTCTCCCAATCTCTCTCTCTCTCTCTCACTCCCAATCTCTCTCTCTCTCACACTCCCAATCTCTCTCTCTCTCACACTCCCTATCACTCTGTCTCTCACACTCCCAATCTCTCTCTCTCTCACACTCCCAATCACTCTCTCTCTCTCACACTCCCAGTCTCTCTCTCTCTCACACTCCCAGTCTCCCTCTCTCTCACACTCCCAGTCTCTCTCTCTCACACATTCCATGTCTCTCTCTCCCACACTCCCAATCTCTCTCTCTCACACACCCAATCTCTTTCTCTCTCACTCCCAGTCTCTCTCTCTCTCACTCCCAATCTCTCTCTCTCTCACACTCCCAATCTCTCTGTCACACTCCCAATCTCTCTCTCTCTCACTCCCAATCTCTCTCACTCTCACACATCCAATCTCTCTCTCTCTCCCACTCCCAATCTCTCTCTCTCACTGCCAGTCTCTCTCCCTCACACTCCCAATCACTCTCTCTCACACTCCCAATCTCTCTCTCACACTCACAGACTCTCTCTCTCACACTCCCAATCTATCTCTCTCTCACACTCCCAATCTCTCTCTCTGACACTCCCAATCTCTCTCTCTCTCACTCTCCCAATCACTCTCTCTGACACTCCCAATCTCTCTCGCTCTCACACTCCCAATCTCTCTCTCATACTCCCAATCTCTCTCTCTCCCGCTCCCAATCTCTCTCTCTCTCACACTCCCAATCTCTCTCTCTCTCACACTCCCAATCACTCTCTCTCTCACACTCCCAGTCTCTCTCTCTCACACTCCCAGTCTCCCTCTCTCTCACACTACCAGTCTGTCTCTCTCTCTCACTCCCAATCTCTCTCTCTCTCTCACACTCACAATCTCTCTCTCTCTCACACTCCCAATCACTCTCTCTCTCACACTCCCAATCTCTCTCTCTCTCACACTCCCAATCACTCTCTCTCTCACACTCCCAGTCTCTCTCTCTCTCACACTCCCAGTCTCCCTCACTCTCACACTCCCAGTCTCTCTCTCTCACACATTCCATGTCTCTCTCTCCCACACTCCCAATCTCTCTCTCTCACACACCCAATCTCTTTCTCTCTCATTCCAGTCTCTCTCTCTCTCACTCCCAATCTCTCTCTCTCTCACACTCCCAATCTCTCTGTCAAACTCCCAATCTCTCTCTCTCACACTCCCAATCTCTCTCACTCTCACACATCCAATCTCTCTCTCTCTCCCACTCCCAATCTCTCTCTCTCACTCCCAGTCCCTCTCCCTCACACTCCCAATCACTCTCTCTCACACTCCCAATCTCTCTCTCACACTCCCAATCTCTCTCTCTGACACTCCCAATCTCTCTCTCTCTCACTCTCCCAATCACTCTCTCTGACACTCCGAATCCCTCTCGTTCTCACACTCCCAATCTCTCTCTCACACTCCCAATCTCTCTCTCTCACCCTCCCAATCTCTCTCTCTCACACTCCCAATCTCTCTCTCTCTCACACTCGCAATCACTCTCTCTCTCACACTCCCAATCTCTCTCTCTCTCACACTCCCAATCTCTCTCTCTCTCACACTCCCAATCTCTCTCTCTCTCACACTCCCAATCTCTCTCTCTCTCACACTCCCAATTACTCTCTCTCTCACACTCCCAGTCTCTCTCTCTCTCACACTCCCAGTCTCCCTCTCTCTCACACCCCCAGTCTCTCTCTCTCACACATTCCCAGTCTCTCTCTCTCTCACACTCCCAATCTCTCTCTCACACTCCCAATCTCTCTCTCTCTCACATTCCCAATCTCTCTCTCTCTCTCTCACACTCCCAATCTCTCTCGCTCTCACTCCCAGTCTCTCTCTCTCTCACACTCCCAGTCTCTCTCTCCCACACTCCCAATCTCTCTCTCTCACCCATCCAATCTCTCGCACTCTCACACACCCAATCTCTCTCTCACACTCCCAATCTCTCTCTCTCACTCCCAGTCTCTCTCCCTCACACTCCCAATCACTCTCTCTCACACTCCCAATCTCTCTCTCACACTCCCATTCTCTCAATCTCACACTCCCAATCTCTCTCTCACACACTCCCAATCTCTCTCTCTCACACCCCCAATCTCTCTCTCTCTCACACTCCCAATCTCTCTCTCTCTCACACTCCCAATCTCTCTCTCTCTCACACTCCCAATCTCTCTCTCTCTCACACTCCCAATCACTCTCTCTCTCACTCTCCCAGCCTCTCTCTCTCTCTCACACTCCCATTCTCCCTCTCTCTCACACTCCCAGTCTCTCTCTCTCACACATTCCATGTCTCTCTCACCCACACACCCAATCTCTCTCTCTCACACACCCAATCTCTCTCTCTCTCTCACTCCCAGTCTCTCTCTCTCTCACTCCCAATCTCTCTCTCTCTCACACTCCCAATCTCTCTCTCTCTCACTCCCAGTCTCTCTCTCTCACACTCCTAATCTCTCTCTCACACTCCCAGTCTCTCTCTCTCTCTCACTCCCAGTCTCTCTCCCTCACACTCCCAATCCCTCTCTCTCTCACACTCCCAATCTCTCTCTCTCTCACACTCCCAATCTCTCTCTCTCTCACACTCACAATCTCTCTCTCTCACACTCCCAATCTCTCTCTCTCACACCCCCAATCTCTCTCTCGCTCTCTCACTCCCAATCTCTCTCTCTCTCACACACCCTATCTCTCTCTCTGACACTCCCAGCCTCTCTCTCTCTCACACTCCCAGTCTCTCTGTCTCACACTCCCAATCTCTCTCTCTCACACCCCCAATCTCTCTCTCTCTCACACTCCCAATCTCTCTCTCTCACACTCCCAATCTCGCTCTCTCTCACACTCCCAATCTCTCTCTCTCTCACTCTCAGCCTCTCTCTCTCACACTCCCAATCTCTATCTCTCTCTCCCAATCTCTCTCTCTCTCTCTCACTCCCAATCTCTCTCTCTCTCACACTCCCAATCTCTCTCTCTCTCACACTCCCTATCACTCTGTCTCTCACACTCCCAATCTCTCTCTCTCTCACACTCCCAATCACTCTCTCTCTCTCACACTCCCAGTCTCTCTCTCTCTCACACTCCCAGTCTCCCTCTCTCTCACACTCCCAGTCTCTCTCTCTCACACATTCCATGTCTCTCTCTCCCACACTCCCAATCTCTCTCTCTCACACACCCAATCTCTTTCTCTCTCACTCCCAGTCTCTCTCTCTCTCACTCCCAATCTCTCTCTCTCTCACACTCCCAATCTCTCTGTCACTCTCCCAATCTCTCTCTCTCTCACTCCCAATCTCTCTCACTCTCACACATCCAATCTCTCTCTCTCTCCCACTCCCAATCTCTCTCTCTCACTGCCAGTCTCTCTCCCTCACACTCCCAATCACTCTCTCTCACACTCCCAATCTCTCTCTCACACTCCCAGACTCTCTCTCTCACACTCCCAATCTATCTCTCTCTCACACTCCCAATCTCTCTCTCTGACACTCCCAATCTCTCTCTCTCTCACTCTCCCAATCACTCTCTCTGACACTCCCAATCTCTCTCGCTCTCACACTCCCAATCTCTCTCTCATACTCCCAATCTCTCTCTCTCCCGCTCCCAATCTCTCTCTCTCTCACACTCCCAATCTCTCTCTCTCTCACACTCCCAATCACTCTCTCTCTCACACTCCCAGTCTCTCTCTCTCACACTCCCAGTCTCCCTCTCTCTCACACTACCAGTCTGTCTCTCTCTCTCACTCCCAATCTCTCTCTCTCTCTCACACTCCCAATCTCTCTCTCTCTCACACTCCCAATCACTCTCTCTCTCACACTCCCAATCTCTCTCTCTCTCACACTCCCAATCACTCTCTCTCTCACACTCCCAATCTCTCTGTCAAACTCCCAATCTCTCTCTCTCACACTCCCAATCTCTCTCACTCTCACACATCCAATCTCTCTCTCTCTCCCACTCCCAATCTCTCTCTCTCACAACCAGTCTCTCTCCCTCACACTACCAATCACTCTCTCTCACACTCCCAATCTCTCTCTCACACTCCCAGTCTCTCTCTCTCACACTCCCAATCTATCTCTCTCTCACACTCCCAATCTCTCTCTCTGGCACTCCCAATCTCTCTCTCTCTCACTCTCCCAATCACTCTCTCTGACACTCCCAATCTCTCTCGCTCTCACACTCCCAATCTCTCTCTCATACTCCCAATCTCTCTCTCTCCCGCTCCCAATCTCTCTCTCTCTCACACTCCCAATCTCTCTCTCTCTCACACTCCCAATCACTCTCTCTTTCACACTCCCAGTCTCTCTCTCTCACACTCCCAGTCTCCCTCTCTCTCACACTCCCAGTCTCTCTCTCTCTCTCACTCCCAATCTCTCTCTCTCTCACACTCCCAATATCTCTCTCTCTCACACTCCCAATCTCTCTCTCTCTCACACTCCCAATCTCTCTCTCTCTCACACTCCCAATTACTCTCTCTCTCACTCTCCCAGTCTCTCTATCTCTCACACTCCCCGTCTCACTCTCTCTCAAACTCCCAGTCTCTCTCTCTCACACATTCCCAGTCTCTCTCTCTCTCACACTCCCAATCTCTCTCTCACACTCCCAATATCTCTCTCTCTCACATTACCAATCTCTCTCTCTCTCTCACACTCCCAATCTCTCTCGCTCTCACTCCCAGTCAGTTCAAATGCTTTATTGGCATGCAAGTTTACAGAGAACCATATTGCCAAAGCTTACATAGCAAAAAGGTACAGTTTTCCAACATTCTGTAGGTGTCAATCGATTTGACATTTGTTGGGTACATACAATATTACTTTTAAACAATATTAATTTTAAACAGTCTTTGTACTTCATTTGGTACGTTCAATATTAATTTTAAACAGTCTTAATTTTAAACAGTCCTCAGGTTGTGACATGTTGTTACATATTTGCCCTCTAGGTATGGTCTGTCTCCTTCTCCTAGGACTAATCTCAATTTTGACAGGTCATCCAATTCCTTGAAATCTGGGGTTGTTTGGCTTAGCTTGTTGAATAATATGTTTCTTGATGTGTTGAATTTTTCGCATTTTAGGAGGAAATGCATCTCTGTTTCAACCTCGCCGGCCAGACATTGATCGCATATTCTATTCTCTCTAGGCTGCCAGGATTTCTTGTATCTGCCTTTTTCAATTTCCAGTTGGTGGTCGCTTAGTCTGTACCTGGTGAGGGTCTGTCTCTGTTTTGTGTCTCTGATGGTCGTGAGGTAGTCTGCCAGTTTATATTCTCTTTTTAGGGCCCGGTTACATTCTAATCTGCTTTGGCTTTCGGTTATTTTGTTCCAATGTTCCAGGTAGGTTTCTTTGCATTTTTTAATGATTTGGTTCACTCGGATTGGTGTTTGGACGGCTGTGTTGGTCTGGGGCTGGTCAGGGTCCGGCTGAGTACTGAGTTTCAGTAGCAGCTGACTCAGGGGACTTTTTTCTGGGTTTAGCTCTTGGGTCTGAAAGGCTCTCTCCCTCTCACACTCCCAGTCTCTCTCTCCCGCACTCCCAATCTCTCTCTCTCACCCACCCAATCTCTCGCACTCTCACACACCCAATCTATCTCTCACACTCCCAATCTCTCTCTCTCACTCCCACTCTCTCTCCCTCACACTCCCAATCACTCTCTCTCACACTCCCAATCTCTCTCTCACACTCCCAATCTCTCTCTCTCACACTCCCAATCTCTCTCTCTCTCACACTCCCAATCACTCTCTCTCTCACAATCCCAGTCTCTCTCTCTCTCTCACACTCCCATTCTCCCTCTCTCTCACACTCCCAGTCTCTCTCTCTCACACATTCCATGTCTCTCTCTCCCACACTCCCAATCTCTCTCTCTCACACACTCAATCTCTCTCTCTCTCACTCCCAGTCTCTCTCTCTCTCACTCCCAATCTCTCTCTCTCTCACACTCCCAATCTCTCTGTCACACTCCCAATCTCTCTCTCTCTCACACTCCCAATCTCTCTCACTGTCACACATCCAATCTCTCTCTCTCTCCCACTCCCAATCTCTCTCTCTCACTCCCAGTCTCTCTCCCTCACACTCCCAATCACTCTCTCTCACACTCCCAATCTCTCTCTCACACTCCCAGTCTCTCTCTCTCACACTCCCAATCTCTCTCTCTCTCACACTCCCAATCTCTCTCTCTGACACTCCCAATCTCTCTCTCTCTCACACTCCCAATCTCTCTCTCACTCTCCCAATCTCTCTCTCTCTCACACTCCCAATCTCTCTGTCACACTCCCAATCTCTCTCTCTCACACTACCAATCTCTCTCACTCTCACACATCTAATCTCTGTCTCTCTCACTCTCCCAATCTCTCTCTCTCACTCCCAGTCTCTCTCCCTCAAACTACCAATCACACTATCTCACACTCCCAATCTCTCTCTCACACTCCCAGTCTCTCTCTCTCACACTCCCAATCTCTCTCTCCCTCACACTCCCAATCTCTCTCTCTGACACTCCCAATCTCTCTCTCTCTCACTCTCCCAATCACTCTCTCTGACACTCCCAATCTCTCTCGCTCTCACACTCCCAACCTCTCTCTCACACTCCCAATTTCTCTCTCTCACGCTCCCAATCTCTCTCTCTCTCACACTCCCAATCTCTCTCTCTCTCACACTCGCAAACACTCTCTCTCTCACACTCCCAGTCTCTCTCTCTCTCACACTCCCAGTCTCCCTCTCTCTCACACTCCCAGTCTCTCTCTCTCTCTCACTCCCAATCTCTCTCTCTCTCACACTCCCAATCTCTCACTCTCTCACACTGCCAATCTCTCTCTCTCTCACACTCCCAATCTCTCTCTCTCTCACACTCCCAATGAGTCTCTCTCTCACACTCCCAGTCTCTCTCTCTCACACACTCCCAGTCTCCCTCTCTCTCACACCCCCAGTCTCTCTCTCTCACACATTCCCAGGCTCTCTCTCTCTTACACTCCCAATCTCTCTCTCACACTCCCAATCTCTCTCTCTCTCACATTCCCAATCTCTCTCGCTCTCACTCCCAGTCTCTCTCTCTCTCACACTCCCAGTCTCTCTCTCCCACACTCCCAATCGCTCTCTCTCACCCATCCAATCTCTCGCACTCTCACACACCCAATCTCTCTATCACACTCCCAATCTCTCTCTCTCACTCCCAGTCAGTTCAGTTCAGTTCAGTTCAAATGCTTTATTGGCATGAAAGTTTACAGAGAACCATATTGCCAAAGCTTACACAGCAAAAACGTACAGTTTTCCAACATTCTGTAGGTGTCAATCGATTTGACATTTGTTGGGTATATACAATATTACTTTTAAACAGTCTTTCTACTTCATTTGGTACGTTCAATATTAATTTTAAGCAGTCTTACTTTTAAACAGTCCTCAGGTTGTGACATGTTGTTACATATTTAGCCCCAAGTCTCTCTCCCTCACACTCCCAATCACTCTCTCTCACACTCCCAATCTCTCTCTCACACACCCAGTCTCTCTATCTCACACTCCCAATCTCTCTCTCACACACTCCCAATCGCTCTCTCTCACACCCCCAATCTCTCTCTCTCACACTCCCAATCTCTCTCTCTCTCACACTCACAATCTCTCTCTCTCTCACACTCCCAATATCTCTCTCTCACACTCCCAATCACTCTCTCTCTCACACTCCCAGTCTTGCTCTCTCAGTTCAGTTTTCAGTTCAAATGCTTTATTGGCATGAAAGTTTACAGAGAACCATATTGCCAAAGCTTACATAGCAAAAAGGTACAGTTTTCCAACATTCTGTAGATGTCAATCGATTTGACATTTGTTGGGTATGTACAATATTACTTTTAAACAATATTAATTTTAAACAGTCTTTCTACTTCATTTGGTATGTTCAATATTAATTTTAAACAATCTTACTTTTAAACAGTCCTCAGGTTGTGACATGTTGTTACATATTTAGCCCCAAGGTATGGTCTGGCTCCTTCTCCTAGGACTAATCTCAATTTTGACAGATCATCCAATTCCTTGAAATCTGGGGTTGTTTGGCTTAGCTTGTTGAATAATATGTTTCTTGATGTGTTGAATTTTTCGCATTTTAGGAGGAAATGCATTTCTGTTTCAACCTCGCCTGCCAGACATTGATCGCATATTCTATTCTCTCTAGGCTGCCAGGATTTCTTGTATCTGCCTTTTTCAATTTCCAGTTGGTGGTCGCTTAGTCTGTACCTGGTGAGGGTCTGTCTCTGTTTTGTGTCTCTGATGGTCGTGAGGTAGTCTGCCAGTTTATATTCTCTTTTTAGGGCCCGGTAACATTCTAATCTGCTTTGGCTTTCGGTTATTTTGTTCCAATGTTCCAGGTAGGTTTCTTTGCATTTTTTAATGATTTGGTTCACTCGGATTGGTGTTTGGACGGCTGTGTTGGTCTGGGGCTGGTCAGGTTCCGGCTGAGTACTTAGTTTCAGTAGCAGCTGACTCAGGGGACTCTTTTCTGGGTTTAGCTCTTGGGTCTGAAAGGCTTTGAAATGAAGGGTGTCTGGGGAGCTAGATTTGAGGTGATTTAGGAAGTTTAGTGCTCGTTTTGGGATGTTTATTATCAGTGGGTATCTGCCTAGTTCGGCTCTGCATGCATTTGTTGGCGTTTTTCTTTGGGTGCGAAGGATGCTTCGGCAGAATTCTGCATGTAGGGCTTCTATTGTGTGTTTTTCCCTTTTAGTGTAGCTTTGGTGATTTAGCGGGCCCCATACTTCACTACCGTACAGTGCAATGGGCAGGATTATGCTGTCAAAAATTTTGAGCCAGATTTTGATTGGGATTTGGATGTTGTAGAATTTTCTTTTTATTGCATATAGGGCTCTTCGGGCTTTTTCTTTTAGTGCATTCACTGCTATGCTGAAGCTCCCTGATGCTGTAATAGTTAGACCAAGGTAGGTGTAGCTCATAGTGTGTCCTATAGTGGTATCACTGAGGGTAAACTGGTATTTTTTTTCCTGACATCTGGGTCTTTTCTGAAAAATCATGATGTTGGTTTTCTTTAGATTTACTGTTAGAGCCCAATTTTGGCAGTATTTGTCGAGTAGGTCTAGTTGTTGCTGTAATCTCTGTTCTGTGGGAGACAGCAGAACCAGGTCGTTCGCATAGAACAGGGACTTCACTTCTCCATCTAGGAGACGGAGACCTGGTGACTCGCTTTGCTCCAGCATGTCTGCTAATTCATTTATGTATATGTTGAACAGGGTCGGGCTCAAATTGCAGCCCTGCCGGACGCCTCTTCTCTGGGTGAAGAAATCGGTGCGTTTGTCTCCAATTTTGACCCCGCATTTGTTTTTCAGATACATTGATTTAATAAGGTCATAGACTTTGCCCCCTATTCCACACTGAAGAAGTTTATAATAGAGCCCTTCGTGCCATATAGAGTCAAAGGCTTTCTTGAAGTCGATGAAACAGGCGAATATTTTCCCATTTTTTGTTTGGTGTTTATGTTTTTCGATGAGGGTGTGAAGGGTATAGATATGGTCGGCGGTGCGGTGTTTTGGAAGAAAGCCTATTTGGTTTTTTCTGAGGATATTATGTTTGTTAAGAAAATCAAGTAATCTACTATTTAGAATACTGCAGAATAACTTCCCTAGACAACTGTTGACACAGATGCCGCGGTAGTTATTTGGGTCTGATTTGTTTCCACTTTTATATATGGGGGAGATTAGTCCTTGGCACCAGATATCGGGAAAACAGCCTGAGCGTAATATGATGTTGAATCGTTTGAGTATCGCACCCTGCATCTCCATATTGCTGAACTTTAGCATTTCATTTTTGATGTTGTCTGGGCCACAGGCTTTCTTTAGGTGGAGAGATTTTGTTTTTGTGGCCAGTTCTTTCCATGTGATTGGGGAGTCTAGAGGGTTTTGGTTGTCTTTAATTGTTGCTTCTAATGTGTGGAGTTTTTCTGTGACATGATGTTGACTTGGGTTTGTTTTGTTTTTTGGGATCTCTTTGTAGAGGTTTTCAAAATGTGTTCTCCAGATGTCGCCATCTTGGATTGGTAATGCTTGCAATTGTGTTGTACTCAGGTTATTCCACATTTCCCAGAATTGTTTTGGATTGGTGGAGTTTTCAATTTCTTCGAGTATTTTGTGGGTATAGTTTTGTGTTTTGTTCCTAATGGTGTGTTTATATCTTTTGAGGGTTTCATTGTATCTAGTACGTAGGTCCGGATTGTTTGGTTGCCGATGCTTTTGGTTTGATATTTTTCTCAGGTCTTTTCTGGCATTTTTGCATTCGTGGTCAAACCATTTCATATTTTTATTTTGTCTTTTTTGATGCTTCCTCTTCTGTTTCACGAGGTCGGCTTTTACAGCTGCCTCATGGAAGATCATGTTTATATCCTCTATGGCCGTGTTTACACCATCTCTGGTGATCTCATATAGATTTTCTTTAAATTTTGAAATTTTACTTGTGAGATCAGGTGAATTTAGTGCTGTGATGAATTTATCTCCACTGTCTGGGGCCCATCTGTATGTCTGGTTTATTTTATGTAGCTTACTGTGTTCCTTTTTTGTGTCTGTAGTTTGGGCAGAAAGTTTAAGGTACACATTTATTTGGTTATGGTCTGAGAGGGGGGATTGCTGCCTGACAGTGAATGCGTTGATATCGCAGGGGTCCAGGTCAGTGATTGTATAGTCCACCACACTAGACCCAAGAGTTGAGGAGTATGTGAGTCTCCCTAGGGAGTCCCCTCTGAACCTACCATTAACGATGTACAGGCCTAAGGCTCGGCAGAGTTGCACTACCTCCCTACCGCTTTTATTTATTTCACGATCAAGGTTGTTCCGATTTGCGATGGCTGGTGTGACATCTAAAGGGGTCTGGCCAAACACATGGTTGTTTCCCTGTGGGTCTATGAAGTCAGGTTCACAACCGGTCCTTGCATTTAGGTCCCCACATATTATCACCTTTCCTTGGGCCTGGAAATGGCTGATTTCCATGTGGAGAGTATCAAATAACTCCTCTTCGAAATATGGCGAATCTATTGGAGGTATGTAGATCGCACATAAGTAAACATCTTTTTTTGCTATTCCTATATTTTTATCTAGTTTTAGCCATACGTGTGATTTCCCCTGTTTTACCGGTGAGATGTGTTTGTCCAGTTCTCCCTTATACCACACCAATATTCCCCCGGAGGTTCTGCCCTTGCGTGTTTTAGTGTTCTTTACTGAGGGCACAATGATTTCATGGTACATTGGAGGACAGTGGGTCGGCATGTCCTTTTAGCACCATGTTTCTGTTAACACAATTATATCAATGTCTTTTATAGCTTTTAGGAATTCACTCTCTCACACTCCCATTCTCCCTCTCTCTCACACTCCCAGTCTCTCTCTCTCACACATTCCATGTCTCTCTCACCCACACACCCAATCTCTCTCTCTCACACACCCAATCTCTCTCTCTCTCTCACTCCCAGTCTCTCTCTCTCTCACTCCCAATCTCTCTCCCTCTCACACTCCCAATCTCTCTCTCTCTCACTCCCAGTCTCTCTCTCTCACACTCCCAATCTCTCTCTCACACTCCCAGTCTCTCTCTCTCCCTCACTCCCAGTCTCTCTCCCTCACACTCCCAATCCCTCTCTCTCTCACACTCCCAATTTCTCTCTCTCTCACACTCCCAATCTCTCTCTCTCTCACACTCCCAATCTCTCTCTCTCACACTCCCAATCTCTCTCTCTCACACCCCAATCTCTCTCTCTCTCTCTCACTCCCAATCTCTCTCTCTCTCACACACCCTATCTCTCTCTCTGACACTCCCAATCTCTCTCTCTCTCACACTCCCTATCTGTCTCTCTGACACTCCCAATCTCTCTCTCTCTCTCACAGTCCCAATTTCTCTCACACTCCCAATCTCTCTCTCTCTCTCACTCCCAATCTCTTTCTCTCACACTCCCAATCTCTCTCTCTCACTCAACCTCCCAATCTCTCTCTCTCTCACACTCCCAATATCTCTCTCTCTCACACTCCCAATCTCTCTCTCTCACACACTCCCAATATCTCTCTCTCACACTCCCAATCTCTCTCTCTCTCACACTCCCAGTCTCTCTCTCTCTCACACCCCCAGTCTCTCTCTCTCACACATTCCCAGTCTCTCTCTCTCTCCCACTCCCAATCTCTCTCTCACACTCCCAATCTCTCTCTCTCACACATTCCCAATCTCTCTCTCTCTCTCTCACACTCCCAATCTCTCTCGCTCTCACTCCCAGTCTCTCTCTCTCTCACACTCCCAGTCTCTCTCTCCCACACTCCCAATCTCTCTCTCTCACCCATCCAATCTATCGCACTCTCACACACCCAATCTCTCTCTCACACTCCCAATCTCTCTCTCTCACTCCCAGTCTCTCTCCCTCACACTCCCAATCACTCTCTCTCACACTCCCAATCTCTCTCTCACACTCCCAGTATCTCTATCTCACACTCCCAATCTCTCTCTCACACACTCCCAATCTCTCTCTCTCACACCCCCAATCTCTCTCTCTCTCACACTCCCAATCTCTCTCTCTCTCACACTCCCAATCTCTCTCTCTCTCACACTTCCAATCTCTCTCTCTCTCACATCCCAATCACTCTCTCTCTCACACTCCCAGCCTCTCTCTCTCTCTCACACTCCCATTCTCCCTCTCTCTCACACTCCCAGTCTCTCTCTCTCACACATTCCATGTCTCTCTCACCCACACACCCAATCTCTCTCTCTCACACACCCAATCTCTCTCTCTCTCTCACTCCCAGTCTCTCTCTCTCTCACTCCCAATCTCTCTCTCTCTCACACTCCCAATCTCTCTCTCTCTCACTCCCAGTCTCCCTCTCTCACACTCCCAATCTCTCTCTCACTCTCCCAGTCTCTCTCTCTCTCTCACTCCCAGTCTCTCTCCCTCACACTCCCAATCCCTCTCTCTCTCACACTCCCAATCTCTCTCTCTCTCACACTCCCAATCTCTCTCTCTCTCACACTCCCAATCTCTCTCTCTCACACTCCCAATCTCTCTCTCTCACACCCCCAATCTCTCTCTCGCTCTCTCACTCCCAATCTCTCTCTCTCTCACACACCCTTTCTCTCTCTCTGACACTCCCAATCTCTCTCTCTCTCACACTCCCTGTCTGTCCCTCTCACACTCCCAATCTCTCTCTCTCTCTCACTCCCAATCTCTTTCTCTCACACTCCCAATCTCTCTCTCTCTCTCACCCTCCCAATCTCTCTCTCTCTCACACTCCCAATATCTCTCTCTCTCAGACTCCCAATCTCCCTCTCTCTCACACTCCCAGTCTCTCTCTCTCTCACACTCCCAGCCTTTCTCTCTTTCACACTCCCAGTCTCTCTCTCTCACACACTCCCAGTCTTTCTCTCTCTCACACTCCCAATTTCTCACACTCCCATTCTCTCTCTCTCACACACACTCCCAATCTCTCTCTCTCTCACACTCCCAATCTATCTCGCTCTCAGTCCCAGCCTCTCTCTCTCTCACACTCCCAGTCTCTCTGTCTCACACTCCCAATCTCTCTCTCTCACACCCCAATCTCTCTCTCTCTCACACTCCCAATCTCTCTCTCTCTCTCTCACTCCCAATCTCTCTCTCACTCACACTCCCAATCTCTCTCTCTCTCACACTCCCTACCACTCTGTCTCTCACACTCCCAATCTCTCTCTCTCTCACACTCCCAATCACTCTCTCTCTCACACTCCCAGTCTCTCTCTCTCTCACACTCCCAGTCTCCCTCTCTCTCACACTCCCAGTCTCTCTCTCTCTCACACATTCCATGTCTCTCTCTCCCACACTCCCAATCTCTTTCTCTCACACTCCCAATCTCTCTCTCTCACTCACCCTCCCAATCTCTCTCTCTCTCACACTCCCAATATCTCTCTCTCTCACACTCCCAATCTCTCTCTCCAATTCCAATTCCAATTAAAATCCTTTATTGGCATGAAAGTTTACAGAGAACCATATTGCCAAAGCTTACATAGCAAAAAGGTACAGTTTTCCAACATTCTGTAGGTGTCAATCGATTTGACATTTGTTGGGTACATACAATATTACTTTTAAACAATATTAATTTTAAACAGTCTTTGTACTTCATTTGGTACGTTCAATATTAATTTTAAACAGTCTTAATTTTAAACAGTCCTCAGGTTGTGACATGTTGTTACATATTTGGCCCCAAGGTATGGTCTGTCTCCTTCTCCTAGGACTAATCTCAATTTTGACAGATCATCCAATTCCTTGAAATCTGGGGTTGTTTGGCTTAGCTTGTTGAATAATATGTTTCTTGATGTGTTGAATTTTTCGCATTTTAGGAGGAAATGCATTTCTGTTTCAACCTCGCCAGCCAGACATTGATCGCATATTCTATTCTCTCTAGGCTGCCAGGATTTCTTGTATCTGCCTTTTTCAATTTCCAGTTGGTGGTCGCTTAGTCTGTACCTGGTGAGGGTCTGTCTCTGTTTTGTGTCTCTGATGGTCGTGAGGTAGTCTGCCAGTTTATATTCTCTTTTTAGGGCCCGGTAACATTCTAATCTGCTTTGGCTTTCGGTTATTTTGTTCCAATGTTCCAGGTAGGTTTCTTTGCATTTTTTAATGATTTGGTTCACTCGGATTGGTGTTTGGACGGCTGTGTTGGTCTGGGGCTGGTCAGGGTCCGGCTGAGTACTTAGTTTCCGTAGCAGCTGACTCAGGGGACTCTTTTCTGGGTTTAGCTCTTGGGTCTGAAAGGCTTTGAAATGAAGGGTGTCTGGGGAGCTAGATTTGAGGTGATTTAGGAAGTTTAGTGCTCGTTTTTGGATGTTTATTATCAGTGGGTATCTGCCTAGTTCGGCTCTGCATGCATTTGTTGGCGTTTGTCTTTGGGTGCGAAGGATGCTTCGGCAGAATTTTGCATGTAGGGCTTCTATTGTATGTTTTTCCCATTTAGTGTAGCTTTGGTGATTTAGCGGGCCCCATACTTCACTACCGTACAGTGCAATGGGCAGGATTATGCTGTCAAATATTTTGAGCCAGATTTTGATTGGATTTGGATGTTGTAGAATTTTCTTTTTATTGCATATAGGGCTCTTTGGGCTTTTTCTTTCAGTGCATTCACTGCTATGCTGAAGCTCCCTGATGCTGTAATAGTTAGACCAAGGTAGGTGTAGCTCATAGTGTGTCCTATAGTGATATCACTGAGGGTAAACTGGTATTTGTTTTCCTGACATCTGGGCCTTTTTTGAAAAATCATGATGTTGGTTTTCTTTAGATTTACTGTTAGAGCCCAATTTTGGCAGTATTTGTCGAGTAGGTCTAGTTGTTGCTGTAATCCCTGTTCTGTGGGAGACAGCAGAACCAGGTCGTCCGCATAGAACAGGGATTTCACTTCTCCATCCAGGAGACGGAGACCTGGTGACTCGCTTTGCTCCAGCATGTCTGCTAATTCATTCTCTCACACTCCCAATATCTCTCTCTCTCACACTCCCAATCTCTCTCTCTCTCACACTCCCAGTCTCTCTCTCTCTCACACCCCCAGTCTCTCTCTCTCACACATTCCCAGTCTCTCTCTCTCTCCCACTCCCAATCTCTCTCTCACACTCCCAATCTCTCTCTCTCTCACATTCCCAATCTCTCTCTCTCTCTCTCACACTCCCAATCTCTCTCGCTCTCACTCCCAGTCAGTTCAGTTCAGTTCAGTTCAAATGCTTTATTGGCATGAAAGTTTACAGAGAACCATATTGCCAAAGCTTACATTGCAAAAAGGTACAGTTTTCCAACATTCTGTAGGTGTCAATCGATTTGACATTTGTTGGGTATATACAATATTACTTTTAAACAATATTAATTTTAAACAGTCTTTCTACTTCATTTGGTACTTTCAATATTAATTTTAAACAGTCTTACTTTTAAACAGTCCTCAGGTTGTGACATGTTGTTACATATTTAGCCCCAAGGTATGGTCTGTCTCCTTCTCCTAGGACTAATCTCAATTTTGACAGATCATCCAAATCCTTGAAATCTGGGGTTGTTTGGCTTAGCTTGTTGAATAATATGTTTCTTGATGTGTTGAATTTTTCGCATTTTAGGAGGAAATGCATTTCTGTTTCAACCTCGCCAGCCAGACATTGATCGCATATTCTATTCTCTCTAGGCTGCCAGGATTTCTTGTATCGGCCTTTTTCAATTTCCAGTTGGTGGTCGCTTAGTCTGTACCTGGTGAGGGTCTGTCTCTGTTTTGTGTCTCTGATGGTCGTGAGGTAGTCTGCCAGTTTATATTCTCTTTTTAGGGCCCGGTAACATTCTAATCTGCTTTGGCTTTCGGTTATTTTGTTCCAATGTTCCAGGTAGGTTTCTTTGCATTTTTTAATGATTTGGTTCACTCGGATTGGTGTTTGGACGGCTGTGTTGGTCTGGGGCTGGTCAGGGTCCGGCTGAGTACTTAGTTTCAGCAGCAGCTGACTCAGGGGACTCTTTTCTGGGTTTAGCTCTTGGGTCTGAAAGGCTTTGAAATGAAGGGTGTCTGGGGAGCTAGATTTGAGGTGATTTAGGAAGTTTAGTGCTCGTTTTTGGATGTTTATTATCAGTGGGTATCTGCCTAGTTCGGCTCTGCATGCATTTGTTGGCGTTTTTCTTTGGGTGCGAAGGATGCTTCGGCAGAATTCTGCATGTAGGGCTTCTATTGTGTGTTTTTCCCATTTAGTGTAGCTTTGGTGATTTAGCGGGCCCCATACTTCACTACCGTACAGTGCAATGGGCAGGATTATGCTGTCAAAAATTTTGAGCCAGATTTTTATTGGGATTTGGATGTTGTAGAATTTTCTTTTTATTGCATATAGGGCTCTTCGGGCTTTTTCTTTTAGTGCATTCACTGCTATGCTGAAGCTCCCTGATGCTGTAATAGTTAGACCAAGGTAGGTGTAGCTCATAGTGTGTCCTATAGTGGTATCACTGAGGGTAAACTGGTATTTGTTTTCCTGACATCTGGGTCTTTTCTGAAAAATCATGATGTTGGTTTTCTTTAGATTTACTGTTAGAGCCCAATTCTCTCTCTCTCTCACACTCCCAGTCTCTCTCTCCCACACTCCCAATCTCTCTCTCTCACCCATCCAATCTCTCGCACTCTCACACACCCAATCTCTCTCTCACACACCCAATCTCTCTCTCTCACTCCCAGTCTCTCTCCCTCACACTCCCAATCACTCTCTCTCACACTCCCAATCTCTCTCTCACACTCCCAGTCTCTCTATCTCACACTCCCAATCTCTCTCTCACACACTCCCAATCTCTCTCTCTCACACCCCCAATCTCTCTCTCTCTCACACTCCCAATCTCTCTCTCTCTCACACTCCCAATCTCTCTCTCTCTCACACTCCCTATCACTCTGTCTCTCACACTCCCAATCTCTCTCTCTCTCACACTCCCAATCTCTCTCTCTGACACTCCCAATCTATCTCTCTCTCACACTCCCAATCTCTCTCTCTGACACTCCCAATCTCTCTCTCTCTCACACTCCCAATCTCTCTCTCATACTCCCAATCTCTCTCTCTCCCGCTCCCAATCTCTCTCTCTCTCACACTCCCAATCTCTCTCTCTCTCACACTCCCAATCACTCTCTCTCTCACACTCCCAGTCTCTCTCTCTCACACTCCCAGTCTCTATCTCTCTCACACTCCCAGTCTCTCTCTCTCTCTCACTCCCAATCTCTCTCTCTCTCACACTCCCAATCTCTCTCTCTCTCACACTCCCAATCTCTCTCTCTCACACTCCCAATCTCTCTCTCTCTCACACTCCCAATTACACTCTCTCTCACACTCCCAGTCTCTCTATCTCTCACACTCCCCGTCTCACTCTCTCTCACACTCCCAGTCTCTCTCTCTCACACATTCCATGTCTCTCTCTCCCACACTCCCAATCTCTCTCTCTCACACACCCAATCTCTTTCTCTCTCACTCCCAGTCTCTCTCGCTCTCACTCCCAATCTCTCTCTCTCTCACACTCCCAATCTCTCTGTCACACTCCCAATCTCTCTCTCTCTCACTCCCAATCTCTCTCACTCTCACACATCCAATCTCTCTCTCTCTCCCACTCCCAATCTCTCTCTCTCACTCCCAGTCTCTCTCCCTCACACTCCCAATCACTCTCTCTCACACTCCCAATCTCTCTCTCACACTCCCAGACTCTCTCTCTCACACTCCCAATCTATCTCTCTCTCACACTCCCAATCTCTCTCTCTGACACTCCCAATCTCTCTCTCTCTCACTCTCCCAATCACTCTCTCTGACACTCCCAATCTCTCTCGCTCTCACACTCCCAATCTCTCTCTCATTCCCAATCTCTCTCTCTCCCGCTCCCAATCTCTCTCTCTCTCACACTCCCAATCTCTCTCTCTCTCACACTCCCAATCACTCTCTCTCTCACACTCCCAGTCTCTCTCTCTCACACTCCCAGTCTCCCTCTCTCTCACACTACCAGTCTCTCTCTCTCTCTCACTCCCAATCTCTCTCTCTCTCTCACTCTCCCAATCTCTCTCTCTCTCACACTCCCAATCTCTCTCTCTCTCACACTCCCAATCTCTCTCTCTCTCACACTCCCAATCACTCTCTCTCTCACACTCCCAGTCTCTCTCTCTCTCACACTCCCAGTCTCCCTCACTCTCACACTCCCTGTCTCTCTCTCTCACACATTCCATGTCTCTCTCTCCCACACACCCAATCTCTCTCTCTCACACACCCAATCTCTTTCTCTCTCACTCCCAGTCTCTCTCTCTCTCACTCCCAATCTCTCTCTCTCTCACACTCCCAATCTCTCTGTCACACTCCCAATCTCTCTCTCTCACACTCCCAATCTCTCTCACTCTCACACATCCAATCTCTCTCTCTCTCCCACTCCCGATCTCTCTCACTCACTCCCAGTCTCTCTCCCTCACACTCCCAATCACTCTCTCTCACACTCCCAATCTCTCTCTCACACTACCAGTCTCTCTCTCTCACACTCCCAATCTATCTCTCTCTCACACTCCCAATCTCTCTCTCTGACACTCCCAATCTCTCTCTCTCTCACACTCCCAATCTCTCTCTCATACTCCCAATCTCTCTCTCTCCCGCTCCCAATCTCTCTCTCTCTCACACTCCCAATCTCTCTCTCTCTCACACTCCCAATCACTCTCTCTCTCACGCTCCCAGTCTCTCTCTCTCACACTCCCAGTCTCCCTCTCTCTCACACTCCCAGTCTCTCTCTCTCTCTCACTCCCAATCTCTCTCTCTCTCACACTCCCAATCTCTCTCTCTCTCACACTCCCAATCTCTCTCTCTCTCACACTCCCAATCTCTCTCTCTCTCACACTCCCAATTACTCTCTCTCTCACACTCCCAGTCTCTCTATCTCTCACACTCCCCGTCTCACTCTCTCTCACACTCCCAGTCTCTCTCTCTCACACATTCCCAGTCTCTCTCTCTCTCACACTCCCAATCTCTCTCTCACACTCCCAATATCTCTCTCTCTCACATTACCAATCTCTCTCTCTCTCTCACACTCCCAATCTCTCTCGCTCTCACTCCCAGTCAGTTCAAATGCTTTATTGGCATGAAAGTTTACAGAGAACCATATTGCCAAAGCTTACATAGCAAAAAGGGACAGTTTTCCAACATTCTGTAGGTGTCAATCGATTTGACATTTGTTGGGTACATACAATATTACTTTTAAACAATATTAATTTTAAACAGTCTTTGTACTTCATTTGGTACGTTCAATATTAATTTTAAACAGTCTTAATTTTAAACAGTCCTCAGGTTGTGACATGTTGTTACATATTTGCCCCCTAGGTATGGTCTGTCTCCTTCTCCTAGGACTAATCTCAATTTTGACAGGTCATCCAATTTCTTGAAATCTGGAGTTGTTTGGCTTAGCTTGTTGAATTATATGTTTCTTGATGTGTTGAATTTTTCGCATTTTAGGAGGAAATGCATCTCTGTTTCAACCTCGCCGGCCAGACATTGATCGCATATTCTATTCTCTCTAGGCTGCCAGGATTTCTTGTATCTGCCTTTTTCAATTTCCAGTTGGTGGTCGCTTAGTCTGTACCTGGTGAGTGTCTGTCTCTGTTTTGTGTCTCTGATGGTCGTGAGGTAGTCTGCCAGTTTATATTCTCTTTTTAGGGCCCAGTAACATTCTAATCTGCTTTGGCTTTCGGTTATTTTGTTCCAATGTTCCAGCTAGTTTTCTTTGCATTTTTTAATGATTTGGTTCACTCGGATTGGTGTTTGGACGGCTGTGTTGGTCTGGGGTTGGTCAGGGTCCGGCTGAGTGCTTAGTTTCAGTAGCAGCTGACTCAGGGGACTTTTTTCTGGGTTTAGCTCTTGGGTCTGAAAGGCTCTCTCTCTCTCACACTCCCAGTCTCTCTCTCCCACACTCCCAATCTCTCTCTCTCACCCACCGAATCTCTCGCACACTCACACACCCAATTTCTCTCTCACACTCCCAATCTCTCTCTCTCACTCCCACTCTCTCTCCCTCACACTCCCAATCACTCTCTCTCACACTCCCAATCTCTCTCTCACACTCCCAGTCTCTCTCTCTCACACTCCCAATCTCTCTCTCACACACTCCCAATCTCTCTCTCTCACACCCCCAATCTCTCTCTCTCTCACACTCCCAATCTCTCTCTCTCTCACACTCCCAATCTCTCTCTCTCTCACACTCCCAATCTCTCTCTCTCTCACACTCCCAATCACTCTCTCTCTCACAATCCCAGTCTCTCTCTCTCTCTCACAATCCCATTCTCCCTCTCTCTCACACTCCCAGTCTCTCTCTCTCACACATTCCATGTCTCTCTCTCCCACACTCCCAATCTCTCTCTCCCACACACTCAATCTCTCTCTCTCTCACTCCCAGTCTCTCTCTCTCTCACTCCCAATCTCTCTCTCTCTCACATTCCCAATCTCTCTGTCACACTCCCAATCTCTCTCTCTCTCACACTCCCAATCTCTCTCACTCTCACACATCCAATCTCTCTCTCTCTCCCAATCCCAATCTCTCTCTCTCACTCCCAGTCTCTCTCCCTAACACTCCCAATCACTCTCTCTCACACTCCCAATCTCTCTCTCACACTCCCAGTCTCTCTCTCTCACACTCCCAATCTCTCTCTCTCTCACACTCCCAATCTCTCTCTCTGACACTCCCAATCTCTCTCTCTCTCACAGTCCCAATCACTCTCTCTGACACTCCCAATCTCTCTCTCTCTCACACTCCCAAACTCTCTCTCACTCTCCCAATCTCTCTCTCTCTCACACTCCCAATCTCTCTGTCACACTCCCAATCTCTCTCTCTCACACTACCAATCTCTCTCACTCTCACACATCCAATCTCTCTCTCTCTCACACTCCCAATCTCTCTCTCTCACTCCCAGTCTCTCTCCCTCACACTCCCAATCACACTCTCTCACAATCCCAATCTCTCTCTCACAATCCCAATCTCTCTCTCTCACACTCCCAATCTCTCTCTCCCTCACACTCCCAATCTCTCTCTCTGACACTCCCAATCTCTCTCTCTCTCACTCTCCCAATCACTCTCTCTGACACTCCCAATCTCTCTCGCTCTCACACTCCCAATCTCTCTCTCACACTCCCAATTTCTCTCTCTCACGCTCCCAATCTCTCTCTCTCTCACACTCCCAATCTCTCTGTCTCTCACACTCGCAATCACTCTCTCTCTCACTCTCCCAGTCTCTCTCTCTCTCACACTCCCAGTCTCCCTCTCTCTCACACTCCCAGTCTCTCTCTCTCTCTCACTCCCAATCTCTCTCTCTCTCACACTCCCAATCTCTCTCTCTCTCACACTGCCAATCTCTCTCTCTCTCACACTCCCAATCTCTCTCTCTCTCACACTTCCAATTACTCTCTCTCTCACACTCCCAGTCTCTCTCTCTCTCACACTCCCAGTCTCCCTCTCTCTCACACCCCCAGTCTCTCTCTCTCACACATTCCCAGGCTCTCTCTCTCTTACACTCCCAATCTCTCTCTCACACTCCCAATCTCTCTCTCTCTCACATTCCCAATCTCTCTCTCTCTCTCACACTCCCAATCTCTCTCGCTCTCACTCCCAATCTCTCGCACTCTCACACACCCAATCTCTCTCTCACACTCCCAATCTCTCTCTCTCACTCCCAGTCTCTCTCCCTCACACTCCCAATCACTCTCTCTCACACTCCCAATCTCTCTCTCACACTCCCAGTCTCTCTATCTCATACTCCCAATCTCTCTCTCACACACTCCCAATCTCTCTCTCACACACCCCCAATCTCTCTCTCTCTCACACTCCCAATCTCTCTCTCTCTCACACTCCCAATCTCTCTCTCTCACACTCCCAATCTCTCTCTCTCTCACACTCCCAATCACTCTCTCTCTCACACTCCCAGTCTCTCTCTCTCTCTCACACTCCCATTCTCCCTCTCTCTCACACTCCCAGTCTCTCTCTCTCACACATTCCATGTCTCTCTCACCCACACACCCAATCTCTCTCTCTCACACACCCAATCTCTCTCTCTCTCTCAATCTCAGTCTCTCTCTCTCTCACTCCCAATCTCTCTCCCTCTCACACTCCCAAAATCTTTCTCTCTCACTCCCAGTCTCTCTCTCTCACAGTCCCAATCTCTCTCTCACACTCCCAGTCTCTCTCTCACTCTCACTCCCAGTCTCTCTCCCTCACACTCCCAATCCCCCTCTCTCTCACACTCCCAATCTCTCTCTCTCTCACACTTCCAATCTCTCTCTCTCTCACACTCCCAATCTCTCTCTCTCACACTCCAAATCTCTCTCTCTCACACCCCAATCTCTCTCTCTCTCTCTCACTCCCAACCTCTCTCTCTCTCACACACCCTATCTCTCTCTCTGACACTCCCAATCTCTCTCTCTCTCACACTCCCTATCTGTCTCTCTGACACTCCCAATCTCTCTCTCTCTCTCACACTCCCAATTTCTCTCACACTCCCAATCTCTCTCTCTCTCTCACTCCCAATCTCTTCCTCTCACACTCCCAATCTCTCTCTCTCACTCACCCTCCCAATCTCTCTCTCTCTCACACTCCCAATATCTCTCTCTCTCACACTCCCAATCTCTCTCTCTCTCTCACTCCCAGTCTCTCTCTCTCTCACACTCCCAGCCTCTCTCTCTTTCACACTCCCAGTCTCTCTCTCTCACACACTCCCAGTCTTTCTCCCTCTCACACTCCCAATTTCTCACACTCCCATTCTCTCTCTCTCACACACACTCCCAATCTCTCTCTCTCTCTCACACTCCCAATCTATCTCGCTCTCAGTCCCAGCGTCTCTCTCTCTCACACTCCCAGTCTCTCTGTCTCACACTCCCAATCTCTCTCTCTCACACCCCCAATCTCTCTCTCTCTCACACTCCCAATCTCTCTCTCTCACACTCCGAATCTCGCTCTCTCTCACACTCCCAAGCTCTCTCTCTCTCACTCCCAGCCTCTCTCTCTCACACTCCCAATCTCTATCTCTCTCTCCCAATCTCTCTCTCTCTCTCTCACTCCCAATCTCTCTCTCTCTCACACTCCCAATCTCTCTCTCTCTCACACTCCCAATCTCTCTCTCTCTCACACTCCCAATCTCTCTCTCTTTCACACTCCCAATCACTCTCTCTCTCACACTCCCAGTCTCTCTCTCTCTCACACCCCCAGTCTCCCTCTCTATCACACTCAGTTCAGTTCAGTTCAGTTCAAATGCTTTATTGGCATGAAAGTTTACAGAGAACCATATTGCCAAAGCTTACATAGCAAAAAGGTACAGTTTCTCTCTCTCTCACACATTCCATGTCTCTCTCTCCCACACTCCCAATCTCTCTCTCTCACACACCCAATCTCTTTCACTCTCACTCCCAGTCTCTCTCTCTCTCACTCCCAATCTCTCTCTCTCTCACACTCCCAATCTCTCTGTCACACTCCCAATCTCTCTCTCTCACACTCCCAGTCTCTCTCACTCTCACACATCCAATCTCTCTCTCTCTCCCACTCCCAATCTCTCTCTCTCACTCCCAGTCTCTCTCCCTCACACTCCCAATCACTCTCTCTCACACTCCCAATCTCTCTCTCACACTCCCAGTCTCTCTCTCTCACACTCCCAATCTATCTCTCTCTCACACTCCCAATCTCTCTCTCTGACAGTCCCAATCTCTCTCTCTCTCACTCTCCCAATCACTCTCTCTGACACTCCCAATCTCTCTCGCACTCACACTCCCAATCTCTCTCTCATACTCCCAATCTCTCTCTCTCCCGCTCCCAATCTCTCTCTCTCTCACACTCCCAATCTCTCTCTCTCTCACACTCCCAATCACTCTCTCTCTCACACTCCCAGTCTCTCTCTCTCACACTCCCAGTCTCCCTCTCTCTCACACTCCCAGTCTCTCTCTCTCTCTCACTCCCAATCTCTCTCTCTCTCACACTCCCAATCTCTCTCTCTCTCACACTCCCAATCTCTCTCTCTCTCACACTCCCAATCTCTCTCTCTCTCACACTCCCAATTACTCTCTCTCTCACACTCCCAGTCTCTCTATCTCTCACACTCCCAGTCTCACTCTCTCTCACACTCCCAGTCTCTCTCTCTCACACATTCCCAGTCTCTCTCTCTCTCACACTCCCAATCTCTCTCTCACACTCCCAATCTCTCTCTCTCTCACATTCCCAATCTCTCTCTCTCTCTCACACTCCCAATCTCTCTCTCTCTCACTCCCAGTCTCTCTCTCCCACACTCCCAATCTCTCTCTCTCACCCACCCAATCTCTCGCACTCTCACACACCCAATATCTCTCTCACACTCCCAATCTCTCTCTCTCACTCCCACTCTCTCTCCCTCACACTCCCAATCACTCTCTCTCACACTCCCAATCTCTCTCTCACACTCCCAGTCTCTCTCTCTCACACTCCCAATCTCTCTCTCACACACTCCCAATCTCTCTCTCTCACACCCCCAATCTCTCTCTCTCTCACACTACCAATCTCTCTCTCTCTCACACTCCCAATCTCTCTCTCTCTCACACTCCCAATCTCTCTCTCTCTCACACTCCCAATCACTCTCTCTCTCACAATCCCAGTCTCTCTCTCTCTCTCACACTCCCATTCTCCCTCTCTCTCACACTCCCAGTCTCTCTCTCTCACACATTCCATGTCTCTCTCTCCCACACTCCCAATCTCTCTCTCTCACACACTCAATCTCTCTCTCTCTCACTCCCAGTCTCTCTCTCTCTCACTCCCAATCTCTCTCTCTCTCACACTCCCAATCTCTCTGTCACACTCCCAATCTCTCTCTCTCTCACACTCCCAATCTCTCTCACTCTCACACATCCAATCTCTCTCTCTCTCCCACTCCCAATCTCTCTCTCTCACTCCCAGTCTCTCTCCCTCACACTCCCAATCATTCTCTCTCACACTCCCAATCTCTCTCTCACACTCCCAGTCTCTCTCTCTCACACTCCCAATCTCTCTCTCTCTCACACTCCCAATCTCTCTCTCTGACACTCCCATTCTCTCTCTCTCTCACAGTCCCAATCACTCTCTCTGACACTCCCAATCTCTCTCTCTCTCACCCTCCCAATCTCTCTCTCTCACACCCCCAATCTCTCTCTCTCTCACACTACCAATCTCTCTCTCTCTCACACTCCCAATCTCTCTCTCTCTCACACTCCCAATCTCTCTCTCTCTCACACTCCCAATCACTCTCTCTCTCACAATCCCAGTCTCTCTCTCTCTCTCACACTCCCATTCTCCCTCTCTCTCACACTCCCAATCACTCTCTCTCTCACACTCCCAGTCTCTCTCTCTCTCACACTCCCAGTCTCCCTCTCTATCACACTCCCAGTCTCTCTCTCTCACACATTCCATGTCTCTCTCTCCCACACTCCCAATCTCTCTCTCTCACACACCCAATCTCTTTCACTCTCGCTCCCAGTCTCTCTCTCTCTCACTCCCAATCTCTCTCTCTCTCACACTCCCAATCTCTCTGTCACACTCCCAGTCTCTCTCTCTCACACTCCCAATCTATCTCTCTCTCACACTCCCAATCTCTCTCTCTGACACTCCCAATCTCTCTCTCTCTCACTCTCCCAATCACTCTCTCTGACACTCCCAATCTCTCTCGCACTCACACTCCCAATCTCTCTCTCATACTCCCAATCTCTCTCTCTCCCGCTCCCAATCTCTCTCTCTCTCACACTCCCAATCACTCTCTCTCTCACACTCCCAGTCTCTCTCTCTCACACTCCCAGTCTCCCTCTCTCTCACACTCCCAGTCTCTCTCTCTCTCTCACTCCCAATCTCTCTCTCTCTCACACTCCCAATCTCTCTCTCTCTCACACTCCCAATCTCTCTCTCTCTCACACTCCCAATCTCTCTCTCTCTCACACTCCCAATTACTCTCTCTCTCACACTCCCAGTCTCTCTATCTCTCACACTCCCAGTCTCACTCTCTCTCACACTGCCAGTCTCTCTCTCTCACACATTCCCAGTCTCTCAGTTCAGTTCAGTTCAGTTCAGTTCAAATGCTTTATTGGCATGAAAGTTTACAGAGAACTATATTGCCAAAGCTTACATAGCAAAAAGGTACAGTTTTTCAAGTCTCTCTCTCTCTCACACTCCCAATCTCTCTCTCATACTCCCAATCTCTCTCTCTCCCGCTCCCAATCTCTCTCTCTCTCACACTCCTAATCTCTCTCTCTCTCACACTCCCAATCACTCTCTCTCTCACACTCCCAGTCTCTCTCTCTCACACTCCCAGTCTCCCTCTCTCTCACACTCCCAGTCTCTCTCTCTCTCTCACTCCCAATCTCTCTCTCTCTCACACTCCCAATCTCTCTCTCTCTCACACTCCCAATCTCTCTCTCTCTCACACTCCCAATCTGTCTCTCTCTCACACTCCCAATTACTCTCTCTCTCACACTCCCAGTCTCTCTATCTCTCACACTCCCAGTCTCACTCTCTCTCACACTGCCAGTCTCTCTCTCTCACACATTCCCAGTTTCTCTCTCTCTCACACTCCCAATCTCTCTCTCACACTCCCAATCTCTCTCTCTCGCACATTCCCAATCTCTCTCTCTCTCTCACACTCCCAATCTCTCTCGCTCTCACTCCCAGTCTCTCTCTCTCTCACACTCCCAGTCTCTCTCTCCCACACTCCCAATCTCTCTCTCTCAGCCACCCAATCTCTCGCACTCTCACACACCCAATCTCTCTCTCACACTCCCAATCTCTCTCTCTCACTCCCACTCTCTCTCCCTCACACTCCCAATCACTCTCTCTCACACTCCCAATCTCTCTCTCACACTCCCAGTCTCTCTCTCTCACACTCCCAATCTCTCTCTCACACACTCCCAATCTCTCTCTCTCACACCCCCAATCTCTCTCTCTCTCACACTACCAATCTCTCTCTCTCTCACACTCCCAATCTCTCTCTCTCTCACACTCCCAATCTCTCTCTCTCTCACACTCCCAATCACTCTCTCTCTCACAATCCCAGTCTCTCTCTCTCTCTCACACTCCCATTCTCCCTCTCTCTCACACTCCCAGTCTCTCTCTCTCACACATTCCATGTCTCTCTCTCCCACACTCCCAATCTCTCTCTCTCACACACTCAATCTCTCTCTCTCGCACTCCCAGTCTCTCTCTCTCTCACTCCCAATCTCTCTCTCTCTCACACTCCCAATCTCTCTGTCACACTCCCAATCTCTCTCTCTCTCACACTCCCAATCTCTCTCACTCTCACACATCCAATCTCTCTCTCTCTCCCACTCCCAATCTCTCTCTCTCACTCCCAGTCTCTCTCCCTCACACTCCCAATCACTCTCTCTCACACTCCCAATCTCTCTCTCACACTCCCAGTCTCTCTCTCTCACACTCCCAATCTCTCTCTCTCTCACACTCCCAATCTCTCTCTCTGACACTCCCAATCTCTCTCTCTCTCACAGTCCCAATCACTCTCTCTGACACTCCCAATCTCTCTCTCTCTCACCCTCCCAATCTCTCTCTCACTCTCCCAATCTCTCTCTCTCTCCCACTCCCAATCTCTAACTCTCTCACACTCCCAATCTCTGTCTCTCACACTCCCAGTCTCTCTCTCTCACACTCCCAATCTCTCTCTCTCTCACACTCCCAATCTCTCTCTCTGACACTCCCAATCTCTCTCTCTCTCACAGTCCCAATCACTCTCTCTGACACTCCCAATCTCTCTCTCTCTCACACTCCCAATCTCTCTCTCACAATCCCAATCTCTCTCTCTCTCTCACACTCCCAATCTCTAACTCTCTCACACTCCCAATCTCTCTCTCTCACTCCCAATCTCTCTCTCTCTCACACTCCCAATCTCTCTCTCTCGCACTCCCAATCGCTCTTTCTCACTCCCAGTCTCTCTCTCTCACACTTCCAATCTCTCTCTCACTCCCAATCTCTCTCTCTCTCACACTCCCAATCTCTCTCTCTCACACTACTATTCTCTCTCTCTCTCAAACATTCCATGTCTCTCTCTCCCACACTCCCAATCTCTCTCTCTCACACACCCAATCTCATTCTCTCTCACTCCCAGTCTCTCTCTCTCTCACTCCCAATCTCTCTCTCTCACACTCACAATCTCTCTGTCACACTCCCAATCTCTCTCTCTCACACTCCCAATCTCTCTCTCTCTCACACTCCCAATCACTCTCTCTCTCACAATCCCAGTCTCTCTCTCTCTCTCACACTCCCATTCTCCCTCTCTCTCACACTCCCAGTCTCTCTCTCTCACACATTCCATGTCTCTCTCTCCCACACTCCCAATCTCTCTCTCTCACACACTCAACCTCTCTCTCTCTCACTCCCAGTCTCTCTCTCTGTCTCACTCCCAATCTCTCTCTCTCTCACACTTCCAATCTCTCTCTCTCTCACAGTTCCAATCTCTCTCTCTCTCACACTCCCAATCTCTCTCTCTCTCACAATCCCAATCACTCTCTCTCTCACACTCCCAGTCTCTCTCTCTCTCACACTCCCAGTCTCCCTCTCTGTCACACTCCCAGTCTCTCTCTCTCACACATTCCCAGTCTCTCTCTCTCTCACACTCCCAATCTCTCTCTCACATTCCCAATCTATCTCTCTCTCACATTCCCAATCTCTCTCTCTCTCACACTCCCAATCTCTCTCGATCTCACTCCCAGTCTCTCTCACTCTCACACACCCAATCTCTCTCTCACACTCGCAATCTCTCTCTCTCACACTCCCAATCTCTCTCTCACGCTCCCAGTCTCTCTCTCTCACACTCCCAGTCTCTCTCTCTCACACTCCCAATCTCTCTCTCACACACCCCCAATCTCACTCAGTTCAGTTCAGTTCAGTTCAAATGCTTTATTGGCATGAAAGTTTACAGAGAACCATATTGCCAAAGCTTACATAGCAAAAAGGTACAGTTTTCCAACATTCTGTAGGTGTCAATCGATTTGACATTTGTTGGGTATATACAATATTACTTTTAAACAATATTAATTTTAAACAGTCTTTCTACTTCATTTGGTACGTTCAATATTAATTTTAAACAGTCTTACTTTTAAACAGTCCTCAGGTTGTGACATGTTGTTACATATTTAGCCCCAAGGTATGGTCTGTCTCCTTCTCCTAGGAATAATCTCAATTTTGACAGATCATCCAATTCCTTGAAATCTGGGGTTGTTTGGCTTAGCTTGTTGAATAATATGTTTCTTGATGTGTTGAATTTTTCGCATTTTAGGAGGAAATGCATTTCTGTTTCAACCTCGCCAGCCAGACATTGATCGCATATTCTATTCTCTCTAGGCTGCCAGGATTTCTTGTATCTGCCTTTTTCAATTTCCAGTTGGTGGTCGCTTAGTCTGTACCTGGTGAGGGTCTGTCTCTGTTTTGTGTCTCTGATGGTCGTGAGGTAGTCTGCCAGTTTATATTCTCTTTTTAGGGCCCGGTAACATTCTAATCTGCTTTGGCTTTCGGTTATTTTGTTCCAATGTTCCAGGTAGGTTTCTTTGCATTTTTTAATGATTTGGTTCACTCGGATTGGTGTTTGGACGGCTGTGTTGGTCTGGGGCTGGTCAGGGTCCGGCTGAGTACTTAGTTTCAGTAGCAGCTGACTCAGGGGACTCTTTTCTGGGTTTAGCTCTTGGGTCTGAAAGGCTTTGAAATGAAGGGTGTCTGGGGAGCTAGATTTGAGGTGATTTAGGAAGTTTAGTGCTCGTTTTTGGATGTTTATTATCAGTGGGTATCTGCCTAGTTCGGCTCTGCATGCATTTGTTGGCGTTTTTCTTTGGGTGCAAAGGATGCTTCGGCAGAATTCTGCATGTAGGGCTTCTATTGTGTGTTTTTCCCATTTAGTGTAGCTTTGGTGATTTAGCGGGCGCCATACTTCACTACCGTACAGTGCAATGGGCAGGATTATGCTGTCAAAAATTTTGAGCCTGATTTTGATTGGGATTTGGATGTTGTAGAATTTTCTTTTTATTGCATATAGGGCTCTTCGGGCTTTTTCTATTAGTGCATTCACTGCTATGCTGAAGCTCCCTGATGCTGTAATAGTTAGACCAAGGTAGGTGTAGCTCATAGTGTGTCCTATAGTGGTATCACTGAGGGTAAACTGGTATTTGTTTTCCTGACATCTGGGTCTTTTCTGAAAAATCATGATGTTGGTTTTCTTTAGATTTACTGTTAGAGCCCAATTTTGGCAGTATTTCTCGAGTAGGTCTAGTTGTTGCTGTAATCCCTGTTCTGTGGGAGACAGCAGAACCAGGTCGTCCGCATAGAACAGGGACTTCACTTCTCCATCCAGGAGACGGAGACCTGGTGACTCGCTTTGCTCCAGCATGTCTGCTAATTCATTTATGTATATTTTGAACAGGGTCGGGCTCAAATTGCAGCCCTGCCGGACGCCTCTTCTCTGGGTGAAGAAATCGGTGCGTTTGTCTCCCTCTCTCTCTCTCCCAATCTCTCTCTCTCTCACACTCCCAATCTCTCTCTCTGACACTGCCAATCTCTCTCTCTCTCTCACACTCCCAACCTCTCTCTCTCACACTCCCAATCTCTCTCTCACGCTCCCAGTCTCTCTCTCTCACACTCCCAATCTCTCTCTCTCACACTCCCAATCTCTCTCTCACACACCCCCAATCTCACTCTCTCTCACTCCCAATCTCTCTCTCTCTCACACTCCCAGTCTCTCTCTCTCACACTCCCAATCTCTCTCTCTCTCACAGTCCCAATCACTCTCTCTGACACTCCCAATCTCTCTCTCTCTCACACTCCCAATCTCTCTCTCTCACTCCCAATCTCTCTCTCTCTCACACTCCCAATCTCTCTCTCTCACACTCCCAATCGCTCTCTCTCACTCCCAATCTCTTTTTCTCACACTCCCAATCTCTCTCTCTCTCACACTCCCAATCTCTCTCTCTCTCACGCTCCCAATCTCTCTCTCTCACATTCCCAATCACTCTCTCTCACAATACTATTCTCTCTCAGTTCAGTTCAGTTCAGTTCAGTTCAAATGCTTTATTGGCATGAAAGTTTACAGAGAACCATATTGCCAAAGCTTACATAGCAAAAGGGTACAGTTTTCCAACATTCTGTAGGTGTCAATCGATTTGACATTTGTTGGGTACATACAATATTACTTTTAAACAATATTAATTTTAAACAGTCTTTGTACTTCATTTGGTACGTTCAATATTAATTTTAAACAGTCTTAATTTTAAACAGTCCTCAGGTTGTGACATGTTGTTACATATTTGGCCCCTAGGTATGGTTCAGTTCAGTTCAGTTCAAATGCTTTATTGGCATGAAAGTTTACAGAGAACCATATTGCCAAAGCTTACATTGCAAAAAGGTACAGTTTTCCAACATTCTGTAGGTGTCAATCGATTTGACATTTGTTGGGTATATACAATATTACTTTTAAACAATATTAATTTTAAACAGTCTTTCTACTTCATTTGGTACGTTCAATATTAATTTTAAACAGTCTTACTTTTAAACAGTCCTCAGGTTGTGACATGTTGTTACATATTTAGCCCCAAGGTATGGTCTGTCTCCTTCTCCTAGGACTAATCTCAATTTTGACAGATCATCCAATTCCTTGAAATCTGGGGTTGTTTGGCTTAGCTTGTTGAATAATATGTTTCTTGATGTGTTGAATTTTTCGCATTTTAGGAGGAAATGCATTTCTGTTTCAACCTCGCCAGCCAGACATTGATCGCATATTCTATTCTCTCTAGGCTGCCAGGATTTCTTGTATCTGCCTTTTTCAATTTCCAGTTGGTGGTCGCTTAGTCTGTACCTGGTGAGGGTCTGTCTCTGTTTTGTGTCTCTGATGGTCGTGAGGTAGTCTGCCAGTTTATATTCTCTTTTTAGGGCCCGGTAACATTCTAATCTGCTTTGGCTTTCGGTTATTTTGTTCCAATGTTCCAGGTAGGTTTCTTTGCATTTTTTAATGATTTGGTTCACTCGGATTGGTATGGTCTGTCTCCTTCTTCTCGGACTAATCTCAAATTTGACAGGTCATCCAATTCCTTGAAATCTGGGGTTGTTTGGCTTAGCTTGTTGAATAATATGTTTCTTGATGTGTTGAATTTTTCGCATTTTAGGAGGAAATGCATCTCTGTTTCAACCTCGCCGGCCAGACATTGATCGCATATTCTATTCTCTCTCTCACACATTCCATTTCTCTCTCTCCCACACTCCCAATCTCTCTCTCTCACACACCCAATCTCTTTCTCTCTCACTCCCAGTCTCTCTCTCTCTCACTCCCAATCTCTCTCTCTCTGACACTCACAATCTCTCTGTCACAATCCCAATCTCTCTCTCTCACACTACCAATCTCTCTCACTCTCACACATCCAATCTGTCTCTCTCCCACTCACAATCTCTCTCTCTCACACCTCCAACCTCTCTCTCTCTCACACTCCCAATCTCTCTCTCTCTCACACTCCCAATCTCTCTCTCTCTCACACTCCCAATCTCTCTCTCTCTCACACTCCCAGTCTCTCTCTCTCTCTCACACTCCCATTCTCCCTCTCTCTCACACTCCCAATCTCTCTCTCTCACACATTCCATGTCTCTCTCACACACACACCCAATCTCTCTCTCTCACACACCCAATCTCTCTCTCTCTCTCACTCCCAGTCTCTCTCTCTCTCACTCCCAATCTCTCTCCCTCTCACACTCCCAATCTCTCTCTCTCTCACTCCCAGTCTCTCTCTCTCACACCCCCAGTCTCTCTCTCTCACACATTCCCAGGCTCTCTCTCTCTTACACTCCCAATCTCTCTCTCACACTCCCAATCTCTCTCTCTCTCACATTCCCAATCTCTCTCTCTCTCTCACACTCCCAATCTCTCTCGCTCTCACTCCCAGTCTCTCTCTCTCTCACACTCCCAGTCTCTCTCTCCCACACTCCCAATCTCTCTCTCTCACCCACCCAATCTCTCGCACTCTCACACACCCAATCTCTCTCTCACACTCCCAATCTCTCTCTCTCACTCCCAGTCTCTCTCCCTCACACTCCCAATCACTCTCTCTCACACTCCCAATCTCTCTCTCACACTCCCAGTCTCTCTATCTCATACTCCCAATCTCTCTCTCACACACTCCCAATCTCTCTCTCACACACCCCCAATCACTCTCTCTCTCACACTCCCAATCTCTCTCTCTCTCACACTCCCAATCTCTCTCTCTCACACTCCCAATCTCTCTCTCTCTCACACTCCCAATCACTCTCTCTCTCACACTCCCAGTCTCTCTCTCTCTCTCACACTCCCATTCTCCCTCTCTCTCACACTCCCAGTCTCTCTCTCTCACACATTCCATGTCTCTCTCACCCACACACCCAATCTCTCTCTCTCACACACCCAATCTCTCTCTCTCTCTCAATCTCAGTCTCTCTCTCTCTCACTCCCAATCTCTCTCCCTCTCACACTCCCAAAATCTTTCTCTCTCACTCCCAGTCTCTCTCTCTCACAGTCCCAATCTCTCTCTCACACTCCCAGTCTCTCTCTCACTCTCACTCCCAGTCTCTCTCCCTCACACTCCCAATCCCCCTCTCTCTCACACTCCCAATCTCTCTCTCTCTCACACTTCCAATCTCTCTCTCTCTCACACTCCCAATCTCTCTCTCTCACACTCCAAATCTCTCTCTCTCACACCCCAATCTCTCTCTCTCTCTCTCACTCCCAACCTCTCTCTCTCTCACACACCCTATCTCTCTCTCTGACACTCCCAATCTCTCTCTCTCTCACACTCCCTATCTGTCTCTCTGACACTCCCAATCTCTCTCTCTCTCTCACACTCCCAATTTCTCTCACACTCCCAATCTCTCTCTCTCTCTCACTCCCAATCTCTTCCTCTCACACTCCCAATCTCTCTCTCTCACTCACCCTCCCAATCTCTCTCTCTCTCACACTCCCAATATCTCTCTCTCTCACACTCCCAATCTCTCTCTCTCTCTCACTCCCAGTCTCTCTCTCTCTCACACTCCCAGCCTCTCTCTCTTTCACACTCCCAGTCTCTCTCTCTCACACACTCCCAGTCTTTCTCTCTCTCACACTCCCAATTTCTCACACTCCCATTCTCTCTCTCTCACACACACTCCCAATCTCTCTCTCTCTCTCACACTCCCAATCTATCTCGCTCTCAGTCCCAGCGTCTCTCTCTCTCACACTCCCAGTCTCTCTGTCTCACACTCCCAATCTCTCTCTCTCACACCCCCAATCTCTCTCTCTCTCACACTCCCAATCTCTCTCTCTCACACTCCGAATCTCGCTCTCTCTCACACTCCCAAGCTCTCTCTCTCTCACTCCCAGCCTCTCTCTCTCACACTCCCAATCTCTATCTCTCTCTCCCAATCTCTCTCTCTCTCTCTCACTCCCAATCTCTCTCTCTCTCACACTCCCAATCTCTCTCTCTCTCACACTCCCAATCTCTCTCTCTCTCACACTCCCAATCTCTCTCTCTTTCACACTCCCAATCACTCTCTCTCTCACACTCCCAGTCTCTCTCTCTCTCACACCCCCAGTCTCCCTCTCTATCACACTCAGTTCAGTTCAGTTCAGTTCAAATGCTTTATTGGCATGAAAGTTTACAGAGAACCATATTGCCAAAGCTTACATAGCAAAAAGGTACAGTTTCTCTCTCTCTCACACATTCCATGTCTCTCTCTCCCACACTCCCAATCTCTCTCTCTCACACACCCAATCTCTTTCACTCTCACTCCCAGTCTCTCTCTCTCTCACTCCCAATCTCTCTCTCTCTCACACTCCCAATCTCTCTGTCACACTCCCAATCTCTCTCTCTCACACTCCCAGTCTCTCTCACTCTCACACATCCAATCTCTCTCTCTCTCCCACTCCCAATCTCTCTCTCTCACTCCCAGTCTCTCTCCCTCACACTCCCAATCACTCTCTCTCACACTCCCAATCTCTCTCTCACACTCCCAGTCTCTCTCTCTCACACTCCCAATCTATCTCTCTCTCACACTCCCAATCTCTCTCTCTGACAGTCCCAATCTCTCTCTCTCTCACTCTCCCAATCACTCTCTCTGACACTCCCAATCTCTCTCGCACTCACACTCCCAATCTCTCTCTCATACTCCCAATCTCTCTCTCTCCCGCTCCCAATCTCTCTCTCTCTCACACTCCCAATCTCTCTCTCTCTCACACTCCCAATCACTCTCTCTCTCACACTCCCAGTCTCTCTCTCTCACACTCCCAGTCTCCCTCTCTCTCACACTCCCAGTCTCTCTCTCTCTCTCACTCCCAATCTCTCTCTCTCTCACACTCCCAATCTCTCTCTCTCTCACACTCCCAATCTCTCTCTCTCTCACACTCCCAATCTCTCTCTCTCTCACACTCCCAATCACTCTCTCTCTCACACTCCCAGTCTCTCTATCTCTCACACTCCCAGTCTCACTCTCTCTCACACTCCCAGTCTCTCTCTCTCACACATTCCCAGTCTCTCTCTCTCTCACACTCCCAATCTCTCTCTCACACTCCCAATCTCTCTCTCTCTCACATTCCCAATCTCTCTCTCTCTCTCACACTCCCAATCTCTCTCTCTCTCACTCCCAGTCTCTCTCTCCCACACTCCCAATCTCTCTCTCTCACCCACCCAATCTCTCGCACTCTCACACACCCAATATCTCTCTCACACTCCCAATCTCTCTCTCTCACTCCCACTCTCTCTCCCTCACACTCCCAATCACTCTCTCTCACACTCCCAATCTCTCTCTCACACTCCCAGTCTCTCTCTCTCACACTCCCAATCTCTCTCTCACACACTCCCAATCTCTCTCTCTCACACCCCCAATCTCTCTCTCTCTCACACTACCAATCTCTCTCTCTCTCACACTCCCAATCTCTCTCTCTCTCACACTCCCAATCTCTCTCTCTCTCACACTCCCAATCACTCTCTCTCTCACAATCCCAGTCTCTCTCTCTCTCTCACACTCCCATTCTCCCTCTCTCTCACACTCCCAGTCTCTCTCTCTCACACATTCCATGTCTCTCTCTCCCACACTCCCAATCTCTCTCTCTCACACACTCAATCTCTCTCTCTCTCACTCCCAGCCTCTCTCTCTCTCACTCCCAATCTCTCTCTCTCTCACACTCCCAATCTCTCTGTCACACTCCCAATCTCTCTCTCTCTCACACTCCCAATCTCTCTCACTCTCACACATCCAATCTCTCTCTCTCTCCCACTCCCAATCTCTCTCTCTCACTCCCAGTCTCTCTCCCTCACACTCCCAATCATTCTCTCTCACACTCCCAATCTCTCTCTCACACTCCCAGTCTCTCTCTCTCACACTCCCAATCTCTCTCTCTCTCACACTCCCAATCTCTCTCTCTGACACTCCCAATCTCTCTCTCTCTCACAGTCCCAATCACTCTCTCTGACACTCCCAATCTCTCTCTCTCTCACCCTCCCAATCTCTCTCTCTCACACTCCCAATCTCGCTCTCTCTCACACTCCCATTCTCTCTCTCTCTCACTCCCAGCCTCTCTCTCTCACACTCCCAATCTCTATCTCTCTCTCCCAATCTCTCCTCTCTCTCTCTCACTCCCAATCTCTCTCTCTCTCACACTCCCAATCTCTCTCTCTCTCACACTCCCAATCACTCTCTCTCTCACACTCCCAGTCTCTCTCTCTCTCACACTCCCAGTCTCCATCTCTATCACACTCCCAGTCTCTCTCTCTCACACATTCCATGTCTCTCTCTCCCACACTCCCAATCTCTCTCTCTCACACACCCAATCTCTTTCACTCTCGCTCCCAGTCTCTCTCTCTCTCACTCCCAATCTCTCTCTCTCTCACACTCCCAATCTCTCTGTCACAATCCCAGTCTCTCTCTCTCACACTCCCAATCTATCTCTCTCTCACACTCCCAATCTCTCTCTCTCACACATTCCATGTCTCTCTCACACACACACCCAATCTCTCTCTCTCACACACCCAATCTCTCTCTCTCTCTCACTCCCAGTCTCTCTCTCTCTCACTCCCAATCTCTCTCCCTCTCACACTCCCAATCTCTCTCTCTCTCACTCCCAGTCTCTCTCTCTCACACCCCAGTCTCTCTCTCTCACACATTCCCAGGCTCTCTCTCTCTTACACTCCCAATCTCTCTCTCACACTCCCAATCTCTCTCTCTCTCACATTCCCAATCTCTCTCTCTCTCTCACACTCCCAATCTCTCTCGCTCTCACTCCCAGTCTCTCTCTCTCTCACACTCCCAGTCTCTCTCTCCCACACTCCCAATCTCTCTCTCTCACCCACCCAATCTCTCGCACTCTCACACACCCAATCTCTCTCTCACACTCCCAATCTCTCTCTCTCACTCCCAGTCTCTCTCCCTCACACTCAAAATCACTCTCTCTCACACTCCCAATCTCTCTCTCACACTCCCAGTCTCTCTATCTCATACTCCCAATCTCTCTCTCACACACTCCCAATCTCTCTCTCACACACCCCCAATCACTCTCTCTCTCACACTCCCAATCTCTCTCTCTCTCACACTCCCAATCTCTCTCTCTCACACTCCCAATCTCTCTCTCTCTCACACTCCCAATCACTCTCTCTCTCACACTCCCAGTCTCTCTCTCTCTCTCACACTCCCATTCTCCCTCTCTCTCACACTCCCAGTCTCTCTCTCTCACACATTCCATGTCTCTCTCACCCACACACCCAATCTCTCTCTCTCACACACCCAATCTCTCTCTCTCTCTCAATCTCAGTCTCTCTCTCTCTCACTCCCAATCTCTCTCCCTCTCACACTCCCAAAATCTTTCTCTCTCACTCCCAGTCTCTCTCTCTCACAGTCCCAATCTCTCTCTCACACTCCCAGTCTCTCTCTCACTCTCACTCCCAGTCTCTCTCCCTCACACTCCCAATCCCCCTCTCTCTCACACTCCCAATCTCTCTCTCTCTCACACTTCCAATCTCTCTCTCTCTCACACTCCCAATCTCTCTCTCTCACACTCCAAATCTCTCTCTCTCACACCCCAATCTCTCTCTCTCTCTCTCACTCCCAACCTCTCTCTCTCTCACACACCCTATCTCTCTCTCTGACACTCCCAATCTCTCTCTCTCTCACACTCCCTATCTGTCTCTCTGACACTCCCAATCTCTCTCTCTCTCTCACACTCCCAATTTCTCTCACACTCCCAATCTCTCTCTCTCTCTCACTCCCAATCTCTTCCTCTCACACTCCCAATCTCTCTCTCTCACTCACCCTCCCAATCTCTCTCTCTCTCACACTCCCAATATCTCTCTCTCTCACACTCCCAATCTCTCTCTCTCTCTCACTCCCAGTCTCTCTCTCTCTCACACTCCCAGCCTCTCTCTCTTTCACACTCCCAGTCTCTCTCTCTCACACACTCCCAGTCTTTCTCTCTCTCACACTCCCAATTTCTCACACTCCCATTCTCTCTCTCTCACACACACTCCCAATCTCTCTCTCTCTCTCACACTCCCAATCTATCTCGCTCTCAGTCCCAGCGTCTCTCTCTCTCACACTCCCAGTCTCTCTGTCTCACACTCCCAATCTCTCTCTCTCACACCCCCAATCTCTCTCTCTCTCACACTCCCAATCTCTCTCTCTCACACTCCGAATCTCGCTCTCTCTCACACTCCCAAGCTCTCTCTCTCTCACTCCCAGCCTCTCTCTCTCACACTCCCAATCTCTATCTCTCTCTCCCAATCTCTCTCTCTCTCTCTCACTCCCAATCTCTCTCTCTCTCACACTCCCAATCTCTCTCTCTCTCACACTCCCAATCTCTCTCTCTCTCACACTCCCAATCTCTCTCTCTTTCACACTCCCAATCACTCTCTCTCTCACACTCCCAGTCTCTCTCTCTCTCACACCCCCAGTCTCCCTCTCTATCACACTCAGTTCAGTTCAGTTCAGTTCAAATGCTTTATTGGCATGAAAGTTTACAGAGAACCATATTGCCAAAGCTTACATAGCAAAAAGGTACAGTTTCTCTCTCTCTCACACATTCCATGTCTCTCTCTCCCACACTCCCAATCTCTCTCTCTCACACACCCAATCTCTTTCACTCTCACTCCCAGTCTCTCTCTCTCTCACTCCCAATCTCTCTCTCTCTCACACTCCCAATCTCTCTGTCACACTCCCAATCTCTCTCTCTCACACTCCCAGTCTCTCTCACTCTCACACATCCAATCTCTCTCTCTCTCCCACTCCCAATCTCTCTCTCTCACTCCCAGTCTCTCTCCCTCACACTCCCAATCACTCTCTCTCACACTCCCAATCTCTCTCTCACACTCCCAGTCTCTCTCTCTCACACTCCCAATCTATCTCTCTCTCACACTCCCAATCTCTCTCTCTGACAGTCCCAATCTCTCTCTCTCTCACTCTCCCAATCACTCTCTCTGACACTCCCAATCTCTCTCGCACTCACACTCCCAATCTCTCTCTCATACTCCCAATCTCTCTCTCTCCCGCTCCCAATCTCTCTCTCTCTCACACTCCCAATCTCTCTCTCTCTCACACTCCCAATCACTCTCTCTCTCACACTCCCAGTCTCTCTCTCTCACACTCCCAGTCTCCCTCTCTCTCACACTCCCAGTCTCTCTCTCTCTCTCACTCCCAATCTCTCTCTCTCTCACACTCCCAATCTCTCTCTCTCTCACACTCCCAATCTCTCTCTCTCTCACACTCCCAATCTCTCTCTCTCTCACACTCCCAATTACTCTCTCTCTCACACTCCCAGTCTCTCTATCTCTCACACTCCCAGTCTCACTCTCTCTCACACTCCCAGTCTCTCTCTCTCACACATTCCCAGTCTCTCTCTCTCTCACACTCCCAATCTCTCTCTCACACTCCCAATCTCTCTCTCTCTCACATTCCCAATCTCTCTCTCTCTCTCACACTCCCAATCTCTCTCTCTCTCACTCCCAGTCTCTCTCTCCCACACTCCCAATCTCTCTCTCTCACCCACCCAATCTCTCGCACTCTCACACACCCAATATCTCTCTCACACTCCCAATCTCTCTCTCTCACTCCCACTCTCTCTCCCTCACACTCCCAATCACTCTCTCTCACACTCCCAATCTCTCTCTCACACTCCCAGTCTCTCTCTCTCACACTCCCAATCTCTCTCTCACACACTCCCAATCTCTCTCTCTCACACCCCCAATCTCTCTCTCTCTCACACTACCAATCTCTCTCTCTCTCACACTCCCAATCTCTCTCTCTCTCACACTCCCAATCTCTCTCTCTCTCACACTCCCAATCACTCTCTCTCTCACAATCCCAGTCTCTCTCTCTCTCTCACACTCCCATTCTCCCTCTCTCTCACACTCCCAGTCTCTCTCTCTCACACATTCCATGTCTCTCTCTCCCACACTCCCAATCTCTCTCTCTCACACACTCAATCTCTCTCTCTCTCACTCCCAGCCTCTCTCTCTCTCACTCCCAATCTCTCTCTCTCTCACACTCCCAATCTCTCTGTCACACTCCCAATCTCTCTCTCTCTCACACTCCCAATCTCTCTCACTCTCACACATCCAATCTCTCTCTCTCTCCCACTCCCAATCTCTCTCTCTCACTCCCAGTCTCTCTCCCTCACACTCCCAATCATTCTCTCTCACACTCCCAATCTCTCTCTCACACTCCCAGTCTCTCTCTCTCACACTCCCAATCTCTCTCTCTCTCACACTCCCAATCTCTCTCTCTGACACTCCCAATCTCTCTCTCTCTCACAGTCCCAATCACTCTCTCTGACACTCCCAATCTCTCTCTCTCTCACCCTCCCAATCTCTCTCTCTCACACTCCCAATCTCGCTCTCTCTCACACTCCCATTCTCTCTCTCTCTCACTCCCAGCCTCTCTCTCTCACACTCCCAATCTCTATCTCTCTCTCCCAATCTCTCTCTCTCTCTCTCACTCCCAATCTCTCTCTCTCTCACACTCCCAGTCTCTCTATCTCTCACACTCCCAGTCTCACTCTCTCTCACACTGCCAGTCTCTCTCTCTCACACATTCCCAGTCTCTCAGTTCAGTTCAGTTCAGTTCAGTTCAAATGCTTTATTGGCATGAAAGTTTACAGAGAACTATATTGCCAAAGCTTACATAGCAAAAAGGTACAGTTTTTCAAGTCTCTCTCTCTCTCACACTCCCAATCTCTCTCTCATACTCCCAATCTCTCTCTCTCCCGCTCCCAATCTCTCTCTCTCTCACACTCCTAATCTCTCTCTCTCTCACACTCCCAATCTCTCTCTCTCTCACACTCCCAGTCTCTCTCTCTCACACTCCCAGTCTCCCTCTCTCTCATACTCCCAGTCTCTCTCTCTCTCTCACTCCCAATCTCTCTCTCTCTCACACTCCCAATCTCTCTCTCTCTCACACTCCCAATCTCTCTCTCTCTCACACTCCCCATCTGTCTCTCTCTCACACTCCCAATTACTCTCTCTCTCACACTCCCAGTCTCTCTATCTCTCACACTCCCAGTCTCACTCTCTCTCACACTGCCAGTCTCTCTCTCTCACACATTCCCAGTCTCTCTCTCTCTCACACTCCCAATCTCTCTCTCACACTCCCAATCTCTCTCTCTCTCACATTCCCAATCTCTCTCTCTCTCTCACACTCCCAATCTCTCTCGCTCTCACTCCCAGTCTCTCTCTCTCTCACACTCCCAGTCTCTCTCTCCCACACTCCCAATCTCTCTCTCTCAGCCACCCAATCTCTCGCACTCTCACACACCCAATCTCTCTCTCACACTCCCAATCTCTCTCTCTCACTCCCACTCTCTCTCCCTCACACTCCCAATCACTCTCTCTCACACTCCCAATCTCTCTCTCACACTCCCAGTCTCTCTCTCTCACACTCCCAATCTCTCTCTCACACACTCCCAATCTCTCTCTCTCACACCCCCAATCTCTCTCTCTCTCACACTACCAATCTCTCTCTCTCTCACACTCCCAATCTCTCTCTCTCTCACACTCCCAATCTCTCTCTCTCTCACACTCCCAATCACTCTCTCTCTCACAATCCCAGTCTCTCTCTCTCTCTCACACTCCCATTCTCCCTCTCTCTCACACTCCCAGTCTCTCTCTCTCACACATTCCATGTGTCTCTCTCCCACACTCCCAATCTCTCTCTCTCACACACTCAATCTCTCTCTCTCGCACTCCCAGTCTCTCTCTCTCTCACTCCCAATCTCTCTCTCTCTCACACTCCCAATCTCTCTGTCACACTCCCAATCTCTCTCTCTCTCACACTCCCAATCTCTCTCACTCTCACACATCCAATCTCTCTCTCTCTCCCACTCCCAATCTCTCTCTCTCACTCCCAGTCTCTCTCCCTCACACTCCCAATCACTCTCTCTCACACTCCCAATCTCTCTCTCACACTCCCAGTCTCTCTCTCTCACACTCCCAATCTCTCTCTCTCTCACACTCCCAATCTCTCTCTCTGACACTCCCAATCTCTCTCTCTCTCACAGTCCCAATCACTCTCTCTGACACTCCCAATCTCTCTCTCTCTCACCCTCCCAATCTCTCTCTCACTCTCCCAATCTCTCTCTCTCTCCCACTCCCAATCTCTAACTCTCTCACACTCCCAATCTCTGTCTCTCACACTCCCAGTCTCTCTCTCTCACACCCCCAATCTCTCTCTCTCTCACACTCCCAATCTCTCTCTCTGACACTCCCAATCTCTCTCTCTCTCACAGTCCCAATCACTCTCTCTGACACTCCCAATCTCTCTCTCTCTCACACTCCCAATCTCTCTCTCACAATCCCAATCTCTCTCTCTCTCTCACACTCCCAATCTCTAACTCTCTCACACTCCCAATCTCTCTCTCTCACTCCCAATCTCTCTCTCTCTCACACTCCCAATCTCTCTCTCTCGCACTCCCAATCGCTCTTTCTCACTCCCAGTCTCTCTCTCTCACACTTCCAATCTCTCTCTCACTCCCAATCTCTCTCTCTCTCACACTCCCAATCTCTCTCTCTCTCACGCTCCCAATCTCTCTCTCTCACATTCCCAATCTCTCTCTCTCACACTACTATTCTCTCTCTCTCTCAAACATTCCATGTCTCTCTCTCCCACACTCCCAATCTCTCTCTCTCACACACCCAATCTCATTCTCTCTCACTCCCAGTCTCTCTCTCTCTCACTCCCAATCTCTCTCTCTCACACTCACAATCTCTCTGTCACACTCCCAATCTCTCTCTCTCACACTCCCAATCTCTCTCTCTCTCACACTCCCAATCACTCTCTCTCTCACAATCCCAGTCTCTCTCTCTCTCACACTCCCATTCTCCCTCTCTCTCACACTCCCAGTCTCTCTCTCTCACACATTCCATGTCTCTCTCTCCCACACTCCCAATCTCTCTCTCTCACACGCTCAACCTCTCTCTCTCTCACTCCCAGTCTCTCTCTCTGTCTCACTCCCAATCTCTCTCTCTCTCACACTTCCAATCTCTCTCTCTCTCACAATCCCAATCTCTCTCTCTCTCACACTCCCAATCTCTCTCTCTCTCACAATCCCAATCACTCTCTCTCTCACACTCCCAGTCTCTCTCTCTCTCACACTCCCAGTCTCCCTCTCTGTCACACTCTCAGTCTCTCTCTCTCACACATTCCCAGTCTCTCTCTCTCTCACACTCCCAATCTCTCTCTCACACTCCCAATCTATCTCTCTCTCACATTCCCAATCTCTCTCTCTCTCACACTCCCAATCTCTCTCGATCTCACTCCCAGTCTCTCTCACTCTCACACACCCAATCTCTCTCTCACACTCGCAATCTCTCTCTCTCACACTCCCAATCTCTCTCTCACGCTCCCAGTCTCTCTCTCTCACACTCCCAGTCTCTCTCTCTCACACTCCCAATCTCTCTCTCACACACCCCCAATCTCACTCAGTTCAGTTCAGTTCAGTTCAAATGCTTTATTGGCATGAAAGTTTACAGAGAACCATATTGCCAAAGCTTACATAGCAAAAAGGTACAGTTTTCCAACATTCTGTAGGTGTCAATCGATTTGACATTTGTTGGGTATATACAATATTACTTTTAAACAATATTAATTTTAAACAGTCTTTCTACTTCATTTGGTACGTTCAATATTAATTTTAAACAGTCTTACTTTTAAACAGTCCTCAGGTTGTGACATGTTGTTACATATTTAGCCCCAAGGTATGGTCTGTCTCCTTCTCCTAGGAATAATCTCAATTTTGACAGATCATCCAATTCCTTGAAATCTGGGGTTGTTTGGCTTAGCTTGTTGAATAATATGTTTCTTGATGTGTTGAATTTTTCGCATTTTAGGAGGAAATGCATTTCTGTTTCAACCTCGCCAGCCAGACATTGATCGCATATTCTATTCTCTCTAGGCTGCCAGGATTTCTTGTATCTGCCTTTTTCAATTTCCAGTTGGTGGTCGCTTAGTCTGTACCTGGTGAGGGTCTGTCTCTGTTTTGTGTCTCTGATGGTCGTGAGGTAGTCTGCCAGTTTATATTCTCTTTTTAGGGCCCGGTAACATTCTAATCTGCTTTGGCTTTTGGTTATTTTGTTCCAATGTTCCAGGTAGGTTTCTTTGCATTTTTTAATGATTTGGTTCACTCGGATTGGTGTTTGGACGGCTGTGTTGGTCTGGGGCTGGTCAGGGTCCGGCTGAGTACTTAGTTTCAGTAGCAGCTGACTCAGGGGACTCTTTTCTGGGTTTAGCTCTTGGGTCTGAAAGGCTTTGAAATGAAGGGTGTCTGGGGAGCTAGATTTGAGGTGATTTAGGAAGTTTAGTGCTCGTTTTTGGATGTTTATTATCAGTGGGTATCTGCCTAGTTCGGCTCTGCATGCATTTGTTGGCGTTTTTCTTTGGGTGCAAAGGATGCTTCGGCAGAATTCTGCATGTAGGGCTTCTATTGTGTGTTTTTCCCATTTAGTGTAGCTTTGGTGATTTAGCGGGCGCCATACTTCACTACCGTACAGTGCAATGGGCAGGATTATGCTGTCAAAAATTTTGAGCCAGATTTTGATTGGGATTTGGATGTTGTAGAATTTTCTTTTTATTGCATATAGGGCTCTTCGGGCTTTTTCTATTAGTGCATTCACTGCTATGCTGAAGCTCCCTGATGCTGTAATAGTTAGACCAAGGTAGGTGTAGCTCATAGTGTGTCCTATAGTGGTATCACTGAGGGTAAACTGGTATTTGTTTTCCTGACATCTGGGTCCTTTCTGAAAAATCATGATGTTGGTTTTCTTTAGATTTACTGTTAGAGCCCAATTTTGGCAGTATTTGTCGAGTAGGTCTAGTTGTTGCTGTAATCCCTGTTCTGTGGGAGACAGCAGAACCAGGTCGTCCGCATAGAACAGGGACTTCACTTCTCCATCCAGGAGACGGAGACCTGGTGACTCGCTTTGCTCCAGCATGTCTGCTAATTCATTTATGTATATGTTGAACAGGGTCGGGCTCAAATTGCAGCCCTGCCGGACGCCTCTTCTCTGGGTGAAGAAATCGGTGCGTTTGTCTCCCTCTCTCTCTCTCCCAATCTCTCTCTCTCTCACACTCCCAATCTCTCTCTCTGACACTGCCAATCTCTCTCTCTCTCACACTCCCAATCACTCTCTCTGACACTCCCAATCTCTCTCTCTCTCTCACACTCCCAACCTCTCTCTCTCACACTCCCAATCTCTCTCTCACGCTCCCAGTCTCTCTCTCTCACACTCCCAATCTCTCTCTCTCACACTCCCAATCTCTCTCTCACACACCCCCAATCTCACTCTCTCTCACTCCCAATCTCTCTCTCTCTCACACTCCCAATCTCTCTCTCTGACACTCTCAATCTCTCTCTCTCTCTCACATCCAATCTCTCTCTCTCTCCCACTCCCAATCTCTCTCTCTCACTCCCAGTCTCTCTCCCTCACACTTCCAATCACTCTCTCTCACACTCCCAATCTCTCTCTCACACTCCCAGTCTCTCTCTCTCACAGTCCCAATCTCTCTCTCTTACACTCCCAATCTCTCTCTCTCTCACAGTCCCAATCACTCTCTCTGACACTCCCAATCTCTCTCTCTCTCACCCTCCCAATCTCTCTCTCACTCTCCCAATCTCTCTCTCTCTCCCACTCCCAATCTCTTACTCTCTCACACTCCCAATCTCTCTCTCTCACACTCCCAGTCTCTCTCTCTCACACTCCCAATCTCTCTCTCTCTCACACTCCCAATCTCTCTCTCTGACACTCCCAATCTCTCTCTCTCTCACAGTCCCAATCACTCTCTCTGACACTCCCAATCTCTCTCTCTCTCACACTCCCAATCTCTCTCTCTCACTCCCAATCTCTCTCTCTCTCACACTCCCAATCTCTCTCTCTCACACTCCCAATCGCTCTCTCTCACTCCCAATCTCTTTTTCTCACACTCCCAATCTCTCTCTCTCTCACACTCCCAATCTCTCTCTCTCTCACGCTCCCAATCTCTCTCTCTCACATTCCCAATCACTCTCTCTCACAATACTATTCTCTCTCAGTTCAGTTCAGTTCAGTTCAGTTCAAATGCTTTATTGGCATGAATGTTTACAGAGAACCATATTGCCAAAGCTTACATAGCAAAAGGGTACAGTTTTCCAACATTCTGTAGGTGTCAATCGATTTGACATTTGTTGGGTATATACAATATTACTTTTAAACAATATTAATTTTAAACAGTCTTTGTACTTCATTTGGTACGTTCAATATTAATTTTAAACAGTCTTAATTTTAAACAGTCCTCAGGTTGTGACATGTTGTTACATATTTGGCCCCTAGGTATGGTTCAGTTCAGTTCAGTTCAAATGCTTTATTGGCATGAAAGTTTACAGAGAACCATATTGCCAAAGCTTACATTGCAAAAAGGTACAGTTTTCCAACATTCTGTAGGTGTCAATCGATTTGACATTTGTTGGGTATATACAATATTACTTTTAAACAATATTAATTTTAAACAGTCTTTCTACTTCATTTGGTACGTTCAATATTAATTTTAAACAGTCTTACTTTTAAACAGTCCTCAGGTTGTGACATGTTGTTACATATTTAGCCCCAAGGTATGGTCTGTCTCCTTCTCCTAGGACTAATCTCAATTTTGACAGATCATCCAATTCCTTGAAATCTGGGGTTGTTTGGCTTAGCTTGTTGAATAATATGTTTCTTGATGTGTTGAATTTTTCGCATTTTAGGAGGAAATGCATTTCTGTTTCAACCTCGCCAGCCAGACATTGATCGCATATTCTATTCTCTCTAGGCTGCCAGGATTTCTTGTATCTGCCTTTTTCAATTTCCAGTTGGTGGTCGCTTAGTCTGTACCTGGTGAGGGTCTGTCTCTGTTTTGTGTCTCTGATGGTCGTGAGGTAGTCTGCCAGTTTATATTCTCTTTTTAGGGCCCGGTAACATTCTAATCTGCTTTGGCTTTCGGTTATTTTGTTCCAATGTTCCAGGTAGGTTTCTTTGCATTTTTTAATGATTTGGTTCACTCGGATTGGTGTTTGGACGGCTGTGTTGGTCTGGGGCTGGTCAGGGTCCGGCTGAGTACTTAGTTTCAGTAGCAGCTGACTCAGGGGACTCTTTTCTGGGTTTAGCTCTTGGGTCTGAAAGGCTTTGAAATGAAGGGTGTCTGGGGAGCTAGATTTGAGGTGATTTAGGAAGTTTAGTGCTCGTTTTTGGATGTTTATTATCAGTGGGTATCTGCCTAGTTCGGCTCTGCATGCATTTGTTGGCGTTTTTCTTTGAGTGCAAAGGATGCTTCGGCAGAATTCTGCATGTAGGGCTTCTATTGTGTGTTTTTCCCATTTAGTGTAGCTTTGGTGATTTAGCGGGCGCCATACTTCACTACCGTACAGTGCAATGGGCAGGATTATGCTGTCAAAAATTTTGAGCCAGATTTTGATTGGGATTTGGATGTTGTAGAATTTTCTTTTTATTGCATATAGGGCTCTTCGGGCTTTTTCTATTAGTGCATTCACTGCTATGCTGAACCTCCCTGATGCTGTAATAGTTAGACCAAGGTAGGTGTAGCTCATAGTGTGTCCTATAGTGGTATCACTGAGGGTAAACTGGTATTTGTTTTCCTGACATCTGGGTCTTTTCTGAAAAATCATGATGTTGGTTTTCTTTAGATTTACTGTTAGAGCCCAATTTTGGCATTATTTGTCGAGTAGGTCTAGTTGTTGCTGTAATCCCTGTTCTGTGGGAGACAGCAGAACCAGGTCGTCCGCATAGAACAGGGACTTCACTTCTCCATCCAGGAGACGGAGACCTGGTGACTCGCTTTGCTCCAGCATGTCTGCTAATTCATTTATGTATATGTTGAACAGGGTCGGGCTCAAATTGCAGCCCTGCCGGACGCCTCTTCTCTGGGTGAAGAAATCGGTGCGTTTGTCTCCCTCTCTCTCTCTCCCAATCTCTCTCTCTCTCACACTCCCAATCTCTCTCTCTGACACTGCCAATCTCTCTCTCTCTCACACTCCCAATCACTCTCTCTGACACTCCCAATCTCTCTCTCTCTCTCACACTCCCAACCTCTCTCTCTCACACTCCCAATCTCTCTCTCACGCTCCCAGTCTCTCTCTCTCACACTCCCAATCTCTCTCTCTCACACTCCCAATCTCTCTCTCACACACCCCCAATCTCACTCTCTCTCACTCCCAATCTCTCTCTCTCTCACACTCCCAATCTCTCTCTCTGACACTCTCAATCTCTCTCTCTCTCTCACATCCAATCTCTCTCTCTCTCCCACTCCCAATCTCTCTCTCTCACTCCCAGTCTCTCTCCCTCACACTTCCAATCACTCTCTCTCACACTCCCAATCTCTCTCTCACACTCCCAGTCTCTCTCTCTCACAGTCCCAATCTCTCTCTCTTACACTCCCAATCTCTCTCTCTCTCACAGTCCCAATCACTCTCTCTGACACTCCCAATCTCTCTCTCTCTCACCCTCCCAATCTCTCTCTCACTCTCCCAATCTCTCTCTCTCTCCCACTCCCAATCTCTTACTCTCTCACACTCCCAATCTCTCTCTCTCACACTCCCAGTCTCTCTCTCTCACACTCCCAATCTCTCTCTCTCTCACACTCCCAATCTCTCTCTCTGACACTCCCAATCTCTCTCTCTCTCACAGTCCCAATCACTCTCTCTGACACTCCCAATCTCTCTCTCTCTCACACTCCCAATCTCTCTCTCTCACTCCCAATCTCTCTCTCTCTCACACTCCCAATCTCTCTCTCTCACACTCCCAATCGCTCTCTCTCACTCCCAATCTCTTTTTCTCACACTCCCAATCTCTCTCTCTCTCACACTCCCAATCTCTCTCTCTCTCACGCTCCCAATCTCTCTCTCTCACATTCCCAATCACTCTCTCTCACAATACTATTCTCTCTCAGTTCAGTTCAGTTCAGTTCAGTTCAAATGCTTTATTGGCATGAATGTTTACAGAGAACCATATTGCCAAAGCTTACATAGCAAAAGGGTACAGTTTTCCAACATTCTGTAGGTGTCAATCGATTTGACATTTGTTGGGTATATACAATATTACTTTTAAACAATATTAATTTTAAACAGTCTTTGTACTTCATTTGGTACGTTCAATATTAATTTTAAACAGTCTTAATTTTAAACAGTCCTCAGGTTGTGACATGTTGTTACATATTTGGCCCCTAGGTATGGTTCAGTTCAGTTCAGTTCAAATGCTTTATTGGCATGAAAGTTTACAGAGAACCATATTGCCAAAGCTTACATTGCAAAAAGGTACAGTTTTCCAACATTCTGTAGGTGTCAATCGATTTGACATTTGTTGGGTATATACAATATTACTTTTAAACAATATTAATTTTAAACAGTCTTTCTACTTCATTTGGTACGTTCAATATTAATTTTAAACAGTCTTACTTTTAAACAGTCCTCAGGTTGTGACATGTTGTTACATATTTAGCCCCAAGGTATGGTCTGTCTCCTTCTCCTAGGACTAATCTCAATTTTGACAGATCATCCAATTCCTTGAAATCTGGGGTTGTTTGGCTTAGCTTGTTGAATAATATGTTTCTTGATGTGTTGAATTTTTCGCATTTTAGGAGGAAATGCATTTCTGTTTCAACCTCGCCAGCCAGACATTGATCGCATATTCTATTCTCTCTAGGCTGCCAGGATTTCTTGTATCTGCCTTTTTCAATTTCCAGTTGGTGGTCGCTTAGTCTGTACCTGGTGAGGGTCTGTCTCTGTTTTGTGTCTCTGATGGTCGTGAGGTAGTCTGCCAGTTTATATTCTCTTTTTAGGGCCCGGTAACATTCTAATCTGCTTTGGCTTTCGGTTATTTTGTTCCAATGTTCCAGGTAGGTTTCTTTGCATTTTTTAATGATTTGGTTCACTCGGATTGGTGTTTGGACGGCTGTGTTGGTCTGGGGCTGGTCAGGGTCCGGCTGAGTACTTAGTTTCAGTAGCAGCTGACTCAGGGGACTCTTTTCTGGGTTTAGCTCTTGGGTCTGAAAGGCTTTGAAATGAAGGGTGTCTGGGGAGCTAGATTTGAGGTGATTTAGGAAGTTTAGTGCTCGTTTTTGGATGTTTATTATCAGTGGGTATCTGCCTAGTTCGGCTCTGCATGCATTTGTTGGCGTTTTTCTTTGAGTGCAAAGGATGCTTCGGCAGAATTCTGCATGTAGGGCTTCTATTGTGTGTTTTTCCCATTTAGTGTAGCTTTGGTGATTTAGCGGGCGCCATACTTCACTACCGTACAGTGCAATGGGCAGGATTATGCTGTCAAAAATTTTGAGCCAGATTTTGATTGGGATTTGGATGTTGTAGAATTTTCTTTTTATTGCATATAGGGCTCTTCGGGCTTTTTCTATTAGTGCATTCACTGCTATGCTGAACCTCCCTGATGCTGTAATAGTTAGACCAAGGTAGGTGTAGCTCATAGTGTGTCCTATAGTGGTATCACTGAGGGTAAACTGGTATTTGTTTTCCTGACATCTGGGTCTTTTCTGAAAAATCATGATGTTGGTTTTCTTTAGATTTACTGTTAGAGCCCAATTTTGGCATTATTTGTCGAGTAGGTCTAGTTGTTGCTGTAATCCCTGTTCTGTGGGAGACAGCAGAACCAGGTCGTCCGCATAGAACAGGGACTTCACTTCTCCATCCAGGAGACGGAGACCTGGTGACTCGCTTTGCTCCAGCATGTCTGCTAATTCATTTATGTATATGTTGAACAGGGTCGGGCTCAAATTGCAGCCCTGCCGGACGCCTCTTCTCTGGGTGAAGAAATCGGTGCGTTTGTCTCCCTCTCTCTCTCTCCCAATCTCTCTCTCTCTCACACTCCCAATCTCTCTCTCTGACACTGCCAATCTCTCTCTCTCTCACACTCCCAATCACTCTCTCTGACACTCCCAATCTCTCTCTCTCTCTCACACTCCCAACCTCTCTCTCTCACACTCCCAATCTCTCTCTCACGCTCCCAGTCTCTCTCTCTCACACTCCCAATCTCTCTCTCTCACACTCCCAATCTCTCTCTCACACACCCCCAATCTCACTCTCTCTCACTCCCAATCTCTCTCTCTCTCACACTCCCAATCTCTCTCTCTGACACTCTCAATCTCTCTCTCTCTCTCACATCCAATCTCTCTCTCTCTCCCACTCCCAATCTCTCTCTCTCACTCCCAGTCTCTCTCCCTCACACTTCCAATCACTCTCTCTCACACTCCCAATCTCTCTCTCACACTCCCAGTCTCTCTCTCTCACAGTCCCAATCTCTCTCTCTTACACTCCCAATCTCTCTCTCTCTCACAGTCCCAATCACTCTCTCTGACACTCCCAATCTCTCTCTCTCTCACCCTCCCAATCTCTCTCTCACTCTCCCAATCTCTCTCTCTCTCCCACTCCCAATCTCTTACTCTCTCACACTCCCAATCTCTCTCTCTCACACTCCCAGTCTCTCTCTCTCACACTCCCAATCTCTCTCTCTCTCACACTCCCAATCTCTCTCTCTGACACTCCCAATCTCTCTCTCTCTCACAGTCCCAATCACTCTCTCTGACACTCCCAATCTCTCTCTCTCTCACACTCCCAATCTCTCTCTCTCACTCCCAATCTCTCTCTCTCTCACACTCCCAATCTCTCTCTCTCACACTCCCAATCGCTCTCTCTCACTCCCAATCTCTTTTTCTCACACTCCCAATCTCTCTCTCTCTCACACTCCCAATCTCTCTCTCTCTCACGCTCCCAATCTCTCTCTCTCACATTCCCAATCACTCTCTCTCACAATACTATTCTCTCTCAGTTCAGTTCAGTTCAGTTCAGTTCAAATGCTTTATTGGCATGAATGTTTACAGAGAACCATATTGCCAAAGCTTACATAGCAAAAGGGTACAGTTTTCCAACATTCTGTAGGTGTCAATCGATTTGACATTTGTTGGGTATATACAATATTACTTTTAAACAATATTAATTTTAAACAGTCTTTGTACTTCATTTGGTACGTTCAATATTAATTTTAAACAGTCTTAATTTTAAACAGTCCTCAGGTTGTGACATGTTGTTACATATTTGGCCCCTAGGTATGGTTCAGTTCAGTTCAGTTCAAATGCTTTATTGGCATGAAAGTTTACAGAGAACCATATTGCCAAAGCTTACATTGCAAAAAGGTACAGTTTTCCAACATTCTGTAGGTGTCAATCGATTTGACATTTGTTGGGTATATACAATATTACTTTTAAACAATATTAATTTTAAACAGTCTTTCTACTTCATTTGGTACGTTCAATATTAATTTTAAACAGTCTTACTTTTAAACAGTCCTCAGGTTGTGACATGTTGTTACATATTTAGCCCCAAGGTATGGTCTGTCTCCTTCTCCTAGGACTAATCTCAATTTTGACAGATCATCCAATTCCTTGAAATCTGGGGTTGTTTGGCTTAGCTTGTTGAATAATATGTTTCTTGATGTGTTGAATTTTTCGCATTTTAGGAGGAAATGCATTTCTGTTTCAACCTCGCCAGCCAGACATTGATCGCATATTCTATTCTCTCTAGGCTGCCAGGATTTCTTGTATCTGCCTTTTTCAATTTCCAGTTGGTGGTCGCTTAGTCTGTACCTGGTGAGGGTCTGTCTCTGTTTTGTGTCTCTGATGGTCGTGAGGTAGTCTGCCAGTTTATATTCTCTTTTTAGGGCCCGGTAACATTCTAATCTGCTTTGGCTTTCGGTTATTTTGTTCCAATGTTCCAGGTAGGTTTCTTTGCATTTTTTAATGATTTGGTTCACTCGGATTGGTGTTTGGACGGCTGTGTTGGTCTGGGGCTGGTCAGGGTCCGGCTGAGTACTTAGTTTCAGTAGCAGCTGACTCAGGGGACTCTTTTCTGGGTTTAGCTCTTGGGTCTGAAAGGCTTTGAAATGAAGGGTGTCTGGGGAGCTAGATTTGAGGTGATTTAGGAAGTTTAGTGCTCGTTTTTGGATGTTTATTATCAGTGGGTATCTGCCTAGTTCGGCTCTGCATGCATTTGTTGGCGTTTTTCTTTGAGTGCAAAGGATGCTTCGGCAGAATTCTGCATGTAGGGCTTCTATTGTGTGTTTTTCCCATTTAGTGTAGCTTTGGTGATTTAGCGGGCGCCATACTTCACTACCGTACAGTGCAATGGGCAGGATTATGCTGTCAAAAATTTTGAGCCAGATTTTGATTGGGATTTGGATGTTGTAGAATTTTCTTTTTATTGCATATAGGGCTCTTCGGGCTTTTTCTATTAGTGCATTCACTGCTATGCTGAACCTCCCTGATGCTGTAATAGTTAGACCAAGGTAGGTGTAGCTCATAGTGTGTCCTATAGTGGTATCACTGAGGGTAAACTGGTATTTGTTTTCCTGACATCTGGGTCTTTTCTGAAAAATCATGATGTTGGTTTTCTTTAGATTTACTGTTAGAGCCCAATTTTGGCAGTATTTGTCGAGTAGGTCTAGTTGTTGCTGTAATCCCTGTTCTGTGGGAGACAGCAGAACCAGGTCGTCCGCATAGAACAGGGACTTCACTTCTCCATCCAGGAGACGGAGACCTGGTGACTCGCTTTGCTCCAGCATGTCTGCTAATTCATTTATGTATATGTTGAACAGGGTCGGGCTCAAATTGCAGCCCTGCCGGACGCCTCTTCTCTGGGTGAAGAAATCGGTGCGTTTGTCTCCCTCTCTCTCTCTCCCAATCTCTCTCTCTCTCACACTCCCAATCTCTCTCTCTGACACTGCCAATCTCTCTCTCTCTCACACTCCCAATCACTCTCTCTGACACTCCCAATCTCTCTCTCTCTCTCACACTCCCAACCTCTCTCTCTCACACTCCCAATCTCTCTCTCACGCTCCCAGTCTCTCTCTCTCACACTCCCAATCTCTCTCTCTCACACTCCCAATCTCTCTCTCACACACCCCCAATCTCACTCTCTCTCACTCCCAATCTCTCTCTCTCTCACACTCCCAATCTCTCTCTCTGACACTCTCAATCTCTCTCTCTCTCTCACATCCAATCTCTCTCTCTCTCCCACTCCCAATCTCTCTCTCTCACTCCCAGTCTCTCTCCCTCACACTTCCAATCACTCTCTCTCACACTCCCAATCTCTCTCTCACACTCCCAGTCTCTCTCTCTCACAGTCCCAATCTCTCTCTCTTACACTCCCAATCTCTCTCTCTCTCACAGTCCCAATCACTCTCTCTGACACTCCCAATCTCTCTCTCTCTCACCCTCCCAATCTCTCTCTCACTCTCCCAATCTCTCTCTCTCTCCCACTCCCAATCTCTTACTCTCTCACACTCCCAATCTCTCTCTCTCACACTCCCAGTCTCTCTCTCTCACACTCCCAATCTCTCTCTCTCTCACACTCCCAATCTCTCTCTCTGACACTCCCAATCTCTCTCTCTCTCACAGTCCCAATCACTCTCTCTGACACTCCCAATCTCTCTCTCTCTCACACTCCCAATCTCTCTCTCTCACTCCCAATCTCTCTCTCTCTCACACTCCCAATCTCTCTCTCTCACACTCCCAATCGCTCTCTCTCACTCCCAATCTCTTTTTCTCACACTCCCAATCTCTCTCTCTCTCACACTCCCAATCTCTCTCTCTCTCACGCTCCCAATCTCTCTCTCTCACATTCCCAATCACTCTCTCTCACAATACTATTCTCTCTCAGTTCAGTTCAGTTCAGTTCAGTTCAAATGCTTTATTGGCATGAAAGTTTACAGAGAACCATATTGCCAAAGCTTACATAGCAAAAGGGTACAGTTTTCCAACATTCTGTAGGTGTCAATCGATTTGACATTTGTTGGGTATATACAATATTACTTTTAAACAATATTAATTTTAAACAGTCTTTGTACTTCATTTGGTACGTTCAATATTAATTTTAAACAGTCTTAATTTTAAACAGTCCTCAGGTTGTGACATGTTGTTACATATTTGGCCCCTAGGTATGGTTCAGTTCAGTTCAGTTCAAATGCTTTATTGGCATGAAAGTTTACAGAGAACCATATTGCCAAAGCTTACATTGCAAAAAGGTACAGTTTTCCAACATTCTGTAGGTGTCAATCGATTTGACATTTGTTGGGTACATACAATATTACTTTTAAACAATATTAATTTTAAACAGTCTTTCTACTTCATTTGGTACGTTCAATATTAATTTTAAACAGTCTTACTTTTAAACAGTCCTCAGGTTGTGACATGTTGTTACATATTTAGCCCCAAGGTATGGTCTGTCTCCTTCTCCTAGGACTAATCTCAATTTTGACAGATCATCCAATTCCTTGAAATCTGGGGTTGTTTGGCTTAGCTTGTTGAATAATATGTTTCTTGATGTGTTGAATTTTTCGCATTTTAGGAGGAAATGCATTTCTGTTTCAACCTCGCCAGCCAGACATTGATCGCATATTCTATTCTCTCTAGGCTGCCAGGATTTCTTGTATCTGCCTTTTTCAATTTCCAGTTGGTGGTCGCTTAGTCTGTACCTGGTGAGGGTCTGTCTCTGTTTTGTGTCTCTGATGGTCGTGAGGTAGTCTGCCAGTTTATATTCTCTTTTTAGGGCCCGGTAACATTCTAATCTGCTTTGGCTTTCGGTTATTTTGTTCCAATGTTCCAGGTAGGTTTCTTTGCATTTTTTAATGATTTGGTTCACTCGGATTGGTATGGTCTGTCTCCTTCTTCTCGGACTAATCTCAAATTTGACAGGTCATCCAATTCCTTGAAATCTGGGGTTGTTTGGCTTAGCTTGTTGAATAATATGTTTCTTGATGTGTTGAATTTTTCGCATTTTAGGAGGAAATGCATCTCTGTTTCAACCTCGCCGGCCAGACATTGATCGCATATTCTATTCTCTCTCTCACACATTCCATTTCTCTCTCTCCCACACTCCCAATCTCTCTCTCTCACACACCCAATCTCTTTCTCTCTCACTCCCAGTCTCTCTCTCTCTCACTCCTAATCTCTCTCTCTCTGACACTCAAAATCTCTCTGTCACAATCCCAATCTCTCTCTCTCACACTACCAATCTCTCTCACTCTCACACATCCAATCTGTCTCTCTCCCACTCACAATCTCTCTCTCTCACACCCCCAACCTCTCTCTCTCTCACACTCCCAATCTCTCTCTCTCTCACACTCCCAATCTCTCTCTCTCTCACACTCCCAATCTCTCTCTCTCTCACACTCCCAATCACTCTCTCTCTCACAATCCCAGTCTCTCTCTCTCTCTCACACTCCCATTCTCCCTCTCTCTCACACTCCCAGTCTCTCTCTCTCACACATTCCATGTCTCTCTCTCCCACACTCCCAATCTCTCTCTCTCACACACTCAACCTCTCTCTCTCTCACTCCCAGTCTCTCTCTCTCTCTCACTCCCAATCTCTCTCTCTCTCACACTCCCAATCTCTCTCTCTCTCACACTCCCAATCTCTCTCTCTCTCACACTCCCAATCACTCTCTCTCTCACAATCCCAATCACTCTCTCTCTCACACTCCCAGTCTCTCTCTCTCTCACACTCCCAGTCTCCCTCTCTGTCACACTCCCAGTCTCTCTCTCTCACACATTCCCAGTCTCTCTCTCTCTCACACTCCCAATCTCTCTCTCACACTCCCAATCTCTCTCTCTCTCACATTCCCAATCTCTCTCTCTCTCACACTCCCAATCTCTCTCGATCTCACTCCCAGTCTCTCTCACTCTCACACACCCAATCTCTCTCTCACACTCCCAATCTCTCTCACTCACACTCCCAATCTCTCTCTCACGCTCCCAGTCTCTCTCCCTCACACTCCCAATCTCTCTCTCTCACACTCCCAATCTCTCTCTCACACACCCCCAATCTCACTCTCTCTCTCTCCCAATCTCTCTGTCTCTCACACTCCCAATCTCTCTCTCTGACTCTCCCAATCTCGCTCTCTCTCACACTCCCAATCACTCTCTCTGACACTCCCAATCTCTCTCTCTCTCTCTCACACTCCCAATCTCTCTCGCTCTCACTCCCAGTCTTTCTCTGTCTCACACTCCCCGTATCTCTCTCACACTCCCAATCTCTCTCTCTCACACCACAAATCTCTCTCTCTATCACTCCCAGTCTCTTTCTCTCTCTCAAACTCCAAATCTCTCTCTCTCACACACCCAATCTCTCTCTCTCTCACACTCCCAATCTCTCTCTCACTCCCAGTCTCTCTCCCTCACACTCCCAATCTCTCTCTCTCTCAAACTCCCAATCTCTCTCTCACACTCCCAATCTCTCTCACTCACACTCCCAATCTCTCTCTCACGCTCCCAGTCTCTCTCCCTCACACTCCCAATCTCTCTCTCTCACACTCCCAATCTCTCTCTCACACACCCCCAATCTCACTCTCTCTCTCTCCCAATCTCTCTCTCTCTCACACTCCCAATCTCTCTCTCTGACTCTGCCAATCTCGCTCTCTCTCACACTCCCAATCACTCTCTCTGACACTCCCAATCTCTCTCTCTCTCTCTCACACTCCCAATCTCTCTCGCTCTCACTCCCAGTCTTTCTCTGTCTCACACTCCCCGTATCTCTCTCACACTCCCAATCTCTCTCTCTCACACCACAAATCTCTCTCTCTATCACTCCCAGTCTCTTTCTCTCTCTCAAACTCCCAATCTCTCTCTCTCTCACACCCAATCTCTCTCTCTCTCACAATCCCAATCTCTCTCTCACTCCCAGTCTCTCTCCCTCACACTCCCAATCTCTCTCTCTCTCACACTCCCAATCTCTCTCTCACACGCCCAGTCTCTCTCTCTCACACTCCCAATCTCTCTCTCTCACACTCCCAATCTCTCTCTCTCACACCCCCAATCTCTCTCTCTCACACTCCCAGTCTCTCTCTCTGACACTCCCAATCTCTCTCCCTCTCACACACCCACTCTCTCTCTCTGACACTCCCAATCACTCTCTCTCTCTCACACTCCCAATCTCTCTCTCTCACACTCCCAATCTCTCTCTCTCACAGTCCCAATCTCTCTCTCTCACACTCCCAGTCTCTCTATCTCACACTCCCAATCTTTCTCTCTCACTCCCAATCTCTCCCTCTCTCACACTCCCAATCTCTCTCACTCCCAATCTCTCTCTCTCACACTCCCAATCTCTCTCTCTCTCACACTCCCAACCTCTCTCTCTCTCACACTCCCAATCTCTCTCTCTCTCACACTCCCAATCTCTCTCTCTCTCACACTCCCAGTCTCTCTCTCTCTCACACTCCCAGTCTCTCTCTCTCTCACACTCCCAGTCTCTCTCTCTCACACACTCCCAGTCTCTCTCTCTCTCACACTCCCCATCTCTCTCTCACACTCCCAATCTCTCTCACACTCCAAATCTCTGTCTCTCACACTCCCAATCTCTCTCTCTCTCACACTCCCAATCTCTCTCTCTCTCACACTCCCAATCTCTCTCTCTCTCACACTCCCAATCTCTCTCTCTCTCACACTCCCAATCTCTCTCTCTCACACTCCCAATCTCTCTCTCTCTCACACTCCCAATCTCTCTCTCTCACACTCCCAATCTCTCTCTCACACTCCCAATCTCTCTCTCTCACACTCCCAATCTCTCTCTCTCACTCCCAATCTCTCTCTCTTACACTCCCAATCTCTCTCTCTCTCACTCCCAGTGTCTCTCTCTCTCACTCCCAATCTCTCTCTCTCACTCCCAGTGTCTCTCTCTCTCACTCCCAATCTCTCTCTCTCACTCCCAGTCTCTCTCTCTCTCACACTCCCAACCTCTCTCTCTCACTCCTAATCTCTCTCACTGTCACACTCCCAATCTCTCTCTCTCTCTCACACTCCCAATGTCTCTCTCTCTCACACTCCCAATCTCTCTCTCTCACACTCCCATTCTCTCTCTCTCTCTCACACTCCCAATCACTCTCTCTCTCTCACACTCCCAATCTCTTTCGCTCTCACTCCCAGTCTCTCTCTCTCTCACACTCCCAATCTCTCTCTCTCAGACCCCCAATCTCTATCTCATTTGTTCCCAGTCTCTCTCTCTCACTCCCAGGGTTATAATCCCCATGTACAGTCCCAGGGTTAGAATCCCCATTTACAGTCCCAGGTTTAGAATCCCCATGTACATTCCCAGGTTTGGAATCCCCATGTACAGTCCCAGGGCTGGAATCCCCATGTACTGTCCCAGGGTTAGAATCCCCATGTACAGACCCAACGTTAGAATTCCAATGTACAGTCCCAGGGTTGGAATCCCCATGTCCAGTCCCAGAGTTAGAATCTTCATGTGCAGTCCCAGGTTTGGAATCCCCATGTACAGTCCCAGGTTTGGAATCCCCATGTACAGTCCCAGGTTTGGAATTCCCATGTACAGTCCCAGGGTTAGAATCCCCATGTACAGTCCCAGGGTTAGAATCCCCATGTACAGTCCCAGGGTTAGAATCCCCATGTACAGTCCCAGGGTTAGAATCCCCATGTACAGTCCCAGGGCTGGAATCCCCATGTACAGTCCCAGGGCTGGAATCCCCATGTACAGTCCCAGGGTTAGAATCCCCATGTACAGTCCCAGGGTTGGAATCCCCATGTACAGTCCCAGGGTTGGAATCCCTCAGCAACACTGATTGTGGTTCTCAGGCCCCGAGTCAGAGCCAGCGGACGTGTGCCCAGGATACCGGCACCATTAACCCCAGGGTGCAGCGCCTCCCCCAGACAAGAAACATGACAACTTGCATTTATACAGCAGAGGGAGCAATTCAGAGCCAGTTAGCATCACGGTGGGTGGTGGATGTGGAACTCGGTCCCTGGCCTCCTGTGTGGGGCTTTCTTGTTGCAGCAGTTTGAGCTGGAGTGGAGAGGGGGCAGAATCTGCTGGGTTTAACCCCCAGTACCTCTGAGCCCAGTGGGACCCAACAATTTCCAATGCTGGACTGTAAAGGGAGTTGGATTCTAGGGGAGATTAATTTGCTAAACAGACATTGTCTGTACAGTGTAAAAGATTATCGTTTTAGGAACAAGTATTTCTGTAGAGGCCTTCAATCCATTTTATATGTACAGATTTTTAAAATTAATTCGATGTGGGTGTCACTAGCAGGGCCAGCAGATATTGCCAGTCCCCAGTTGCCCGTTGAGAAGGTGATGCTGGGCCTTCTTCTTGAACCTCTGCAGTCCATGTGGTGAAGGTACTCTCAGAATGCTGTTCGGTGAGGAGTTCCAGTATTTTCACCGAGCGACGATGTAGGAACGGCGATATATGCCCAAATCAGGACAGTGTGTGACTTGGAGGGGAACTGGGAGATGATGGTGTTCTCATGCACCTGCTGCCCTTGTCCTTCTAGGTGGTGGAGGTCACGTGTTTGGGCGGGTCTGTCAAAGTTCTAGTCGAGTTGCTGATGTATAAAGTCACTCTCCTTCACCCCTCCCCCTCCCACCTCGCTCTCTCTCCTCCCATAGAGGCCAGAGTCTTGTGTAGGCCCAGACTGGGTGGCGGGTTCCCTTCCCTGAAGGACATTAGTGAACCAGTTGGGTTTTTACGACAATCCGGCAGCTTTCATGGTCACTTTTTTCTGGTGCCGGACCCACAAATTCCCAGATTCATTGAGCTCAATTTCACAACCTGCTTTTGTGTTTTTGTGGATTCTCTCTCACCCTCCCTTTTTCCTGTTTGAAATTAATTCTACAGGGTATTAGAAGAGGTGGCTTTTCAGACGGGAATCTCAAACCAAACTTCATTTCAAGATCTGACAGAGTCGCTTAATTCATCAGGACCTTTGAGCATGGAAGCAGAAAGCACCGTTCAGAGCAGGGAGAAACTGTACACATGTTCTGTGTGTGGGCGAGGCTTCAGCCGATTCTCCGGCCTGTCGAGACACAAGCGCAGTCACACCGGGGAGAAACCATGTAAATGTGGTTCCGTGGGAAGCGATTCAACTACCCGTCTGAGCTGAATACACCGGGGAGAGGCCATTCACCTGCACTGAGTGTGGGAAGGGATTCACTAATTCATCCCACCTGCTGCAGCACTGGTGAGTTCACACTGACGAGAGACCTTTTAAATGCCCGGACTGCGGGAACTGCTATAAAAGTTCCGGGGAACTGATGTGCCATCAACATGTTCACACTGACGAGAGACCGTTCAGGTGCTCTCACTGCGGAACTGGGTTCAGGCGATCATCTGACCTCACTGTACACCAGTGCACTCATACTGGGGAGAGACCGTTCACCTGCTCCGAGTGTGGAAAGGGATTCACTCAGTCATCCTCCCTGGTGACACACCAGCGAGTTCACATTGGGGAGAGGCCATTCACCTGCACTGATGTGGGAAGGGATTCACTCCGTCATCCCACCTGCTGCAGCACTGATGAGTTCACACTGACGAGAGACCTTTTAAACACCCGGACTGTGGAAGTGCTATATAATTTCCAGGGAACTGACGTCCTATCAACATGTTCACACTGACGGGAGACCGTTCAGGTGCTCTCACTGAGGGACTGGGTTCAGGCGATCATCTCACCTCACTGTACACCAGCGCACTCACACTGGGGAGAGGCCATTCACCTGCTCTGAATGTGGGAAGGGATCCACTCAGTCAGCCATCCTGCTGACACACCAGCGAGTTCACACTGGGGAGAGGCCGTTCACCTGCTCTGAATGTGGGAAGGGATTCACTCAGTCATCCAACCTGCTGAAACACCAGCGAGTTCACAAGTGACTGTAGGGGTTGGATTCTGATGTTTTTGCAGCTGTTAATCACATCCAGGACTGAACCATGTTCATTCTGACAGTCGGGGTTTGTTTCTGCTGATATTAAACTCCAGCCCAGTTACAGGGGTTATTAATATTCTGGAATATGTCAAATAAATCAGCTTTGCTTTAAACACATTGTTGTAGATTTTTGTCATTCCCACCTGAGTGTTTAGCATCACCTGGCTGGAGCTCAGAAAGGACAATCTGGGGGGAGGATCGTACGGCGGGTACAGAACTACAGCCTGGACACAGTCCTTCAGGGCCACACTGAGAGGGGCAAACGGCACTTGGGTATTTCTTGTCTCTCTTCACTGACAGCAATGTCCCTGTGTGGGTTGATCTTGAGGCCTGTAATGAATGTGTCATTGTTCCATTACTGTTTTGCTGCTAATCTTTGATTCCAGTTTACCCAGGCCAGATCCGTTCTCATCCCACTGAAATAGGCCTTCCCCCAGTTAAACATTTTTACTCCAGATTGCTCCCTATCCTTTTCAATAGCAAATCTAAACCTTATGATACTCTGATCACTGTTCCCTAAGTGTTCACCTACTGACACTTGCTCCACTTGACCCACCTTATTCCCCAGAACCAGATCCAGCAATGCCTCCTCCCTCATTGGGCCAGAAACATACTGATCAAGAAAGTTCTCCTGAACACACTTCAGAAATTCTTCCCCTTCTCTGCCCTGAACACTACTATGATCCCAGTCTATATTAGGATAGTTGAAGTCCCCCATTATCACTACTCTATAGTTGTTGCACCTCTCTGTAATTTCTCTGCAAATTTGCTCCTCCATATCTTTCCCACTATTTGGTGGTCTATAGAATATACCGCGTAGTGTAATGGCACCTCTATTTCTTCTTAACTCCAGCCATATAGATTAGGTCCTTGACCCCTCCAGGACATCCTCCCTCTCCAGCACTGTAACATTCTCCTTAACAAATACTGCCACACCAGCAAACCTTCCCACGAGGATATTTGTCCCAGCTCTGTTGAGCTGCATCCTGTCCGGCCTGTACAGATCCCACCTCCTCCAGAATCGGCCGCAATTCCTCAGGAATCTGAATCCCTCCATCCTGCACTGTCTCTCCAGCCACACATTCATCTGCTCTATCCTCCTATTTCTATACTCACTCACGCGTGGCACCGGGAGTAATCCAGAGATTACTACCTTTGGGATTCTGCTTTTTAATCTCTTTCCCAGCTCCCTAAAATCTATCTGCAGGACCTCATCCCTCTTTCTACCTACGTTGTTGGTACTGATATGGACAACAACCTCTGGGTGTTCACACTCCCCCCCCTCAGAGTGTCCTGCATCCACTCAGTGACATCCTTAACCCTGGCACCAGGGAGGCAACATACCATACTGGAGTCAGGTCTGCAGCTGCAGAAACGCCTGTCTGCTCCGCTAACTATTGAATCCCCTCCCACTATTGCTTTCCCTGTCTTCCTCCTCCACCCCTGTGCAGCTGAGACACCTGTGGTGCCATGGACTTGGCTCTGGCTGTACTCCACAGAGGAACCATCGCCCTCAACCGTACTCAGCACAGAATACTGGTTGGAGAGCGAGATGCACTCCAGGGACTCCTGCACTACCTGCCTGGTCCTCCTCTTCTGTTTAGCAGTCACCCATTCCCTCTCTGCCTGCAGACTCATTAGCTGCGGGGTGGCCACCTGCTGAAACATCCTATCCACACAGCTCTCAGCCTCACGGATGCACCGCAGTGACACCAGCTGCTGCTCATGCTCCGAAACCCAGAGCTCGATCTCCTCCAGCTGATGACACCTCCTGCACACGTGGTTGTCCAGGACATGGGAAGCATCCTGGAGTTCCCACTATTTTGTTTTATTCATTCATAAGATGTGGGCTGCGCTTGCAAGGCCAGCATTTATTGCTCATCCCTAGTTGCCCTTGAGAAGGTGGTGGTGAGCCAGCTTCTTGAACCGCTGCAGTCCATGTGGTGAAGGTACTCCCACAGTGCTGTTAGGGAGGGAGTTCCAGGATTTTGACCCAGTGACGATGAAGGAACGGCCGATATACTTCTAAGTCAGGATGGTGTGTGACTTGGAGGGTTACTTGGAGGTGGTGGTGTTCCCATGCACCTGCTGCCCTTGTCCTTCTAGGTGGAAGTGGTCGCGGGTTTGGGAGGTACTGCCAAAGAAGCCTTGGCGAGTTGCTGCAGTGCATCTTGTAGATGGTACACACTGCAGCCACGGTACGCCAGTGGTGGAGGGAGTGATTGTTTAAGGTGGTGGATAGGGTGCCAATCAAGCGGGCTGCTTTGGTGTCGAGCTTCTTGAGTGTTGTTGGAGCTGCACTCATCCAGGCAAGTGGAGAGTATTCCAGCACACTCCTGAATTGTGCCTTTTAGATGGTGGAAAGGCACAGGATGTGCATCCGCTGGACCGAGTTACTCTGCCGTGCCTTTAATTATTTGACTATTAACTAACTTTTTTAAAGTAACTTAACAGAAATAAACTCGAGACGTAAAACAATCTCTCCCCAATCTGCTCCTTCCCTTGTGCTGAGGTCACTTACCCCCCTCTCTGACACTGGCGCTCCCTCCGGGCTTTTGGGCCTGTCTTTATCTGCGGCCGCTCCTCTTGCTGTCCCACAGCTCCGCTCTCGTGCCTATTAACTTGGGTTCTGTGGCTCCACTCCTCCTTTTCACTCAGACATCTCCACCACCTTCTTCCTCTCCACCAATTCCTGCATCCACTCTGCTTGTGAATCACTGCGTTTGCGAATCTCCCGGCTCTGTCTCCAAGCTCTGTGCTCAAGCTCAGTATTTGAAACAATGATCTCGATGGAGGAAATAGTGCACGGTATGTTAGTTCCAGGAGATTAAATCAAGGACACCATCACAATCAGCAAAGAGCATGTCAAAGATCTGAACATTTCAAAGGGTTTCACATGCAGTATCTGTGGAGGAGTTGTACTAACCGCAACCAAGAAGTGTTAAACCATGCACACAATAACTGATTTCAAATCTTAAGGAAGAGAGTTCTTTCAAGGGTTGGTTGAAAGGAATTTCAGATGAGTGTAAAGTGAGAAACTGTAGTTCAGTCTATGACACCCACAAGCCATGTAGTCAAACAGAACCAGCTTGGGGTTAGATGTGGTAGCAGGTGAATTGGTGAGAATTGGTATAATCAAGAGTAAGAAAAGCCCAAAAATGGAGCAGTCAGTAACAGAACATCAATAAGCACGGTGGCATAGTGGTTAGCACTGTTGCCTCACAGCGCCAGGGACCCGGGTTCGAATCCGGCCTCGGGTGACTGTCTGTGTGGAGTTTGCACATTCTCCCCGTGTTTGCGTGGGTTTCCTCCGGGTGCTCCGGTTTCCTCCCACAGTCCAAAGATGTGCGGGTTAGGTTGATTGGCTGTGATAAATTGACCCTTCGTGTTAGGGGGATTAAATACGTGGGGTTACGGGGATAGGGTGGGATATGTGTTGGTGTAGGGGTTACGGGGATCAGGTGGGATATGTGTCGGTGCAGGCTTGATGGGCCGAAATGGCCTCTATCTGCACTGTGGGGTTTCTGTGATTCTGTGATTCTGTGAAGTCTCCTCTTATCATGGAGAAATCAAATATTCAATACACTGTGTTTGAAACAAAGGAGCATTATTCACTATTTATACAGAATATTAATCTCCAGCCCAGGTATAGGGGTTATTAAGATCAGCAAAAACACAATCTGACTGTATACTAGAGGTGGAACTATTACCATATTAGATAGGTGCAGACTAAGAATGATTTTGAAAAATTCAAAACTGTGTTTAGAATGCATGTACATAAACGCACAAAGTGTGGTGAATAAGGTTGGTGAGCTACAAGCACAATTAGCCATGCGGCAATATGATGTTGTGGCAATAACGGAAACGTGGCTTAAAAATGGTGAGGACTGGGCACTTAATATTCAAGGGTACAAGGTGTTCAGAAAGGATAGGGAAGGAAAAAAGGGAGGTGGGGTGGCAGTGCTGATTAAGGAAGACATTGTAGTGTTGGAAAGGGAGGATGTTCTTGAGGGGACAAGGACAGAATCCATTTGGTTAGAGTTGAGGAGCAAAAAGGGTATGATTCTGCTATTGGGGGTATTCTATAGGCCTCCAAATAGTGAGAGGGAGGTAGAGGAGCAAATCTGCAGGGAAATCGCAGAGATATGCAACAGCTATAGAGTGGTGATATTGGGCAACTTTAATTACCCAAATATCAATTGGGATAATGCTAGGTGTTAGGATAAAATTTTGGTTTAAAGGATATAAAGGGGTCCTCAATATTCAACCGGTATAAAACTGTCTGAAAGGTACCATTTAGTCTTGTTAGCTGGAAAACGAAATGCAAAGCACCATGGGATACTTGGCTATATTAACTCTTTTTAAACTAACAAGTAGATGACCAAGGACATTCCAAAGCTCTGCTCGTAAATTACCCTGAGTACAGGTTTGGAGGAGGCCTCTTGAAAGAGATAAGGCACAAAGGCACATTGATGAGACCTTTGCAGACAGGTCTTAGAGAATAATCAGCTGGCCCTTTTTGGCTAGGGCTTTGTTCAGCAAGGCCATGTCGTGCTGAAGATGCCTGCCTCCCTATTTTGATAAACAAGAATAAGAGATAAGCTCATGAATGCGAAGTTAGAATGATGCCTTTGCAGCTCATAAGCTTTTCACTGATGTATTCAGGGGGTACTCGAGTTCGAAGGTCAGGCTTAGTAATTGATTGATTAACCATGTAAACCAATGAAGTATCAATATTCCCATGTATACACCCCATTAGTAATAAGTGGGTGTTGTCTAATAAACTGTATAAACTAAGCTGTATTGTCACTTTTCCTCTGAAAACGGTGCCTCCAGCTGGGGTTGGCTGAGGTGGTTCTTCCGTGTGCACTCGTAATAAACTATTGATCTGGGTAACACCTGAGTCTGTTAGTTCTGTTTTACCATCCAGATTTTCCTCGCTTACAGCTTGGTGTCAGAAGTGGGATACCACTGGACTGATGATCGATCTTCCACAGCGACATACACGGAGGGGTGAGTAGCAATATTTACCCTTAACGTGGCGGCCCACGAGGCGGATCGGGTGAGTGGTGTTATAAAGAACAGTGAGTGAAGGAGCAACAGGCTTCAGGTGTGGACCAATAGGATGCGTTTTAGGGTACAAACAGACCCGAGGAGTTTAGAAACTCTCGGGCGGGAAAAGCGCTAGGTGGGAAAAGTGCCGGGAAAAGCGCTAGGTGGGAAAAGCGCTGGGAAAAGCACTAAGGGGAAAAGCGCTGGGTGGCAAAAGTGCTAGGTGGTGAAGCGCTAGGTAAAAATCGCCGATGGCCAGTGTAGGGGGTTTCTCTTGCTCGTTCTGGTCTCCTGCCAGGCTTTGTGCAATAATTACCGTTGAGTGGTTCGACCCACTCTCCCCTACGGTTCTAGACCTTGGACTTAGATGCAGAGAACTGTAGTGCAGAGAAAGGACTCAATAGACCAGGTTGAATAGCACGAAATGGATGCTTTTATTTTTAAACAGTTTGAAGCATTACAAAATACATGTCATAGGCACAGATTAAAGTAACTACAATCATGCACAAATTTATGAACTTGACTCTATGGAAATGGGGAACACACGGCATGTCGTAAAAGGGGAAACACATTACGATTTAACCTTACTCCCTCCCCTAATACCTAAACTAAGTTCCGACTTGAGGAACTCGGGATCATGCTCACCACTATCAGAATCGCAAAAAGGAGGGGTTCGCAGCCTTTCTGGCACAGCTTTCCGTCGTCATGTGGATTTGGAAACTTCTGGCGCAGCTTGTTTTTCTCTCTCTTTCTCAGGCGATGAGGCAGTCGACACAGCCTCGGTGAGCGCTCGTCATGGCTGAAATCCACCAAGTCTGTTGTGGATTTGGGTTCATGGAACAGAACAACACCTCGATGGGATGTTGAGGCACGGAAGTGCTAGGCCCGGAATGTCCTTTTTGCCGGCCTGGATCGTCGTTTTTCCCGAGGGTGTCTTCTCCTTCGGCCTGGGTCGTCGATGATCTCCCGACAACAGCACCCGGGCCACCCTCGTCATCTCCCCGTCGTGGCCGAGCCTTGTCTGGCTGAACACCGACCACGTTGTCTTTTCACCGAAATGGTCCGTCTGAAGCGTCTTTAAAAGAAGAAGCGTCTTGATCGATTCCGAAGCTACCGAGGTAGAAGAGGCGCTGATGGACTTTTCAAAATCCATAGTTATACCCTTTTGGGCCAGCCTTATCTCCCACCAGATCATAGTCCAGTCTTTGTAATATTTTGGCGGGCAGAAATCTCTGCAGGGGCGCTTTGTCTTGTAACGGGAGCCGGTGATAACTTAACTGGCCTTCCTGGCCGATAATGTCTTTTAATGTCTTTTACATTGTCACCGTGACTCGGTTCGCATATTGATCGGTCTGGAGATTTCCCTTGATGGCTGTTAAACGGTTTCTCCTTTGTACATTAAATGGGTTTAAGTGTTCATTCATTGCCCGCCCATATCTTGATGGGCCCCATCCTGTTTGCCTGAAACTGTCTTGTACTTAGAATCCATTGAATATGTATGTTGTTTCCCTGAGTTTCGGCTTCCCGATACTGGCTTTCGCGGGCTTACTGTCTTCAATCCACAAGCCTGTCTGGCTTGCAGTAACAGAAATGAAATGGTCCAGAAACTGATCACGAGGCCCGGCGGCCATTTTGTATGCCCTTTTATCAAAGGTTTTTCTGTGCAAGCTTACTTTGGTCAATAAACTGTCTTATTTTATCCTGTTTTCTTGCGTGATTATTGCTGAAAATTTCAAATCTTACACCAGGAGCGAGCTGAGGGAGAGAGCTTAAAGAGAGTCTCTCTGGGGATAGGGGATCCCTGCGATACAAAAAAATCACCGACGGCCAGGAGGGAGCCGGGGGAGAGAGCTTAAAGGGTGCCTTTCTGGGGATAGGACATTCCTGCAAAGGGTTAAGTGTCGCCGATGGCCAGAAGTGAGCCAGGGGAGAGAGCTTAAAGAGAGTCTCTCTGGGGATAGGGGATCCCCGCGATACAGAAAAATCACTGACGGCCAGGAGGGAGCAGGGGTAGAGACATTTTTTTTTTTTTTTTAAGGACAAACTTTCAGACAAAGGAATATTGTAACTTCTTAAACATTCACAGCCAGGAAAATGTTCACACTCCAACACACACCTTCACACAAACTGAAATTCCAGCATATTCTCAAGGTTCGTTTCACTCAGCAAATCCGCTATCTCATTTACCCCGGCACAGACGTCAATAACCTCCATGTTGGCAAAACCCGAAATTTATTCTTTTTTTCTTTTTTTTTTGTGTGTTTTAGCTCCACCCACTTCTCTGTGTTAAAATAAAAGCATTTAACCCTTTTGTCTTGTCTTGGATTTTGGAAGTTTTAAGAATGTGCGAATAAGATTGTGCCCCCAGAATTGGAAAAAATCTTTGAACTAATTTAAGATAAGCTGGTGTGTAAAAAAAAAACTGAGAAGAACAAAAACAATTTGTTTAACAAAAGATTAAGTTCCAGCCTAAGATTTAACCTTGGAGTTGCGGTTGCTATGGTGAAATCTTCCAAAGCAGTTTGATTTGATTTGTTTAAATGTTGAAAAACGAATTTTCCTCCAGTTATATTCAATGTTTTTATAGAATTTTGGAAAGACATCTGAAGAAAGGACAATAAGAAATATGACGTAATTTACTGTTTTCTGCAAGCCTGTGCTATTTTGTTTTGTTTTGTCGGTTCATTGTTGATGCAGAGGATGGGCTTCGGCCTTGACGTTACAGTTGCCGGTGTGCCTGGAAGAAAATGAATTTGAATGTGAATGTTTGCAGGGCATGAGTGATTGTTTCTTTGTTGAAATGGCTTCCTTCTTTCTTTTCCAAGTGATACTGGTTGGTTGAAAGCGGGCTTGGTTTGGATTGAATTGGAGTTATGAGGTAAATTAACCTATTAAAACCAGACTTTCATTGTGGCCACGGGGTGTAAATTGGTGTAGTCCGAATTGAATAAGATAACTCCGCTCCACAAGAACATCCGATAGTGGCAGGTCCCTCTACAATATTTGATTGACTATGGTACTGGGAGCCCTACAGAATGCGGGACAAAAGTTAAACCCTAGAAAGGTACAGGTAGGGAAGGATGAAGTAATCTACCTAGGATACATAATAACACAAGGGAAGAGACAAATGCCCGAAGACAGATGGGAGGGGCACTAGGACCAAGCGGAAAGCTAGCAGGAGCTGCACGCAATCACTGGCTGCGTGCTTTGATTTCTCACAGTCCCGTACTTACAAGCAGCTAGAGATGGCAGCAGGAAGGGACCGCGCCAGAGAGGGGAGGGGGGTCAAGTAGGTATTAGGGCTATTTAATAATTGCCAGAACTTTATCCTAGAATATGCAGAAATGGCCCAGCCTATACAGGATTTGATCAAAGGGGGGTGCCCTTACAAATAGATTCCGACCAAGGAACGCACTTCACGGACAAAATACTGAAGGATATATGTAAACTAATGGGAATTAAACAAAAGTTCAACATACCCTATCGTCCGCAAAGTTCGGGCATGGTGGAACGCATGAACCGTACATTAAAGCAATCCAAGAAACAGGGCAATACATGGGCAGACAAGGGAGCCAAGGGAAAGGGAATCTGACCAATGAAGCCCAGGTGTTCGCGTTTAGTTAAAGTGTGAAAACACAACTGTCTTTTTCGATCGGGAAAGTTTTTTTTTTATTTACGTGAAGTGACGCAATTGCGTAAGGCTGATAAAGTTTTGCTCCACCTTCAAAAGCCTGCAAAGGAGTTAACCCTTTCCACTGACTGCTGTTTAAGTTCACCAAGCAACAACTTTAGTATGAAATTTAAAGATATTGGACATTATTAAATTTAAGTTTCTTAATGTTAAGTTAATATTTCCCCAAGTGATGGAAGGAAAATTATGATTTGATAAATGGAAGTTATCTTGTAAACTAATTGTATGATAATGTGCAACATGAGCTTGTACCGGTCGTGCTAGCTTTAACAGATACGGCCTTACCTACGTGGTGTTCTAAGAAAACTCAACAATTATATTAACACCACCTAACTCAAGTGTTAAAACAAGGTGCGACATGGAATGGAGGTGGGCACCGTAAAAGAGATAGACAGATATGGAGACGTAAAAGGTCTGTGATAAATGGTGCAGCAACTGCCTTTAATATGGGTACCTCAGTTGTTAATACTATTGATTTGGCGACACTGGATCAAAAGGTTAGAGACCTAGGGTCTCGCATTAAAGCTGTATTACAAAAGACAAGTGAAAATACAGATAAAGAATTAACTGAGGATCAAACGCTGATCATACATTTGTAAAAGATAGCTACAGTGCTAGAAACACACGCCCAAACCATTAATAAATTAATAAAGGAAGAATACAATGCATCTCAGCAGGCAGCTGCTAATGACATATGTAGCACATATGGTAACTGGATTGTGGAACAAACCCGAGAAATGTGCGGGTTAGGTTGATTGGCTATGATAAATTGACCCTTAGTGTTAGGGGGATTAAATATGTGGGGTTACGGGGATAGGGTGGGATATGCGTTTGTGTAGGGGTTACCGGGATCGGGTGGGATATGTGTCGGTGCAGGCTCGATGGGCCGAAATGGCCTCTATCTGCACTGTGGGGTTTCTGTAATTCTGTGATTCTGTGATACAGGCAGGGGAAGTACCCTTATGGATAACAAATCAACAATTACGGGTGAACCTGACTGGTGGGCACAAGGGGGGTGGTACATCTAAACGGGCAGTGGCAGGCAGGAGCTTGACGGATTGCCAGTTGAGAGCAATGGTTCAGGTGAACCCCACACAAGTCGAATGTAAACCTGACGGGGGAGGGCTCCTAGGGTTGGTATTGGTAATACCGGTAATGGCACCCGAGGCCCAAGGACGAGGGGTGTACCAAATACAGAATATTGGGGTCGTGAAGGACGGAATGCACATATCCCATCACAATATGTTACCATATGCTGTAAAGATTAAAGGGAATTTGGCTGGAACAAAATTGGAGGGATGTGTTACTAGACACGTGTAGGGGGTTTCTCTTGCTTGCTCTGGTCTCCTGCCAGGCTTCTTGCAATAATTACCCGTGAGTGGTTCGACCCACTCGCCCCTACGGTTCTCGACCTTGGATTTAGGTGCAGGGAGCTGTAGTGCAGAAAAACTCAATAGACCAGGTCGAATAGCACAAAATGGATGCCTTTATTGAACAGTTTGCAACATTATAAAATACATGTCATATGCACAGATTAAAGAAACTACAAGCATGCACACATCTATAAACTTAACTCTATGGAAATGGGGAACACACGGCACATCGTAAAAGGGGTAACACATTACAACTACCCTTAACCCCCTCCCCTAGACCTAACTAAGTTTCGACTTGAGGAACTCGGGATCATGCTCACCACTTTAAGAATTGCGAAAAGGGGTTTGCAGCCCTTCGACACAGCTTTCCGTCGTCACGTGGGTTTGGAAAGTTCTGGCACAGCTTGTTTTCCTCTTGGTTCTCCTGCGATGTAGGCAGCCGGTACAGCCTTGGTGAGCGCTCATCACGGATGAATCTGTTACCGATGTGACTTTAAGAACTGGATGCACATGGGTGAATCCATTACCAATGTGATGTTGAGACACTGGAGTGCCGGGCCCTGAGTGTCTTCTTCTCCGGCCTGGGTCGTCGATCTCCCGATGGTCTTCCTCGGGGCGGGACGCTGGTCCCAGAAAGCTTTCTTTATACAGTCATAATTGTCCTTCTGATTTGAAGCAGAGCTGGAGCACAGGGTGTCTTCTTCTTCGGCCTGGGTCGTAGATGATCTCCCGACAAAAGTACCCGGGCCACCCTCATCGTCTTCTCGTCGTGGCCGGGCCTTGCCTGCCCGAGCACCGAACACGGTCCGAACCGAAATGCTGCTTGGTTCTGATGGAGTCTGTCCCGAAGCGTTTTTGAAGCGTCCAAGAAGTGACGCCAAAGTGAAGCTTACTCCTGGACTTTTTTTCAATCCACAGTTATACCTTTTTGGAACATTCTTATCTCCCGCCAAATCATAGTCTTGTCTTTGTAATAATTTTGGCGGGCAGAACTCTCTGCAGGGGTGTTTTGTCTTCATAACGGGAGTCGGTGATAGCTTAACTGGCCTTCCTGGGCCGATAATGTCTTTGCTTTGTCACCGTAACTCGGCTTGTATATTGATCGGTCTGGAGATGGCCCTTGATGGCTGTTAAACGGCTTCTCTTTGTACAGTAAATGGGTTAAATTGTTCATTCAATTGTCCGCTCATTTCTTGATGGGCCTCATCCTGCTACCCAAATCTGTCCTGTACTTATAATCTAATCAATATGTATACTCAGTTCCATGAGTTTTGGTTTCCTGAAACTGGTTTTTCGCGGGCTTTAATGTCCTCAATCCACAAGCCTGTCTGGCTTGCAGCAACAGAAATTCAAATGGCCCCAGAAGCTGGTCCCGAGGTCTGGCGGCCATTTTGTGTGCCCTTTTATCAAAGGTTTCTCTGTACAAGCTTCTTTTGGTCAATAAAGCTGTCTTATTAACCCTGACTTCTTGCGTGATTACTTATGAAAATTTCGCGAATCTTACAGTCCCTCCTGTGATACTGATAGCTTGCTTAAAGTATCAATAACCCTTGGTGAGCAAATTTTCCCTGATTCCTCACATCCAAACATTCCTAGTGATTAACTACCTATAACCCCCACGACACATGCAGTTCCCATTTCAGAAAATTACATTGTGTACAGTTGGACAATCATAGGCAGTGCTACCTTAAACTATAACACATTCATCTTTCAGATGTGAAGGGGCCGATACCCCTTACAGCACCTGCATACACATTTTGTTAATCAAAATTAGAAAACCAATCAACGGTTACAACACAACAGTATTCATAACTCTAAATCATATAGTAACCAAAACCAGGAGTGGAGGGACGCTTTATCCTTTAATACTTAGCAGCCTAAGCGGGGGTCTCTTCACCCACTCGTACATAGCGTTCTCTCCATTCTCCTGTGTTCTCATGCCTCTGGAGGAGTTTGCCTCTCTTGCAATGCACGAACAGTAAATATATTACGATCAGAACCTGACACACTACTAGGATGTGGGATGCTGTTCTAATCCAGGGCGGGATCTCTATATTAGTGAACAGGTCCCACCATGGTGGGGTGACTATGTCTAATATGTCTTTGCCTATCTCCAATGTCTTCTGCTCTAGTGTGTAAAAATGCTTCTGTGAAACTATTACGGCTTTTAAAATCTTGGTGAGGTGTTCGGGGAGAGGGGGAATGATATAACCAAAATGAGCAACGAATCACTGTAAATCCGTGAAATTCTCTTTTACAGTGAGGTGAACAGGGGAAGGTACAGGAATGGGGACAATTCGCTGTTGTGCCACTTGAACTTCAGCCCTGGGTTTGAAACAGAAACTGCTGTCACTGACCGGACACCACCCGTGCTGTCCATGTTGGTAGTGAGGCGCTGCAGTGGTAACACAGTATATCCCACCTCCGATATATGCCACCTGCGGGGGCACATGGCCTTTTGCCATTGCCTCCATGGTGCAATTTACCAGCTTCGCGCTAGCGGCTCTGAACCCGCACTGTGGTTTTAAAAAGGCATTCAAGTGCTGGGGACACAGGATGATGTGTGCTCCCCGGCTTCGACACCCCGAGAGGTCGGTGCCTGTCATCGTACGCTCCCATCTGATGACATAAGGCGGGACCACTGTGTAACGAATGTGCGCACCCCCCTGAATGACTCCAATGTTCTCCACCCTGTATACCGGGGCGGGTTTTGCTGTGGGACCCAACACCGGCATCCTCACCACTATTCCCATGAAAGTGTGATTCGAGCGTCCACAGTCCACTGGGACTGGGTACGCCTCTGCAGCTAGTCTGAGCTGGCACGGACTTAATGCATTCTCAAAAGGGTGGAGCGCTTGCAAGTGCTTATTGCTGATCCAGGACGGGACCAAACCTTTGCTTTGCGGAACACCTCCGTTCAGTCCGTAAGGGTGACCCCGAGCTTCCGGTCGCCTGTCATTTTAATTCACCACTCCATTCCCACTCGGACCTCACCGTCCTTGGCCTCTTGTATTGTTCCATGGAAGCTCAACGTAAACTCGAGGAACAGCACCTCATCTTCCGATTAGGCAGTCTGCAGCCTTCCGGACTCAATATCGAGTTCAACAATTTCAGATCATAAGCTCGGCCCCCATTTCATTTTCTCTTGTAATTGTTCCACTCCTTTCCCCCCCCCTTTCCTTTTGTTTCACTCTCACACCTGGCAGCTATCTTTTGCCCTGCCAGTACACTTTACACCTAATCCCAGCCTATTACCATCTCGTCTAGATTCTAATCTCTTTTACTTCTTTTGTTTCTTTTATTCTTTTGTCCGATCGCAGCCCTGCCTCTGATGTAGTTTCTTTTCTTTCCAGTTTTGAAGAAGTGTCCAACCCGAAACGTCAACTCAAATTTCTCTCCACGGATGTTGCCTGACCTGCTGAGTTTTTCCAGCATTTTCTGTTGTTATTTCGGGACCAAACCTTGTGTTAAATCCTCCAGATTACTGCGGCCCTCGCCCAGTAACCACGCCCCATAAAGCACACAAGCCTCATTCTGTGCTGCCTGATCGGACGCATTCCGATCCTCCCGAATGAGTGCATTTACCATTCTAGCGTGTTTCTCCAGCTCAGCGATTATCTCTTTTAAATGTAGTGTCATGGCCTGTTTAGTGTCCGTGTGTAGATAAAGACACTGAAGACAGGAGTTGGTTCATAGGTATTTACTAAGCAAGCCTGGGGGGGGGGGGGGTTCTGAAGGATATACACAATACACAGGCTTATATAGCCCAAGTGGCAATTACCGGCATTACGCACACCTGGGGCTCTTAAAGGCACATACACCACAATTGCTCTTAAAGGCACATACACCACAATTCCTCCCCTTCTAGCTAACTAGTACATCATATTTTAAGTAATTATTAATTACATGTTATATGCAAAATAATATACATTGCTGTATTAATTAATTATAAGTTAGTCTCTCAGGGGGCTTCCTGACTCGGTCCGGATGACGCCTCGGGGGTGTAGTAGTTTCTGGTGGTGTAGTAGGTTCTTCTGGCAAGGCTGATTCGGCTTGAAGGCCAGTGTCGGGTTCATCGGGTTCCAGTATCACCGGATCGGAGGTAGATATGGGTATCTCTACTTCATCGTTAGATGTATAGCATGGTGGTGTAGGTTGTCCCTTTTCGGATGACTTGATGATTTGGTCAGCATGGCGCCTTATTATGCTTTCTCCGATGTCCACGGTATACATCAGTGGTCCTAGTCATGTGCAGATTGTTCCAGGCTGCCATTTCTTGGTACGGTAGTTCCGGGCCAAAAACGGTTGGCCTATCTGGAAGGCCCTAGTTGGCCTTTCAATCATGCCCTGAAACTGCCGGTTCTCCACGTCCCTTCGGATGTTGGGCTTGACCAAATCCAGCCGGCATCTTAGGTTTCTATTGTAGAACATCATGGCGGGAGTTTGGTTTGTAACCATATGTGTTGCATTCCTATATGCAAATAAGAAGTTATCCACCTTGTGCTGAAGTTTTATGTCTTCATTACCCATGGCCTTTATGGCCTTCTTAAAGGTCTGGACAAACCTTTCAGCCAATCCATTGGTGGTGGGATGGTATGGGGCGGACGTGTAGTGCTTTACCCCATTGTTCTTTAAGAACTTTCTGAATTCTTCGGACACAAATTGCGGTCCATTATCAGAACATATCTGTTCCGGCAGCCCATTCCTGGCAAATATGGTCCTTAATACTGTGATGGTTTTTTCCGTGGTGGTGGAGGACATCTTTATTACTTCCGGCCACTTGGAGTGTGCATCAACTGCGATTAAGAACATTGAGTCCATAAATGGACCAGCAAAGTCGATGTGCACCCTTTGTCAGGGAGATGAGGGCCACTCCCATGGATGTAGAGGGGCCTGTGGCGGAGCATTTTGGACCTTCTGGCATCCTAGGCAGCTCTTGATCATGTCTTCGATGTCTCCATCGATACCTGGCCACCATACAAACACCCTAGCTAGGTTCTTCATTTTCACTCCACCCAGATGCCCCTCGTGAAGCTCCTTTAGCACTTTATCCTGGAGTTTGGGTGGAATCACCACTCTGGATCCACACATCAAGGTTCCTCGGCACACTGACAGCTGTTCTCTTCTTTGCGAGAATGCTGGCAACAGTGGTTCGCCATGTGCTGGCCATCCCTTCATTGTTAGACCCGTGAGAGAGTAGGGTCATTTCTGGTCTCCCTTTCAATGGCAGCATTTGTCACCGGTAGACATTCCACTATGGTAGAGTGGAATATCTCTACTGGGTCTACTGTAGGTGCCTCTTCTATCGTTGGCAACAGCAGGCGCGATAAACCATCAGCATTCCCATGCTGTTTTGACCCTTTGTATTCAATGTTGTATTGGTGTGCCCCTAGAAAAAGGGACCACCTCTGTAGTCTTTGTGCCGTCATAATGGGGACACCTTTCTTAGGGTTGAATATGGAGATGAGGGGTTGATGGTCAGTCAGCAAGGTAAATTTTTGTCCGTGTAGGTAATGGTTGAATTTCTTCACTCCCCATACCAGGCTGAGTGCTTCCCTGTCTATCTGGGAATAGTTACGCTCAGCTGAGTTCAACGAGCGTGACGCAAAAGCTATCGGCCGTTCCGAGCCATCAGGGAATCTATGGGACAATACCGCTCCTATGCCATAAGGGGATGCATCGCACGCCAGTCTGATTGGTAGTGATGGGTTGTAATGAGCCAAAACTTTCTCGGATGTGATTAAGTCTTTACATTTATGGAAGGCACGTTTACAGTCTTCGTTCCATTTCCAAATCACTCCTGTGTGTAGAAGATCATTAAGAGGGTGTAGAATAGTTGATAGGTTCGGTAAAAATTTATGATAGTAATTTATTAATCCCAGGAATGACCTCAATTGTGAAACATTTTCAGGTGCTGGGGCTTTTATAACTGCTTCAATTTTTTCAGGTGACTTATGCAACCCTTCCTTATTAATTATGTGGCCACAATATGATATCTGATTTTGGAAAAATTCGCACTTGGGGCGATTTGCTCGTAGGCCCCGTTCTTTCAGCCTAGTGAGCACCTGCTCCAAATTGGCAAGGTGCTCGTTGTCGTTTTCTCCTGTTATAAGGATGTCGTCTAGGTAACACTGAGTCCCCGGAATCCCTTGCAGGACTTGCTCCATAGCTCTTTGCCAGATAGCTGGAGCTGATGCTACTCCAAAAACCAGTCGATTGTACTGGTACAGGCCTTTGTGTGTGTTTATTGTGAGATACTTTTTAGAGGTCTCCTCAACTTCCATCTGTAGATATGCCTGTGCCAAGTCAATTTTTGTGAAACGTTTTCCTCCGGATAGTGAGGCGAAAATATCTTCTATTCTCGGAAGAGGATACTGTACCGTGTGAAGGACCGGGTTTACAGTCACCTTAAAGTCCCCACAGAAGCAAATTTTTCTCTGTTCCTCAGAGTTATTTTTCAATGCTTTTTTCATGACTGGAACAATGGGTGTTGCCCATTCGCTCCAATCTATTTTGGATAATACGCCTGCCTTTTCCAAATTCTCCAGCTCTGCCTCGACTGCCGGACGTATTGCGTATGGCACCGGTCTTGCCTTAAAATTTTTTGGAATTGCTGCATCTTCCACTTTTATTGAGGCGGTGATGCCTTTCAAGGTTCCTAGTTTCTCTTGAAACACATCTTTGGCGTTGGCCAAGATGTCTTTTAATCGTTCAAGTATGATGTCATCCTTGTTTTTTTCCTTACTGGTCACCGTCAGTGCCTGAATGGAGTGCCAGTCTAAACGTATCTTCCTTATCCATTCACGTCCCAACAACGGTGGACCACCATCTTGTAGAATGTATAAATACAACTTTTGTATTTCTTTGCCGTTGTATACCACAGGCACCTTTATTTTTCCTTTGGGGTATACTTTCTGCCCCGTATATGTTTTTAAGATAATGGATGTGTCTTTTAGAGGTATATGCGAAAATAGCCTCTCGTAATCTCGTCGATTTATTACGGTTAGAGCTGATCCTGTATCTCGCTCCATTTTAACTGGGGACCCTGCTATTATGAGGGTAACCCAAATGGTCTGGTAATCTTCATTGGCAATTACATTATGTAATTTGAGAGAGCTTAGTCTCTTGTTCCCGGAGTCGCTATCGCTCTTCTGGTCTTTGGAGCTACTGTCCGTCATCATTTGTACCTTTCTGTGCTTTTCCTTATTGATTCTTTTCCCGTTAGTGGATTTTTTATTTTCAGATCGGCATACATGTGGAATGTGTCCCATCTTTCCGCATCGCCTGCATGCTTTTTCTTTGAACCAGCAATCCCTCTGGTCATGGTTGGATCTGCCGCAGCGATAACATCTCTTGAAACCCCGTGTCATTTCATGGGTGCCGAAGTCCTGTGGCCTTCGTTTTATCTTTGCCGCTCCTATTGCACTGAAAGCCTTGTCCAGTGTTAAATCTTTTCCAGAAGATACCTTTTTTTGTGTTTCTACACTTAGGGGATCGCAGGTGAATTTGTCTTGCAGAGAATCTGCCTCGAATTGGCAGTGCAGGGTATCAACAATCTCCTCAAAATTATTGTCCATCGGTTCGGCTGGAGTGATTAAGTTGCGTAACAGCTTGTATGTTTCTGCGCCCATTAGATCCAGAAGCACTGAAGCTTTTTTTTCATCTTCTATTCCATTTGCGGTGCAAAACACCTCCACTCTTTCTACATATGTGGTCCAATTCTCTATCTTGTTATCAAAAACATCAATATTGCCAAAGTTAGGCTCTGTTTCATTATCAAAAGCATCCACATTGCCAGACTTAGGTATTTCAAAAAAAAGATATAGCACTTCCCGCGCTTTTTTCTTCTTCCCTGTAGCAATGATATGGCGCTTCCTGCGCTTTCCCGCCGCTGCTACCGATAACAACGCTGTTTTACTGTGGTTTCCGTTTATTCACTGTTGGAGACTCGTTCCCGACGGAGGTCTGAACGCTGACCTGCTTGCCACGCCGGCCGTCTCCCGAGTGCACCCTCCCAGTCCGTTATTGCTTGCCTCCGATTTTGCTGCCTGTCTCAGCTGTCGAGCCCGACACTGGAGCCCCAGCCTGACGCCCAGGAAGGATTAGGGCAGTACCTGCCACCAGCTTGGACAGCTGGTGAAACCACAGTTTCTATAACTTCCTTGAGTCTTCTGGACGCTGGAGGAATCAATGTCCTTGAGGTGCTGCCGAATTACAGGTAAGTCCGTTTCCACTTCGTCGCCACTGTAGTGTCCGTGTGTAGATAAAGACACTGAAGACAGGAGTTGGTTCATAGGTATTTACTAAGCAAGTCTGGGGGGGGGTTCTAAATGATATACACAATACACAGGCTTATATAGCCCAAGTGGCAATTACCGGCATTACGCACACCTGGGGCTCTTAAAGGCACATACACCACAATTGCTCTTAAAGGCACATACACCACAGCCTGGTCCTCATGTAGCTCAGAGCCCACTACCTTATTTTTGTTTGTCAGTATGTTCTTTAACTGGGCCTTTAGACCATTAACCTGTGTCTGCAGCTCCATGTTGTCTAGAGCATTGACGACAGATGTCCCGGTACTAAAAGCAGTGAAAATGTCATTTACAGTACCCCTTCTTTGCCTTCCTACCCGATCCAAAACTTCCTGTGGTGTGGTGTACAATTTGGCTTTGTCGATGTCGGCAAAGTCAAATTCATAAAATTGTCTTAACATCCTGGTTAACAGAACCTGGTACAATTGCTCCGTTTCCTTGGGACACCACTCCGGCAATCGTACCTCAGTGAGGTTTAAAATCACTGAGGCCACCGCGTAGTGTACCCCTTGGTACAGCATCTGACCGGTGGGTACCAACACTAAACCGTTCCCGGGTCCCTTTGTGGTGGTGGGGCACCCTTCCTTCTGGGCTAGTGCTACTGGAATCGTGGGCAGGGGCTTGCGTGGGCGGGTGATGAGTTCAGTGGCGTTTACCAGAATCGGGGAGAATGGGGCTCCGCACGCCCGGGTGCTGACGTCCCACCTCATCCCTTTCCCTTCATCTTGCCACTGCCTCTGGAAAAAGATGGATATGCCTTTGGGGCAAATGCGCTTCGAACCCCACATGCAGACATATATCCCTTCATCTGGTTCCCACCATTTGTCCCAACACACACGTAATTGTCCGTGAGTCCCTGTAATTGTCCGATGGGTATTGTTACCCAGTCGCTCCCACTCGATTGTAGAGTTCTTCATATTCTTTCCCAGCTTTCGGAGCCACCACCATCTACTTAGCGGTACGTTCCCATTACACACCAAACAGATCCTCTTTCCCACAGTAACGCTGACTCTGGGTGCAATGATCCTCACCCGAGGGCACAGTAACAAAGTCTCTTGGTAGGCAAACCCGGATTTGCTGGAGTATTCAGTAGAATTCGACCCCAGCCATCCTGGCCATCTCCCTTGGTGGAAGTAGGTGGCGGTTTCCTCAACCTCTCACTTCCCCGTCCCATCCGTCACGATGGGGGCTCTGTCCCCGGAGCATCCGAACACGATGACGTCCTTGGTGCGGCCTCGGTAGGCCAACCCGCACCCGATCGCCGCGAGCACCACGAGAATCCTCTCCATTGTATCCCTGGTTTCTGAAAACGATAAGATGATGTAGCCAGGCTCCCTATAGGTGCTGGCCTAATTAAACGGACGCTCGGGTCCCCTGACCCTGCTTCCAAACATACACACACACTGGGCAGACTTCGAAAACTACCGTTTAAAACAACCCCATCATCTTAAACTTTACATGTCTTAAACTAACATTAAAATTACTCAACTTAACTTATCATTACCTAAACTTATGTACAGCGCCGCCCTCCTTCGGGTGGCCTACCTAATTCCTGTGAGGGCTGCAGCGTTCTGCCCCCTGTGGCGGGGCTGCACTGACCTTCGGCTTTGATCCCCCGCAGCCTGTCGCTGCTGCTGAACGGGAATCGTGTCTTTCCTGGGCTTTCTGAAGTCGGCGTCTACTGGGAGTGGGTGACTCGGGCCAAGACCTCACAGGCTGAGGCGTTCGGGTCGACCTACGAGGGAGCGCCTTGGGCGATGCTCCCAGGGCTAACGGACCGGGGATCGGGACCTTCAGCATCGCAGCCTGTGGTCCCACCACAGCTGCCGGCTCCGGCTCCCCTCCCTCAGGCTCCACCCCCCCGGGGCCGGGATCTGTAGCATCCGACTCCCCTCCACCTGTCCCCACAGGTGGTGAGTCTCTGCCTCCAATCCCTACCTCCCCTAAGCTCGAGTCGGCGTCGGGACCTTCGGCCTCTGACTCCTCCTTCTCCTCCGTGATCGGGTCCGGGGCGGGGTCGAGCTGTTCGGGCTCTTCCTCGTCCGAATCCCAGATCAACGGGGAGACCTTCCACTCCATTGGGATGACTCCTCCCCTCACGCAGGCTACAGTTCCAGCCTGTGTGATCTGTGACCCTGTCTCAGGCTGAGGATTTCTGTCCTCAGACCTGGCCCCGGTTTTTGGCCCTTGTGCACCCGGCTTAAACAGTTTACACTGGTTAATGTGAAACCATTTAGTACGTTGGGGCACCTTCACTGCGTAGACCATGGGGCTGGCCTTGTCTACAATGCTGTAGGGCCCCATGTACAGTGGTTCTAGACTCTCTACTCGGGCATAGTTCCTAACCATGTCCTGGTCTCCGACTTCCCACTCTTGCTTCTTACGGGGTTCCAGCAACAGTCGCTTGCCCTGATGCTGTCTCCCCATGTTCCCAGCCGCTTGCTCATAAACCTGTTTCAGGCACTCCAAAAGGGTTTGGACGAACTTGTCCCGATTCACCTCTTGGAGCTGGCCCTCAGTGAGCACCGGGGCTAGTACATGGGTGGGTGTTCGCATGATCCTCCCAGTCATTAACTCGGGCGGGGAGTACCCCGTACTTTTGGACTGGCTGGCCCGGATCCCCATGAGGACTAGAGGCAGGATCTCTGTCCATTTCTTGGGCGAGCCCATTGCCTCTTTCCTCAGCTTTTCCTTGAGGGTCCGGTTCATGCGTTCAACAATCCCGGATGATTGGGGATTGTGCGCTACGTGCCACTTCCCTTCAATGCCCAAGAGCATGTAGGTGTTCTGCATCACTTGGCCGGTGAAATGACTCCCTTGGTCGGACTCCACAAACCGGGGGAGCCCCCACTGTGAGAACACTTCCCGGATCAAGATCTTGGCAGTACCCAGCGCCGTAGCTGTTCTACACGGGATGGCTTCTACCCACTTGGTAAACACATCCACCAGGACAAGGCAGTACTTATAACCTCCCTGGGCGGTGGGCAGGGGCCCTATGTAGTCGACCTGTATCGACTGCCATGGTACCTCTACCCTCCTGATGTGCCCCATGGGCTCCTTCCTTTTCTGGGGGTCTGGGTTGTTTGCAGCGCACACAAGACAGCTTGCACAGAACTCGCGGACATCGTCTCGAAGTCCCGGCCACCATCCCGCCTGCTCTACCCGTTGCCAGGTAACCTCAGGCCCGGGGTGTCCTGCCCCTGGACCCTCATGGGCCAGTTGAAGGAATTCCCTCCAGTGCTGCTGCGGCACAACCCACTGTTTCTCTCGGAACAACATGCCTTCCTTGATGGAGAGGGCTGCCGTACTGTACGGACCCTTTACCTGCTTGCCCTCAGTGATGGCATTGAGGACTGTTTTCAGGGCGGGATCCAGGGTTTGGACGGTCTTTAGGTCTAGGGGCGGTGTCACCCCTGTGTTCCCTGGAGTCCCCTTCCTGCCTCGGATCGCTGCCACGGGTCCGGGTCCATAGGGGTCCCAGAAAATGCCGTTGCGGGCACCCTCCCTGGCTAGCGCATCCGCCTGCTGGTTGCCCTGACTGCGGGATTCTGTGGTGGAATGAGCCTTCACCTTGTGGATGAACACTTCCCCTTCCTCCCCCACTGCTGTCAGGATCTTTTCCAGCAAGGGCTTAACTGTTAAAGGTCGTCCGTCTGCGGAGGTGTATCCGCGATGAGACCAAATGGTTGGTATTCCGTACACGAATTGCATGTGAACATGCTGTCCGAGCAAATCGTGTATGGGGTTGGGAAGATCTCGGGGTGGGTACCCACGTACGCCACCGCGGACAGTTCAGCCTGCTGTGCGCTCATAGTGCTGGGGAGCCTAATCGCCAGGGCAATGTTTGCCGCGGGGTCATAAACTCCACACCCTGTGAGTCGTTCGCCAGCAGATACCGTGCTAGAATCATCTACGTAGATCTCGCGGCCTGTGGGTTGTATCCCGGCCCATAAACCTATGTTCATCTCCCATACCCCTTCGACGGAATACCGATGGGCTGTTCCGGGATATACCAGGTGGGCCGCGAGCTTCGGCTCGCAAAGACCTTTAACTTTGAGATCCATCTGAGAAAGGAGGAGGGTCCAGCGTGCAATCCGAGCGCTGCTTACAGTCCCATCCTTAATCCTTCCATCCAGAAGCATCTTTGTGGGTGTGTGGTGGGTGAGGAGAGTGATGGGAGAGGTTCCTGTGAAGATCACTGATCTGTTCACAGCCCAATGCGTGGCCAGGAGATGCCGTTCGCAATTGGAAAAACTCCTCTCCACATCTGTAAGCACCCTGGAGGAGTAGACCACTGGTCTCAGCTTGCCATGTTGCTCCTGGAACAGCACGGCGCTCAGGCTGTCTCCACTGGTGGCTACTTCCAAGAAAAACTCCTCCCCCCCATCTATGGCCCCTAGGGCTGGCGCGGTCTGCAGGTCCCTCTTCAACTTCTCGAATGCTGCCTGACAACCCTCGTCCCAAGACCACTCGACTCCCTTGTGTAAGAGTCGGAGTAGCAGGGCTGCTGTGGCTGCATACTCCTCGATGAAGTCTCTGCTGTACCCGGTCAGTCCCCAAAAGGACCTCACACCCGTTACTGTGTTAGGAATCGGCAAATCTTGTACCAATTCCCGTCTAGCCTTATCTATGGCTCTTTCCCCAGCGCGGATGGCCAGACCCAGGAATTTCACCTCCTGCTGGCCGATCCGTGCTTTCTTTGGGTTTACTTTAAAACCCTTCCTTTCCAGTAGCTCCAATAATTCGGCTAATAGTGGGCCGTACTCCTCCCTTGAATCGGTGAACAGGAGCAAGTCGTCCACATACTGCACTATCTGATTGGGCTGGCTAAATTATTTTAAACTTCCTGCCATGCACTGATGGAAAATGCTGGGGCTGTTGTGGAAACCCTGTGGCAAGCAGTTCCAAGTGTACTGTTGCCCTTTAAAAGTAAAGGCAAACTTGTGCTGATCCTCCCGCCACAACGGAATGGACCAAAAACCGTTCGAGATATCCAGCACCGTGAACGTGGTCGTGGATGCTGGAATACTCCCTATTAGGTCGGCAACTGCTGCTACCGTGGGCGCGCAGGCTGCGATGTTAATGTTGAGGACTCTGTAGTCCACCATGGCCCTCCACGAATTGTCCGGCTTCTTTACCGGCCATAAAGGGGAGTTCACGTGAGTGGCTATCGGCCTCAACATGCCCTGCTGCACCAATGAAGATATTGCTGTCTCCATGTCGGGTTCTGCTTCCTTGGGGAAGTTATACTGCTTTTGGGGTCGGATCATGGGGTCCCCGTCTACGCTGACCTCAAAACCGGTGACCCTCCCACAGTCGTGCTTGTGGGTGGCAAACGCGGTCAGATTGTCCGACACACATGCTTGCAAGTCACTTGGGACATCCACGACCATAAGCTCGAGGTCGTAACCTCCTGACGGCTTCATGGTGCACAGGGCCCCTTTTTCTCCCTTCCCTGAGATCACGACTACCTTGCCTAACCCATTCTCGGCTCCCCAGAGACAGTGATTTCTAAGGTCCACGAGGATCCCGTGTTCCACCAAGAAATCAGACCCGAGGATGCCTTTCCTCCCCCCCCCTCGCTCCACTTCAGCAGGATACACGTCCATGTGGTTTGGAGTGCTCCCAAATGAATGGAGAGCGGGATGGAGAATGCGCCAGCCTGTACTTTGCCTGTGAAACCCGCTACTGAGAATGGAGCCTGGGTAGACAGAGGTGAGGCAAAAGGTTTAGCTGTGTGGATCACGGTACATGATGCCCCCGTATCCAACAGGTAACTACCCTTTTCCTTCCCTACCTCCATCTCCACAAGGGGTCTTCTCCACGCATCATAACGGAGCGGACACAGGTAGACGGGCTGCGCTGGCTTTAGTCATTTGGGCTCTGCGGTTTGGGCTGGGGGAGCAACAGGGCCGTTGGCGACTGCCACCTTCCCCTGCGAGGTCATTAGAGACCGCATTGCCTCTAAAACTGACTCGATCGCATCGGGATGGATCGACACATCGGCTCCCTTCTCCCAGACGGGCGTTTGGGCTGGGGCTGAGGGAGCTTTTCCCTTTGAATCTTTCCAAGGATTTTTACAGTCCCGGTGCCAGTGACCTTCCTTCCCACACCCGTAACAACTACTTTTGGCTTGGGGAGGGCGATTCCCCTCCTGATGCCATTCCTTTTTAACAGGAGCTGCAGGCCTCGCTTCATGCACCTTTCCCTTCGGGGGAGGCACTTCCTTACTCCTGCTGTTCCTGTAACCTATCGTGAGCTGATCTAGTACTAACTCTTCCATGGAGCGGGGGTTATTGGGGTCAAACCATGTTTTGGCCTGCTCCCTCACCTGGGGCAAGCAATTGGTGACCAGGCACCGGAGCCAATGAGCCCTTTGGCCATCGTCCAGCCCGTTCCGGGACGGCCCGCCCGGGCAGCTGCGCCGATACACTGACCACAAATTTCCGGCAAAAACCCTTGGGGGCTCTCCCTCTAGCTGTACCGTCCTACCCAATCAGAGGAACGGATTTCCGTCATCTTCCCCCATAACCTGCAGGACCTCGTCCCGTAAGTCCTCATACTCCCCGTGCCCTCCCTTGCTCTCGTCAGAGAGACACTGGAGTATCGAGCTGTCCAGGGAGAACAGCAGCATTTTACACTGTTCTCTCCCGTCGCAGTCATTAACTGCTGCGGTCTGCTCCACGTCCCTAAAATGGACGAAGTGGTCTCCTGACTCGGAGAGTTTTGGGATGTGGCTTATCATTGCCCTTAGCTGTTGTGCGCTGTGGGGCATTATGATCTGATTGACGAGGGGTCCGTCCTCGCCATCGTCATTGCCTGGACCGAGCCTCCGGTGTCGAACGGGACACAGCGGTACCGGCTTAGACACTACTACCTGGGGTTGCTCTACCTCCGGAATCTCTTTGACTAACTTCACCGTTACCTTCCCCTCATCCCAAGACTCACTATAGCTGGGAGGTGCCGATGGCATGGTGGTTGGTCCCACAACTGCCTCTTGTGGAATCGGTCTTTTGGATTCCTTGGCTAACAGTAGCTGGCTCGCTGGTGGGTTTATGAGACACACCAAGCCGTTTGCCTTCGCTAGGGCCGTTGTCAGGTCCTCTAGTTCCCTTTGCCAAGCGCTATGGTCGGCGTTCTCAGACCTATCCTCGATAGCCATCTTGTATGCTGCCCTAGCTCCCAGAATACTTTCCTCCTGTGCCTCTACCTGCTGAGCTAGGCGGAAACACCTGTCCCTTATTCTACCTTCACTGGCCTTGGCCTCAATGACCTGACACTCCAAGTAACCTATCTTGGTCTCATGGCGATGGGTTGTGGATTGGCGTTCCTGATTCAGCTCGTTGAGCGACTCAATCAGTTTCTTTCCTCCCGCAACCTTTTCCTCTACTTCTGCTAGTAACCCTTTTATCTGGGCCGTCTGTGCTACAACGACTTGGTCCAAAAGCTGGACATGCTTCTTGTAGCACATTAGCCAGACCGCTTTTTCTACAGATCTTCTGTGCTCTTTGCTTTCTGTCCACTTGATGGCTGCGTCTAGCGGGTGCCTATCTCTTAATAGGTCAGATATCCACTGTTTTGTAAAGTTTACCTTCCCAAAAACATAATCCGCTATTCTCTCATCCATCACATTTCGTTTATTCAGACCTTGATCTAAAACATTACATTCCTGCTGCCAAGGTCCTGCCGCAGGCACCATCTCTGCAGGGGGTTTCTCTTGCTCGTTCTGGTCTCCTGACAGGCTTCTTGCAATAATTACCCGTGAGTGGTTCGACCCACTCGCCCCTACGGTTCTCGAACTTGGACTTAGGTGCAGGGAGCTGTAGTGCAGAAAAACTCAATAGACCAGGTCGAATAGCACGAAATGGATGCCTTTATTGAACAGTTTGCAACATTATAAAATACATGTCATATGCACAGATTAAAGAAACTACAAGCATGCACACATCTATAAACTTAACTCTATGGAAATGGGGAACACACGGCACATCGTAAAAGGGGTAACACATTACAACAACCCTTAACCCCCTCCCCTAGACCTAACTAAGTTTCGACTTGAGGAACTCGGGATCATGCTCACTACTTTAAGAATTGCGAAAAGGGGTTTGCAGCCTTTCGACACAGCTTTCCGTCGTCACGTGGGTTTGGAAAGTTCTGGCGCAGCTTGTTTTCCTCTTGGTTCTCCTGCGATGTAGGCAGCCGGTACAGCCTTGGTGAGCGCTCACCATGGATGAATCCGTTACCGACGTGACTTTAAGAACTGGATGCACATGGGTGAATCCATTAACAATGTGATGTTGAGACACTGGAGTGCTGGGCCCTGAGTGCCTTCTTCTCTGGCCTGGGTCGTCGATCTCCCGATGGTCTTCCTCGGGGCGGGACGCTGGTCCCAAAAAGCTTTCTTTATACAGTCATAATTGTCCTTCTGATTTGAAGAAGAGCTGGAGCACAGGGTGTCTTCTTCTTCGGCCTGGGTCGTCGATGATCTCCTGACAAAAGTACCCGGGCCACCCTCATCGTCTTCTCGTCGTGGCCGGGCCTTGCCTGCCCGAGCACCGAACACGGTCCGAACCGAAATGCTGCTTGGTTCCGATGGAGTCTGTTCCGAAGCGTTTTTGAAGCATCCAAGAAGTGAAGCCGAAGTGAAGCTTACTCCTGAACTTTTTTTCAATCCACAGTTATACCTTTTTGGAACATTCTTATCTCCCGCCAAATCATAGTCCTGTCTTCGTAATAATTTTGGCGGGCAGAACTCTCTGCAGGGGTGTTTTGTCTTCATAACGGGAGTCGGTGATAGCTTAACTGGCCTTCCTGGGCCGATAATGTATTTGCTTTGTCACCGTAACTCGGCTTGTATATTGATCGGTCTGGAGATGGCCCTTGATGGCTGTTAAACGGCTTCTCTTTGTACAGTAAATGGGTTAAAGTTTTCATTCAATTGTCCGCCCATTTCTTGATGGGCCTCATCCTGCTACCCAAATCTGTCCTGTACTTATAATCTAATCAATATGTATACTCAGTTCCATGAGTTTTGGTTTCCTGAAACTGGTTTTTCGCAGGCTTTAATGTCCTCAATCCACAAGCCTGTCTGGCTTGCAGTAACAGAAATTCAAATGGTCCCAGAAGCTGGTCACGAGGTCTGGCGGCCATTTTGTGTGCCCTTTTATCAAAGGTTTCTCTGTACAAGCTTCTTTTGGTCAATAAAGCTGTCTTATTAACCCTGACTTCTTGCGTGATTACTTATGAAAATTTCGCGAATCTTACACACACTATCACTGTATGTCCACATAGTATTGGACACAGCCCAGAGGCACAGTGTGGGTTTAACAATACTGGTACCAATCAGGATATTAATTGTACCATGGAGGCCCTAGAGGCGGATTTAAAAACCACTCAAGTGGCATACGCCAGAAAGGGTGAATATTGCGTTACAACTAATTTGAAAATGTTTAAATATGCCAATCTAACTTGTGATATTCCAAGTTCAGAGTTCTGCTTCACTCCTGAAATCCCGGTACGGATTGGACACGAGGAATTGGTGGAGATACACCAGCATAACCTCACCATCTTACAAGTTTCTGAAGATATCAAGAAAGACTTAAAAGACTATCAGAACACATTTGGGTATCCGATACCCCTGTTGCCCGAACACTTGAAAGTATTGCAAATGGAGATATGCCTCTCCCAGAAGGTTTATTATAACCTACAACAGAACAATAAAAACATTAAGCATGACATTGATCAAATTAAAGTCACCGCTTGGTGGGATGACCTTTGGAGTTGGGGGCTGAATATACAGATCCATCCTTGGATTAGATTAATCTCACATGTATTAGTAGTAGTGCAGTTTGTTATAATGTGCTTCTTGATTTTCATGGCCTGTAATAAATGTCATAGGCAGAGGATGAAAAGGTTGGCTAAGGCAGTAAAGCAGAGACTGGGTGAGAATGTCCCCAGTGCCTCTTTGATCTCAACAAAGGACACGTCTGAGTGGTACCGGGAGTAGTATATATCGGGGTAAGGTGCATATAAAAGGGGAGACAATCATAGTTTGATAGGACTTTCAGATGTTCTGTCTCTCTTCCACCCGGACTGGTGGCCACCATGAAGGGAATCTGGTTAAGATGAGGTGCAGCATCCTGCATATAGGTGACAGATAGGGGTTGGCTACCTTGGGCTTAGCCAAGGGCCAAAAGAGGGGATTGTTAGGATAAAATTTGGTTTAAAAGATATAAAGGGGTCCTCAATATTCAACCGGTATAAAACTGTCTGAAAGGTACCATTTAGTCTTGTTAGCTGGAAAACAAAATGCAAAGCACCATGGGATACTTGGCTATATTAACTCTTTTTAAACTAACAAGTAGATGACCAAGGACATTCCAAAGCTCCGCTCGTAAATTACTCCGAGTACATGTTTGGAGGAGGCCTCTTGAAAGAGATAAGGCACAAAGGCACATTGATGAGACCTTTGCAGACAGGTCTTAGAGAATAGTCAGCTGGCCCTTTTTGACGAGGGCTTTGTTCAGCAAGGCCATGTCGTGCTGAAGATGCCTGCCTCCCTATTTTGATAACAAGAATAAGAGATAAGCTCATGAATGCGAAGTTAGAATGATGCCTTTGCAGCCCATAAGCTTTTTACTGATGTATTCAGGGGGTACTCGAGTTCGAAGGACAGGCTTAGTAGTTGATTGATTAACCATGTAAACCAATGAAGTATCAATATTCCCATGTATACGCCCCCCATTAGTAATAAGTGTGTGTTGTCTAATAAACTGTATAAACTAAGCTGTATTGTCACTTTTCCTCTGAGAACGGAGCCTCCAGCTGGGGTTGGCTGAGGTGGTTCTCCCATGTGCACTCGTAATAAACTGGGTAACACCTGAGTCTGTTAGTTCTGTTTTACCATCCAGATTTTCCTCACTTACACTAGGGTAAAGGGAAAGGATGGGGAGGGAATTTCTGAAATGTGTTCATGAGAATTTCCTGGAACAGTATGTTCTTGGCCCAACTAGGAAGGAGGCATCGCTGGATCTGGTGCTGGGGAATGAGGTGGGCCAGGTCGACCAAGTGTCTGTGGGAGAACACTTGGGTACGAGTGATCATCCTATCATAAGATTTAGATTAGCAATGGAGAGGAGCAAGGAACAATCTAGAGTGGAATAGGGCTAACTTTAATGGGATGTGAAAGGATCTAGCCAGGGTAAAATGGAACTAAAGACTGACAGGAAAAACTGTAATGGAACAATGGGTGGTCTTTAATGAGGAGATGTTCCAAGTACAATTTCAAAATGCACATCATTATAAAATACATTTCCTGATTCAATTACTTCTTGTCCATGTAATCAATTTTAATTTCACAAACAAATTATGCCCAGACTATGTGATTTTACAAAGAAGACAAAAGTAACAATTGTGTTTGGATGCGAGTCATTTATCCTCCCCTTCGAGCAATGTGTCTTGGAAAATAGGATTACACAGGATATACGGCACAGAAACACACCATTCGGCCCAACCAGTCCATGCCGGCGTTTATGCTCCACTCGAGCCTCCTCCCGTCTTTCCCCATCTAACTCTATCAGCATAACCCTCTATTCCGTTCTCAGTCATAGGCTTGTCTAGCCTCCCCTTAAATGCATCTATACTATTCGCCTCAACCACTCCCTGTGGTAGCGAGTTCCACATTCTCCCCACTCTCTGGTTAAAGAAGTTTCTCCTGAATTCCCTGTTTGATTTCTTGGTGACTATCTTATATTGATGGCCTCTAGTTATGCTCTTCCCCACAAGTGGAAACACTCTCTCTCTATCTACTCTAGCAAAACCTTTCATAATTTTAAAGACCTTTCATGAAATTAGGTCACCCCTCAGCCTTTTTTCAAGAGAAAAGAGACCCAGCCTGTCCATCCTTTCCTGACAGGTATACCCTCTCATTTCTGGTATCATCCTTGTAAGTCTTCTCTGCACCCTCTCCAGTGCCTCTATATCCTTTTTATAATGTGGCGACCAGAATTGTACGCAGTGCTCCAAGTGTGGTCTAACCAAGGTTCGAAAGAAGTTTAGCATAACTTCACTACTTTTCCATTCTATAACAATTCAATTCTATAACAATCGATCCCAATAATTTAACCCAATAGGTTAATGTCTTAAGTCCAATTTTGTCAGCATGCTGCAACATTCGATGTCTGCAGATAACGGGAGATAAATTCTTAAAACTGCTGGATCTCTTGCTCTGCCATCAACCTCTTATCAAACTGGAGCTGGCATTGCCTAATATGGTCGTCTCTGGCTACTGCACAGTCCAGAGACACAAGTCTTCATTTTCTTCAACACACATGAACAACGTTAGAAGCAGTAAAAACACTGGCCTTCCTGGGGCAGCACAAACCACTAGTCTCCAGACTTTTCTTATCCCAACATCATATTTCTGATTGAAATATTCTGTGATGAAAATATCCAAGGCCAGTTGGTTGCAAACACCAGCTGTTTCTCAGTGAAATCTCTCTCTCTCTAATGATACCCACCACATTTTCCCCAATATCAAATGAACTAAACATGAACACCTTCCAGAAGTTGAATTAACCGAGGTCCATATGTCAACACCCCTCTCATCTTCCATTCACTTCAATTGAAAGGAAACTGACGGATTGGACCAGTCAGGATTTGAAAGATATTTACAACAGATTCTAGATGTTCTTAGAGTTGGGATCTTTCTCTATTCTGTCCACTCGAGGAGTTAGATAACAGACTTTCTCCTGTGAATATAGAGCTGGGGTATTGGGCCATGATGTGTTCACTTGTTCATCTTGTTGACTCTAAATCTTTGCCAATTATTTGATGTGATCTGTTTAATTGTACGTAATTTTTAAAAATACACTTACTGAGAGGATTCAAATTTAAATTGAAAGCAGGTTTGCAGGCGTGATGCTCTATTCACACATCAAAGGTGAGAGAGATACTGTTGGACACACGCTAAGTCCAGTAGCTGAACGTGATTAACAGACTGGGTTTTGTGTTTAGTAATCTCGGGCGTGTTACCGAGACCTTCCCTGGATACCAAGGCTAGGAGAGGCACTCTGGAAGGTATGGGGAGCTGGGACTTGTCCATGAGAGTAACCGAAGGTAGGAGAACTGAAATAATCTCGAGTTAGAAAGGAGAAAAGGCCCAAAAATGGAGCAGTTGGTAACAGGACATCAATTAGTCTCCTTTTGGAGACATCAAATATCGCCACACTGTGTTATTTGAAATATCAAAGAACTAAACTCCAGCCCAGTTATAGGGGTTATTAACATCAGCAGAAACAAACTCCAACTGTCAGAATGGACATGATTCAGTCGGGATGTGATTGAAAGCAGCAATAACAGCAGAATCCAACCCCGGTCACTTGTGAACTCGCTGGTGTCTCAGTAGGTGGGATGAAGTAGTGAATCCTTTCCCACAGTTGGAGCAGGTGAACGGCCTCTCCCCAGCGTGACTGCGCCGATGAATTTCCAGATTAGACGACAAATGAATTCCTTCCCACAGTGCCCACATTTCCACGGTTTCTCCGTGGTGCGGGTGTCCTTGTGTCTCTCCAGGTTGGACTATCAATTGAAGTCTCGTCCACACACAGAACGTGTGAACGGTTTCTCCCCGCTGTGAATGGTGCGATGTTTTTCCAGGCTGTGTAACTGGTTAAAGCTCTTTCTACAGTCAGTGCACTGGAACACTCTCACTCGGGTGTGTGTGTCTCGGTGCTTTTCCAGTCACATTGATGTTTGAAATCTTTTCCCAGACAGAACAGACAAACAATTCTCCTTCCAAATTCAAAGGCCGACGATATTCAGGTCCTGATGAATCGAGACTGACAGATCTTGACATGATGTTTGGTTCAAGATTCCGTCTGCAAATCCTCCCCTTCTAATACCCTGTAAAAGGAGTTTACAACACTCATCACTGTAAGTACAGGACAGAAATTCAGAACAGACAATTCTAGTTTCTAAGGAACATTCTTTCCTCTCTTGTTCCCCCAAAGCTGTAAATCCCCGTCCCACACATTGTCCCTCCTCCCTGTGCTAAAATACAAAACAATCACACATCTCAGGACAGTTTGTCTTTTGCTCCCCTCTCTCTCCCCTCGCCGGAAGGTGCTGACTCTGGCTGGGTTCAGTTCTACACTCACTGGTTCCCCTCCCTCTCCTGCCCTGAAGGTGCTGACTCTGGCTGGGTTCAGTTCTTCACTCTCTGGTTCCCCTCCCTCTCCTGCCCTGAAGGTGCTGACTCTGGCTGGGTTCAGTTCTACACTCACTAGTTCCCCTCCCTCTCCTGCCCTCAAGGTACTAACTCTGGCTGGCTTCAGTTCTACACTCACTGGTTCCCTTCCCTCTCCTGCCCTGAAGGCGCTGACTCTGGCTGGGTTCAGTTCTACAGTCACTGAGTCCCCTCTCTCCCTCTGGTTAACAAAATGGAGGCTCGTGGAACAGGTTGGTTCGTGGCAGCTTGGATAAGGAATTGGCTTAAGGACAGAAAACAGCGAGTTGTGGTAAATGGCTGTTTTTCAGCCTGGAGGATGGTAGACAGTGATGTTCCCCAATGGTCAGTACTATATATAAATGACCTGGATATTGGAATACAAAGTAGAATTTCTAAATTTGCCAATGACACCAAACATGGGGGGGTCTGGCAAAGTGAGGATGATACCAATCGACTGCAACGGACATACATAGAAAGGGTAACAGAATGGGCAGACAAGTGACAGATGGAATTTAATACAGAGAAGTGAGAGGTGATGCACTTTGGTAGCAGGAACAGGGAGAGGCAATATACACTTAATGGCACAATTTTAACGAGTGTGCAGGGACAGAGGGACCTGGGAGTTAATGTGCATAGGTCCCTGAAGGTGACAGGACATATTCAGAGAGTGGTTAACAAAGCATATGGGATCTTGGGTTTCATAAATAGAGGTATTGAGTACAAAAGTAGAGAAGTTATGGTGAATCTGTATCTTTATAAAGTGCTGGTTAGGCCACAACTGGAGTATTGCATTCAGTTCTGGTCACCACACTTTAGGAAGGATGTGAAGGCCCTTGAGAGGGTGCAGACGAGATTTACCAGAATGGTTCTGGGGATGGGGTATGTTAGCTACAAGGACAGGTTGGAGAAGCTGGATTTGTTTTAACTGGAGCAAAGGAAGTTGAGGGGTGATTTGGTAGAGGTGTACAAGATTATGACGGGTTTGGATAGGCTAGACGGGGTAAGGTTGTTCCCACTAGTTGATGGTACAAGGACTAGGGAAGCCAGATTTAAGGTTTTGGGCAAGAGATACAGGGGGATGTGAGGAAAAACTTTTTACGCAGCAAGTGGTGATGATCTGGAACTCGCTGCCAATGAAAGTGGTGGAAGCAGACACACTCAATGTTTTCAAGGGGTGACTAGATAGACACTTGAGGGAAATAAACTTGCAGGGCTACAGGGATAGAGCAGGGCAATGGGACTGCTCTACAGAGAGCCGGCACGGACTCGATGGGCCGAATGGCCTCCTTCTGCGCCGTTATAACATTACTCCTCCCCTGAAGGTGCTGGCTCTGGCTGGGTTCAGTTCTGCACTCACTGGTTCCCCCCCTCACCTCCCCAAAGGCAGATTATTATCGGAACGGCAATAGATTGGGGGAAGGGGAAGTGCAACGAGACCTGGGTGTCCTTGTGCGCCAGTCGTTGAAGGGAAGCATGCAGGTGCAGCAGGCGGTTAAGAAGGCAAATGGTATGTTGGCCTTCGTAGCGAGAGGGTTCGAGTACAGGAACAAGGATGTCTTGCTGCAGTTGTACAGGGCCTTGGTGAGACCACATCTTGAGTATTGTGTGCAGTTTTGGTCGCCTTATCTGAGGAAGGAAGTTCTTGCCATGGAGGGAGTGCAGTGAAGATTCACCAGGCTGATACCTGCGATGGCAGTGATGACGTATGAGGAGAGATTGGGTCGATTGGGCTTATACTCGCTGGAGTTTAGAAGAATGACAAGGGATCTCATTGAAACATATAAAATTCTAACAGGACTAGACAGACTAGATGCAGGAAGGATGTTCCCGATGGTCGGGGAGTCCAGAACCAGGGGTCACAGTCTAAGGATACGGGGTTAGCCATTTAGGACAGAGATGAGGAGGAATTTCTTCACCCAGAGTGGTGAACCTGTGGAATTCTCTACTACAGAAGGCAGTCGAGGCCAATGCATTAAATATATTCAAGAAGGAGTTGGATATATTTCTTAAGGCTAAAGGGATCAAGGGATATGGAGAGAAGGCAGGAACGGGGTACTGAATTTGGTCAGCCATGATCTCATTGAATGGCGGAGCAGGCTCGAGGGGCCGAATGGCCTACTCCTGTTCCTATCTTCTATGTTTCTATGAAGGTTATGACTCTGGCTGGGTTCAGTTCTACACTCACTGATTCCCCTCCCTCTCCTCCCCTGAAGGTACTGCCTCTGGCTGGGTTCAGTTCACTCAGTGGGATGCTGAAGCCCCGTCCACTGATGGGTCCTTTACAAAAATGGCCGCGCACGCGCTCTACCGCTTGATGAAGCAAGTCTGCGACAAACACATCTGCAGCTTTCCTTTACAAAGATGGCCGCAATCAGCCTCGGCCTATTAGCAGGAAAAAGCCCCGGAGTTGCAAACGCGGAAACTATAAGTTCTCATTCGGGACTTGCCGCCTACACCAGGTGTTTATGAAGCCCGCCCACCGAGTGCGTTTCCTCCCTGCGCCCCGCTGAATCGTAATCGACGCAAAAATCGCATCTCCCGCCTTTGTCCACTTCTGGTACCCGCATTGCTCGTCTCAGTGACACTGCGCATGCGCCGAATATTGTCGGGAAGTGCGCCTGCGCACTGTGCTCTTCCAGTTGTTATCAGGCACATTCTCCCCCGGGGGGCATGCTGGGGACAAGCCCCGCCATTGAAAGTGCCAATTCGTGAATGGAGAATGAGTTTCCCTGATCCGAGAGAGAGAAAATTAATCAGTAATTCACACAGAAACCCACTTTGCCATGGTTCTGTCCTGGATGTGATTAAGAACAGAATCCAAACCCCTGCAGTCACCTGTGAACGCACTGGGGTCTCAGCAGGTAGGGTGAATTTCTTCCCACACACAGGATATTGAAACCGCCTCTCTCCAGCATCAATGCGATGATCGTGCATCAGCTTCTTTGAACTTTGAAAGCTTTTCTCACATTCAGAGTATTTACAGCAACAGTTCTCAATGTGGACACTCTGGAGTGTCAACAGGTGGGACAACGGAGTGAATCCCTTCCCACACGTGACGTATCTAAACGGTCTCTCTCAGGTGTGACTGTGCTGGTGTGTCAGTAAATGGGATGGTCGATGGAATCACTTTCCACATACAGAGCAGTGAATAGATTCTCCCCCTTATGAACATGTTAGTGTTGGAATGGATGAGATAAGTGAATGACTAAAGATGCTGAGGAGAAAAGACAAGGAAGCAGTGCAGGAAAGTGATTGGGGTAAGGATAACCAGATTGTGTCAGGAAGGGACAGTGCGTACAGACAAAGGAGTGCATTAACAAATAGGGTCCGGGTAAGAAAAAATACTAATAAGACAAATAGGGGCATAGTACAAAAAATGTTAAGATGTCTAAAAATGTTAAAAGGACAAATCAAAAGGCACTATATCTGAATGCACGAAGCATTCGTAATAAGGTAGACGAATTAACAGCGCAAACAGATACAATATAATTGCGATTATGGAGACATAGCTGCAGGGTTACCAAGGCTGGGAGCTGAATATCCAAGGATATTCGATATTTAGGAAGGATAGGCGAAAAGGAAAAGGAGGTGGGGTGGCCTTGTTAGTAAAGGATGAATTCAGAGCAATAGTGAGAAAGGATATTGGCACAGAAAATCAAGATGTAGAATCAGTCTGGGTGGAGCTAAGAAGCAGCAAGGGGCAGAAAACATTGGTGGGAGTTGTCTATAGGCCTCCAAACAGTAGTGGTAATGTAGGGGATGGCATAAAACAGGAAATTAGAGATGCATGTAACAAGGGTACTACAGTAATCAGCGTGACTTTAATCTACATCGAGACTGGCCAAACCAAATTAGCAATACTACTGTAGAGGATGAATTCCTGGAGTGTGTACGAGATGTTTTTTTAGACCAGTACATTGAGGAGCCAACTAGGGAACAGGCAATCCAAGATTGGGTATTGTGCAATGAGAAGGGGTTAATTAATAATCTTGTTGTGCGGGGTCCTTTCGGGAAGAGTGACCATAACATGATAGAATTCTTCATTAAGATGGAAAGTGAAGAAGTCCAATCCGAAACTAGGGTCCTAAATCTAAACAAAGGAAACTACGAAGGTATGAGGAGTGAGTTGGCTATGATAGATTGGGGAGCTTCATTAAAAAGCATGATGGTGGATAGGCAATGGCTAACATTTAGGAACGAATGCATGAATTGCAACAGTTATACATTCCTTTCTGGCGCAAAATCACAAACGGAAAAACGGCCCAACCATGGCTAACAAAAGAAATTAAGGATGGTACCAGATCCAAAGAGAAGTCATATAAAGCTGCCAGAAAAAGTAGCAAGCCTGAGGATTGGGGACAGTTTAGAGTTCAGCAAAAAAGGAACAAGAGATTGACTGAGAGGGGAAAGATAGAGTATAAGAGTAAACTTGCAAGGAACATAAAAGCAGACTGTAAAAGCTTCTACACGTATGTAAAAAGAGAAAGATTAGTGAAGACAAATGTAGGCCCCTTAGTCAGAAACTGGAGAATTTATAATGGGGAACAAGGAAATGGAGGAGCAATTAAACAAATACTTTGGTTCTGTCTTCACGGAAGAGGACACAAATAACTTCCCAGAAATGCTAGGGAACCAAGGGTTTAGTGAAAAGGAGGAATTAAAGGAAATTAGTATTAGTAAAAAAAAGTGTGCTGGAGAAATTAATGGGACTGAAAGCTGATAAATCCCCAGGGCATGATAATCCACACCCCAGAGTACCAAAAGAGGTAGCCATGGGAATATCGTCGATACATTGGTTGTCCTCTTCTAAAATTCCATAGATTATGGAACAGTTCCTGCAGGTTGGAGGGTGGCAAATGTAACCCCACTATTTCAAAAAAGAGAGAAAACAGGGAACTACAGACCGGTTAGCCAAACATCAGTAGCAGGGAATGGCTAGAGTCTATTATAAAAGGATGTGATAACAGTACACTTAAAAAATATCAGCAGGATTAGACAAAGTCAACATGGATTTATGAAAGGGAAATCTTGTTTGACAAACCTACTGGAGTTTTTTGAAGATGTAACTGGTAGAATAGATAAGGGAGAACCAGTGGATGTGGTGTATTTGGATTTTCAGAAGGCCTTTGATAAAGTCCCACATAAGAAGTTAGTGCGCAAAACTAAAGCACCTCGGATTGGGGGTAATATACTGGCATGGATTGAAAATTGGTTAACAGACAGGAAACAGAGTAGGAATAAATGGGTCTTTTTCAGGGTGGCAGGCGGTGACTAGTGGGGTACCGCAGGGACCAGTGCTTGGGCCCCAGCTATTCACAATACATATCAATGATTTGGATGAGGGAACCAAATGTAATATTTCCAAGTTTGCTGATGACACGAAACTAGGTGGGATTATAAGTTGTGAGGAGGTTGTAGAGAGGCTGCAATGTGATTTAGACAAGTTGGGTGAGTGGGAAATTACAAGGCAAATGCAATATAACGTGGATAAATGTGAAGTTATCCACTTCGGTGGGAAAAAAACAAAGGCAGAGTCTTTTTTAAATGGTGCTAGATTGGGAAATGCTGATGGAGAAAGGGACCTGGGTGTCTTTGTACACCAGTCACTAAAAGCAAACATACAGGTTCAGCAAGCAGTTAGGAAGGCAAATGGTATGTTGGCCTTCATTACAAGAGGATGAGAGTACAGGAGCAAGGATGTCTTACTACAGTTATACAGGGCCTTGGTAAGACCACACCTGGAGTATTGTGTGCAGTTTTGGTCTCCTGACCTAAGAAAGGATATACTTGCCATAGAGAGAGTGCAGCGAAGGTTCACCAGACTGATTCCTGGGATGGCAGGACTGTCGTATGAGGAGAGATTGGGTCAAGTAGGCCTGTATTCACTAGAGTTCAGAAGAATGAAAGGGGATCTCTTTGAAACGTATACAATTCTGACAGGGCTAGACAGACAGGATGCAGGGAGGATGTTTCTCCTGGCTGGGGGGTCTAGAACGAGGGGTCACGGTCTCAGGATACGGGGTAGGACATTTAGGACTGAGATGAGGAGAAATTTCTTCACTCAGAGGTGGTGAACCTATTGAATTCTCTACCACAGAAGGGTGTGGAGGCCAAGTCACTGAATATATTTCAGAAGGAGATAGATAGATTTCTATACACAAAAGGCATCAAGGGGTATGGGGAGTGAGCGGGAATATGGTATTAGACAGAGGATCAGCCATGATCATATTGAATGGCGGAGCAGGCTCGAAGGACCGAATGGCCTACTCCTGCTCCTAATTTTCTATGTTACATGTCAAGCTTTAATTTGAGGGTCTATTTACCAAATACACTAACCATGATGACAGAAGGCTATTAGAAAATTGACAAATGCGTTTCTTCACCCATTCCAGGACTCCCCAGATGAGCCATGGGGGATTTCCTGCTCTTTATTACAGGGGGTCACGGCTGCTAGCTGCCGGTGCAAAGATGAGGTCAAGGCCCACCTTGATATTCGGCTCCCTTGTGCACATGACAATCCATCCTCCTGCAAGAAGCGAGACTCCCTCCTTAGCCAACCCCCGAAGGGATATTGTAAACGATTGAAAATTGACTACACAGGCGAGCTGCCTCAGACGGCATAGGCAAATAAATATTTTCTAGTTACTGTTGATTATTTCCTTTCGTGGGTTGAAGCTATTCCTTTTCGTCACTGTACTGCTTTAGCGACTACGAAAGCACTTCTTGAACAAGCTCTTTCGCGGTGATGTATAACACAGGCAACAGGCAGCGACTGAAATAAAACTGTGAGCTGGGAGACTCGCCATCTTCTGGAAGGACCTGTAAATGACTTGTAGGGACACGTACACCTAAAAGATTTATAGGGTGGATTGAAACTCCCGATTATTCCTACTGTTAAGCTTTTCTTCTGTATCTTTGCCTTTCTATTTATGTACTTGATTGTGTGTTGAATTTGGAGTCTGCGGTGCTAATAGAAATGATACACGATTTTACTAATCACAAGTCAGGTTATTTAGATGAATTAACAGCGACAGTGCGGGAAGATGATGGGACAGTGCGGGAAGATGATGGGACGGTGTGGGAAGGTGATGGGACAGTGCTCTAACAATTACAGGGCTGGCCTAAAAGAATAAACTGGCAGACAGGGGATGGTGCTACAGAGCAAGCAGGGTCAGTGACTGAACTGGCAGAAGGGGTCGGGCAGATTAGCAATAAAATTAATACAGTAATCATTCAGAACAACAAAGATTACAAGGAGCAACTGGTCTCACGGGCAATCACGTGCCGTATGTATGGAGGGTTTGCGCTGAATCAGGTTCAGAAAGAGGTGGATGTTGTAGAACACGATAGGATCCAAAATGTTATATTTGCCAAAGATATGAATATCTGGAAATCAGATGGGGATATGGATCGGGGCAATGTGTGAAGATTCAGATCGGTGTATGATACCATGGAGCCTTGCAAGAGGAATGACATTATTTTGGGACTGAATCCTGGGACAACAGCAATACATAGAATTAGATATAACAGAAACAGACCATTCGGCCCAACTAGTCTGTGCTGCTGTTTATGATTCACACCAGTCTCCTCCCATTGCATCGACCTCATCTCAACCTCTCAGCATATCTTTCTATTCCTGTTTCGCTCGTGTATTCGTCTCTTTCCCTTTGAAAGCATTTAAGCTATTTGTCTCAACTTCTTCCTGTGGCAGCGAGTTCCACTTTCTAACCACTCAGTAAAGATATTTCTCCTTATTTCCCTATTTGATTTATTAGTAGCTATCTTTTATTCATGGCCCCTTGTTTTGGATTCTCCCACAAGTGGAAACGTTCTCTCCACCTCTCACCAAGCCATTCATAATTTAGTGACGTCGATCAGGTCTCTTCTGAAGAGAAAACCACAACCTGTTCATTTTTTCCAATAGCTAATCTCAGTTCTGGTGCCATCCTTGCAAATCTTTTTGGCACTTCCTGAAGCGAGGAACATAAGAAGTAGGAGCAGGAGTTGATCATTTGACCCTTGGAGCCTGGTCCGCTATTCAATAAGATCATGGCTGATCTTCTACCTCATCTCCACTTTCCTACACTAGCCGCATATCCCTCGATTCCATTAATACTCAAAAATCTATCGATCTCGGTCTTGAATCGACTCAATGATGAGCCTCCACAGCCCTCTGGGCTAGAGATTCCCAAAGATTCACCACCCTGAGTGAAGACATTTCTCCGCATCTCAGTCTCTGAATAAGGGGTCAGCCATTTAGGACTGTGTCCCCTGGTTCTAGAGTCCCCAGCCAGGGGAAAGATCCTCCTGCATCTACCCTGTCAGACTTCAATGAGATCTCCTGTGATTACAGCTTATGAGAAACTCTACATGCACGGGGCCCTTCATGTGGTCAACATTCTCGCTTACACCAACCAGAATGACTAAAATTGGAGATTAGATATTGCTGCCTGCAAGGGCCCACAATGTCACAGAAATTCAAGTAAACATTGCCCCCGACAGAAGCAGACTGTTGTAAGTGACGGGAATGTGAGCACGGACAGGAAAGTAGGCTTCGAGGATGCAACCAGGTTATTTTGGAGCCTCAAGTTGGGAAATGCAAGTATAGGTGTAGAAAGTAGAAAACCCATGGTGAGCTTCGTAAATATGTCCACATATTAACACGAATCAGCTACCGGTTATACAGAGACAGGCCTGGAAAAGGTGGAAACATTCTCATTAGCCATCCAATAGAAAATATAGCAAATCAGTCAGAGACAGGAGAACTTATAATGGGGCATGAGGAAATGGCTGAGAAATTAAATGCTTTGTTTGTCTTCACAGAGGAAGACAAAAAAAACCTACCAGAAATACGAGAAAACCACAGGTATAGCAAGAATGAAGAAGTTAAAGAAATTAGTAAAAAAAAAAATAGTACTAGCAAAATTAATGGGACTAAAAGTCGATAAATCCCAAGGACCGGATGACCTACATCCTTGGGTTTTGAAAAAGAGGTGGCCGTTAGTATAGTGGACGCATTAGTTGTCATCTTCCAAAATTCTATATATACTGGAACGATTTCTGCAGATTGGAGGATAGCAAATGTAACCCTGCTATTTACAAAAGGAGGGAGAGAGAAAACAGGGAACTACAGACCTGTTATCCTCACATCAGTAGTTGGGAAAATGCTGGAATCTGTCATAAAGGATGCAATATCTGTGCACTTAGAAACTAATAGTAAGATTGGGCAGAGTCAACATGGATTTATGAAAGGGAAGTCCAGTTTGACAAACCTATTGGAGGATGTAACTAGTGGAGTAGACAAAGGGGAACCGGTAGATGTGGCATATTTGGATTTTCAAAAGGCCTTCGATAAGGTCACAAGAGGTTGGTGAACAACATTAGGGCACATGGATTTGGGGGTAATATACTAGCATGGATTGAAAATTGGTTAACAGACCAAACAAAGCAGGGATAAATGGGTCTTTCAGGATGGCAGGCTGTGACTAGTGGGGTACCGCATGGAGCGATGCTTGGGCCCCAGCTATTCACAATCAATATCAATGATTTGGATGAGGGGGACTAAGTGTAACAATTCCAAATTTGCTGCTGATAAAGTTAGGTGGCAGTGTCAGTTGAGGACGTGAAGAGGCTTCAAGGGGATCTCGACAGGCTCAGTGAGTGGGCAAAAACATGGCAGATGGAATATAACGTGGATTAACCTTGGTAGAAAAAAAAGGCACAGTATTTCCTAAATGGGAAAAGATTGGGAAATGCAGATGCTCAAAAGGGACCTGGCTGTCCTTGTACATGAGTCACTGAAAGTGAATGTGCAGGTGCAGCAAGCCATTAGGAAGGCAAATGATATGTTGGCCTTCATTACAAGAGGATTTGAGTACAGGAGTAAAGAAGTCTTACTCCAATTAGATAGGGCCTTGGTGAGACCACACCTGGAGTACTGTCTATAATTTTGGTCTCCTTACCCAAGGAAGGATATACCTGCCCGAGGAAGTGCAACGAAGGTTCACGAGATTGATTCCTGGGATGGTGGGACTGTCGTATGAGAACAGATTGAGTAAACGAGGCTTGTATTCTCTTGAATTCAGAAGAGTGAGGGGGGATCTCATTGAAGCGTACAAAATTATTACAGGGCTTGATAGGGTGGAGGCTGGGAGAATGTTTCCCTTGGCTGGAGAGTCTAGAACCAGGGGCCACAGCCTCAGGGAAAAGGGAAGGCCATTCAGGACTGAGATGAGAAAACATTTCTTCAGAGGGTGGTGAATCTTTGGAATTCTCGGGAGGCTCAGTCATGGGTATATTCAAAACAGAAGTCGATAGATTTCTGACTAGTAAGAGCATCAAGGGATATGGCGATAGGGCCGGTGAATGGAATTGAGGCAGATCAGCCATGATCTCATTGAATGGCAGAGCAGGCTCGAAGGGCTGAATAGCCTACTCCTGCTCTTATTTCTTCTCTTAAGTGACTGTGATGTGGGATGAATACGCTTGTTTTAGGAATTTACTGGGAAGAGATAAAATGGACATAACCGATCCACGGTTTCTCGTTAGTGATTAAACAGAGGTTACTGTGCAGGCGACATTGCATTTCCTACATTACAACAGTGACTAGACTTCAAAAAGTGTTTCATTGGCTGTGAAATTCTTTAGGACGTCCCGCGGTCGTGAAAGGCGCGATACAAGTGCAAGTCTTTAGGCCTGTTGGAGAGAAAGTACACTGACATAATAGCGTTAACCCAGGACCAAATTAACCATATACAAAAGGTAGCGCTCCTGGGGGGACTGTGTTAGTCTTAGCAGTTTATGATGACACACTGTCTAGCTGTTGACGGGAGTCACTGGTATGTGATTTATAATATTAGAACTGGTATTTAGCTCATACACGGCGTATAATGGGTTAGGTTATTATCTCAGTGACGATTTAATATACGGTGCTCACTAGAGTTTCAATGTTTCCTATTAGAGTTAAAGTATGTATAGCAATACTCCCCCCAATATCTCCCATAGTGACATTTTATTTGGAGGAAGTAAGTGGGAAGGAGTGGTTGGGCTGCTGATCAACCTGGAGACAAATGGATGTGGAGAGGGACTGTACGGTCTGACACCGCTCTCATTTACAGATGCTCCCTGAACCATAATTTCTGCTTTCCAAGTATTTATCTTAAAAAAACTGCATTGAAAGCCAGTGTGCTGTTCGGCAGTGTCGTGGTCATGTCACTAATAATCCAGATAACGGGTTTAAAATCGCACTAGGCTTGTGAATTTGAGTCCAGTTTATAATAAAAGTTGACATCCGAAAAAAACTGACAACGATGCTGTCAGATTGTCGTAACTACCCAAATGGTTCGCTAATGTCTTTTAGGGAAAGGAAGCTGCCGTCCTTACCTGGTCTGGCCTATGTGATTCCAGTCTCACCAACACGGCTGCTCTCGGAAGTGCCCCAGCAAGCCATTCAGTTGCATCACATCGCGGCAAATACCACCGTCACTGGGTCAAACAGCGCTGTGGGAGCACCTTCACCACAGGGACTGCAGCGGTTCAAGGCAGCGGCCCATCACCCCCTGCTCAGGGCAACAATTACCTGCCTTGCTTGTGACACCCTTATCCCGAGAATGACACGAACATAAGAAATAAGGGCAGGAATAGGCAATTCGGCCCCCGAGCCTGCTCCGCCATTCAATAAGATCATGGCTGATCTGATCTTGGCCTCAACTCCACCTCCCGGCCTCTACTCCCCATAACCCCAGACTCCCTTCCCATTCAGAAATCTATCTCCACCTGAAAAGAAATCCACCAACTCCACCACCACAGCTCTCTGGGGTAGAGAATGCCAAAGATTCGCGACCCTCAGAAATTCCTCCTCAGTTTTAAGTGGGCGACTCCTTATTCTGAAACTATGTCCCCTAGTTCTAGATTCCCCACGAGGGGAGCATCCTCGCTGCATCTACCTTGTCAAGCCCTCAATCTTACGTTTTAATAAGATCATGTAGGAACGGGCGTTCCTATCTGAATAAGGTATTCGACTCGATGAATCAAAGCAACAGTTTTTAATGAACAAAGTTAACAGGGAAACTACAGAAGAAACGGTACACAGGCCTATTCAGCTTGCTGGGCACTCGACGACTACTGGAAGCTGACGTCATGAGGTCATCGCATTCTTTGCGCCACTGGTGGTCACGTGATCGGCGTCATGACGTCATCACGGAGTGCAGGAAAACAATACAGTAGTTAACAGGCAGTTTAAAAGGTGCAATCCGCGGCTGCAGTACACTGTAGTTAAAGGGATTATTACTAATTGTAACAGGCGCCCCCCCAGAATCCACTTTAAACGGACATGGTCAACCGAGTAGGAGGCTTAATGATCCTGGCTGAACGGCAATGAAACTCCGGCAGCGGAAACGGGACGTTAGTAGAAGCAGTGCCGGATTGCGGCAGAAACAGCGTTTTGGGCGGGGCAGAAATGATAGGCAGAGGTGCAGCTGCGTCTGAGGCCGGATCGGGCTGTTAGACAGCGGGCTGGTCTGGCGGCCGGCCGCGGCAAGGCGGTTGGGCAGCCACGAGAGGCTCACTCCGATCCAGGTGGGTTGTTTTGAGTCGGTCGATAGAGACGGTATCAGACTTTCCACCGACTTCAACTGAAAAACTTTTCCCCCAATGGGATGACACGAAAAGGTCCGGTATACGGTGGCTTGAGTGGGTCTCTGTGACCGTCCTGTCGAATAAAGACATAGTCCGAACTCATGAGCTCTGTCAGGCTGCGAGGCCTCTGCATGTCATGCTGCGAGGTTGGGATGGGCAGAAAATTCCTAGCCGCCTCCTGATGAAGTAGGAGCTGTTGAGCTGTGGACCATGGTTCGGTGTGCGGAGGGAGAAAAATCACCTGGCACCCAGAGTGTCTGGCCATAAACCAGTTCAGCCGACGAAGACTAAAGATCCTCCTTTGGTGCTGTCCGGAGGCCTAGCATCACCCATGGGAGCCAGTCCACCCAGTTGGGTCTCAAGTTGGCTGGATTGACAATAAGGCAGTGTTGGCTGAGTCGGGTGAAAAGTGTACGTAAAATGTGCCATGTGAGCTGTCGTATCCTTGCTGGCTATTAGGATGTCGTCCAAATATACAAAAATGAAGGGCAGGTCCCGTAATATAGAGTCCATCAAACGCTGCGTTTTTCAGACTGAATGGCATGCGGAGGAACTCAAAAAGGACGAACGTTGTGATGACTGCCGTTTTGGTGATGTCTGGAGGGTGCACCAGAACTTGGTGATATCCATGAACGAGATCCACTTTAGAAAATAGTGTTGCCAGCCAGATGTGCCGAAAAATCTTGGATGTGGGGAATAGGGGACTTGTCTGGTGTCGTGGCGTCGTTTAAGAGTCTGTAATCCCCGCAAGGTCGCCATCCGCCGCCTGGTTTGGGTACAATATGCAGTGGGGAGGACCAAGGACTGTCCGAACGCCAGATGATCCCCAGGCGTTCCATGGTCTGGAACTCAGCCTTTGCAGCTGCCAGCTTCTAATCGTCGTGCCCGAGCATAAACGGGTGCTCCGGTCGTGGAAATATGGTGCTCCACCCCGTGCCGTGTGCTTGCAGCCAAAAAAGTGGGCCTGGTGAGCTCCAGGAATTCGCCGAGCAGGCGCGTAAACCCGTCTTGCGACAGAGCCGCACAGGCCACGGCGGTGCTGCGGTGGCAGTGCATTGCGTGGAAAGTGGACGCATTAATGAGTCAGCAGTGTTGGACGTCGACCAGCAGACCATTGGCGCAGAAAAAAAAAAATCAGCCCCCAGGATGGCCTGCGAGACTTTAGCTGTAATAAAGTCACAGACAAAACGCTGACCGGCGAAGGTTAAGTTTCCCATCCGTTTCCCGAATGTACGCATGGCAGCGCCATTTATTGCTACGAGGGAAGGCCCCTGGCCGCCGGATAGTAGGTCCAGCTTTGAGGCTGGGAGGATGCTGCACAGGAATCGTTGGCCCATAACGGAATCCGTAACATAAATGAGTTTGCCCGCTGAGCCCGGCGCCATAGCTAACTTGCTATGCTTTTTAGACCTTGTCGTCCGTCCGGGAGGACACGGGCTTGTTGGAGTGTTTATTTTTTTCTTGAGGGAAACTGCAAGGAGGCCGGCAGCAGCGAGCTTTGGCGCCAAAACGGGCGTGGTACACGCACCATCCTGCTGGGGGAGGGCTGGGCTTCGCTCGCGTGGGGGAGACAGGCGCCTCGTGGCTCCACAACATTGCTGAGTAACAGTAAATATCTTGTCTGCCTGTGCAGCGAGTTCAGCACCGTCTGTGATGGCAGTGTTGGCCAAGGCCACCTGAACCAGTTCGGGAAGCCGGCAGAGGAAAAGCTGACGGAATAAAAAACATTGGGGTTCCGCGCCCAACAGCGTGAGCATTTGACTCATCAGCTCTGACGGTTGAGTCCCCGAGGCCGGGCATGGAAATAAGCTTGCGTGCCCGCTCCGACTTAAGATCAAGTACCTGTAGTAAACGGGCTTAAAGCGCTTTGTACTTGCCCTCCTCCAGTTGGCTTCCAAGGATGCTGACGACCCCCGAGGCCGTGGCACTGTCGAGAGCGGCAACCACATAATAACGGGTCACGTCTGCTGTGACGTCCCGGAGAGCGCACTGCTTCTGCCTGGAAAAACCATGCTGTTGGATGCTGTTCCCAGAACTGCGGCAGTTGAAGGGCGACGGCGTTCGTGTTCATCCTCAAATAAAGTTATCCACCGAGATCGGGGTCACCAATGTAGGAACAGAGGTTCCTATCTGAATAAAGGTATTCGACTCGATGAATCAAATCAACAGGTTTTAATGAACAACGAAGTTAACAGGGAAACTACAAGAGAAACGGTACCCAGGTCTAGTCAGCTTGCTGGGTACTCGACGACTACTGGAAGATTCTGGAAGTTGACGTCATGACGTTCTTCACAGCACTGGTGGTCACGTGATTGGCGTCATGACATCTTCACGTGGAGTGCAGGAAAACACAATACAGTAGTTTTCAGGCAGTTCAAAGGTGCAGTCTGCGGCTGCACTACACTAGATGAAGGGATTATTACTAATTGTTCTGAGACCCTTGGTGGCTCCGCCACAATCACATCTTTCTTGTAAACTCCAACGATTATAGGCCCAAACTGCTCAAATTTCTCAAGACAACCCCTTCAACTCAGGAATTAACCTAAAGAACCTTCTCTGAACTGCCTCCAATGCAAATATATCCCTCCTTAAATAAAGAGACCCAAATGCCATTAAGGTCAAAACAATTTGCCTCTATATAGCACCCATAACAATCAAACGTCCCAAGGCGCTTCACATGAGTGGCATCAAACAATTTGACTTCAAGCCACAGAAATATTAGGACACGTGACAATAGCTTGGTCAAAGAGGTAGGTTTTACAGAGCCGCTTAATCAATGAGAAATAACCAGAAAGGTGGAGGGGATTAGGGAGGGTGTTCCAGAGCTTAGGGCCTAGGCAACTGAAGGCACGTCCGCCAATTGTGGAAGGATAAAAATTGGGTGTACAAGAGCGCACAGATCTCAGTAGCAGAGAGGGGTTTTAATAAACAAGGGTGAGAATTTTAAATCGAGGCGTTGCCAGACCGGGAGCCAATGTAGATCAGAGGTCACAGGGGTGATGAGTGAAGGGGACTTGCTGCGAGTTAGGATAGTCAAAAGATTGTGGGTTCAAATCTAGGCTGCTACTCTAGTGCAGGACTGAGGCATTGCTGCACTGTTGGAGGTGCTGTTAAACTGAGGCCAGGCCTGCTCTCAGATGGACGTAAATGATCCCATGCACCATTTTGAAGAACGAGGGAGTAATCCGCGGTGTCCTGGTCAATATTTCTCAGTCAAGATCACTTACGGATTATCTTGTAATTATCACATTGCGGTGCGCAAATTGACTGCCGCATTTTCTACAATACAACAGCTCAAAAGCGCTTTTAGACTGTCCCGAGGTAGCGGAAGGCGCTATATAAAATGAAAGTCAAATAAGGCGCCGAGATTGCGAACGGTCTGGTTCCGCCTCATTCAAAGCCGTCAGGGGGAGTGATGGAGTGGGTTGGCAACCGCAGATTGGGGATTCAGTCTGGCCAGTATTACAGGAAAAATGTTTGAGCATATGCTTGATGTCAGACAAGCAGCGTGACAGCTCAATCAGGAAGGTTCGAGGGGTACCACTGCGTATCGTCAGGGTAAATGCGATACCGGCACATTTGACTGGGAATTGAATCTGGCGGTGCTGGGCCGGCAGGGGTCCACCTGCATAAAGGCCCACGTATACCAGGGGGCGCAGGAGGTTCGCAAGCGTCTCTGGGATCACCTGGGCCAGGCCAACCAATGACAAAGGGGGATTCCCATTGTGCTCATGGGGATTCCATTTAAGTAGGGAACCCTCCACAAGCAGAATAGAAATCCTCAAAAATAATTAAACAATGAAGTAAAAGTAAATCAGGTTCAAAATGTATTACCATGTAAACAAAAACTTTAACGAGGAAAAAAAATTGACCTAATTTTAAATGTAAGCCAATGTAAATAGTTATAAATTTTGTATTTAACAATTATTTAAAGCCTTATGCAGTTGCAAGAAGGCGCAAGGGTTTTGTGGGTATTGGCTGGGCCGTTGTTGGGCGAATCAGAAAGTTACAGCACGGAAAGAGGCCATTTCAGCCCATCGTGTCCGTGCCGGCCAACAAAGCTATCCAGCCTAATCCCACTTCCCAGCTCTTGGTCCGTAGCCCTGCAGGTTACAGCATCCCAAGTGCACATCCAAGTACTTATTAAATGTGGCTCGGGTTCCTGCCTCTACCGCCCTTTCAGGCAGTGAGTTCCAGACCCCCACGACCCTCTGGGCGAAGACATTTCCCCTCAAATCCTTCCCCCAATTACTTTAAATCTGTCTCCCCTGGTTTCTGACCCCTCTTCTGTCCACTTTTAGGCCCCTCAATTTATGCCCAACCCTGTCCCAGCGTAAGTGAATTTCTAGCAGATGGGCACCATTGCATGTGGAAAGCTGGAACTTGTGGGGCGCTGATGACTCCATACGCACGCTGCCAGCCCTGTGACATCCTGCAACATGATGAGAAGGAGCGGGGGGGAAAGAGGAGAAGGAGGTCCAGCACTCGAGGTAATAATGCTTTGTTATTAAAGGTTAAAGGCAGGTGGCAGCAGCGGTTCAGACTGATGATTTAATATGGAACACTGACCGTGCTGGGACTGGGGACCCGAGTCCTGAGTTAGCCCATTAAACTCGGTGAATCGGCTGGGCCTCCATTGCCAGCGGGGCGAGTCCGTGAACAGGAGGAGCGGCCTAATAAGGCCAGGTCCGCAGGAATGGAGGGAGGGGGGCAGGATAAAAAAAAAAGTCACATTATTCCAAAACTGGACATTCCCGAAATCTGTTAATGCACCACCGGATATTCGCAATACAACACGATCTAACCCAGAGTTTAACCAGCTCCGGCCCAGTCTCATTTGCTATTCCTGCGACAGCGAATTTCACTTCACCCGGAATAAGCTAGGCTGTTCAAGATCCAAAACACCGGAGACCAGAACCTTACGTGGAAGGTATTTATTAAGTACAAACAAGTATTAAACATTAAAACCACATCCATACATGTACCGAGTTTGACAATCCCTGGCCACTTACTGCCCGGCTCCCCTGGGACCACAGTCCCGCAGTAACGGACATCAGCATCTTCGACACCAGATACAGGGAAAGGAGATTTGGATTGGGGAAGATTCCCCTCTGGGGGTCAGGAAGAGCAAATCTTGGCGATTAGAGACTCGTGCATCACTATTCAAACAAAGTTAAACATATCTGATCCAATAAGGTCAGCGACTGACGAATCGGCCGGGTGAGCGCCAGCGGAGGGCGGATCGGTCTGAAGAATGAATAAAATTTCACTGACCCGCTGAGGCCCCGCGTGACCTTGGAGCAGTGAAATAAACCCCGGTCTTAAAACGTTACCTCTCGGGCGCTGGCCCGTTTTCAAAATTTCAGCTTAGCAAACAGTTCCGCTGCCTGGTTGGGTTTTGACGAGACACTAAACCGGACCGGAATCATTCACTGACCGCAAGATGAGGATTATACCGGTGGCAGTAGTAAAACTAAAACATGGAAGAGTTTTCACAAAGGAGGCCCTTGGATAAGACCGGACTGAGCAACGACAAACGGACACACTGATCAGGAAATTCCGGCTCTCGACTGCTCACTGATCCCGGTTTTCACAGTCTCCCTTTAGCCTCAACCCGCCTTGTTCATCTGTAAAGTGCAGAGGGAAAGAGAAACGCGGAATTCAGTCTCAAGACAGTGACTTCTGACTAGCTGGACTCACCCCGGCCCCGCTCTAATAGTTTGTGTCCCGGACAGCCCGCGATAGACCGAGTCACTCAGCAGGACCCGAGATCTTCCCGTTCATGTCGCAACCCGCTGGGAGAAGGGATACAAATCCAGGGTTTGATGGTTACCCGCGCCCACCCAGTTATTTCAGTCCAGTTTAAACAAGCTTCCCTTTACCCAGTTCTTTGTACGTTAATAGCACAAAGAGCAGATTGACAATGAGGAAGAGTGCGGGCCCGTTCATCCGACCTCCCTCCAATAACCCGTCAGGGAACGAGACTCCAATCCCCAGGGTCCTGTTGGGAAACAAACGGACGATTCCTGGGTCTCAATGTCCAGAGCCATTAGTTGGCAGAGTCTCACAGCTCAGACGCTGTCAGTTTACCTCGGGTCAGATTCAAATCCAGCCCGGAGGTGGCGAGGCCTCTCCCGGCTCTAAAAATACTTGGGCCTCAAGCCATTTCTCAACAGGCACAGCCCCGCCGTGGGCCTTGGTCAGAGCGGCAGATTCCGATACTAGCTCGGGCACCGCGTTGTTCGGGTCGGGCAGTAAGAGCTGGGCGTGTCCAGAGATGCTCGAACATGACAATTTTGGGGGGCGGAAATCAACGTTTAAATCGGTTCTCATTTCAAGGTTTCTGAATTGAAGACTATGGGCAGAGAGCGCGGAGAAGGCAGGGCGGGGGGGAAAGGAGGAGGAGGAGGGGGAGCGAAGAGAGGGCCTCCGAGAATGTTCGGGAGAAGAGCCGACTGTAGTACCTGGTGTCTCCTGGCGCCTGGCCCGCTTGCCGCCTCTCGCTTGTGTGCGATGTTCAAACATGTCAATGTACTCTGCCATCGAGATATACTGCCCGAGAGCCGCATCGTTGCACTCCCTTTTCTTGGGGCAAGACAAGTTGAACGGCTTTGGCACGGTGCATCCTCTGGTTGTGTGTCTGGAATGACAATAGCGTTAGTGCAGAATCTCAATCTATTCGCCAATCCCAGGATTGATATCAATGCATACAATGTCTTGCACCTTCTCCAAGGCCAATACATCCTTCCCGAGGCGCGTTGCCCAGAACTGAACCAAGTTCTCCAGAGGTGGTCCAAACAGAGCTCTGTACAACCAAGTACTTCCACTGATGGCCTTTACTCGAGGATGCCCAACATCCCATAGCCTTGTAAAGTTATTTTGTACCTGTCCACTAGTTTAATGATCTGCTCATGTGCCTCAATCTCTACTCCTTCAGTTCCTAGCTGACCATTTATAAAAATACTCGGATCCAAGTTCCTCAGGGTCTAAAGTGGATGACCTCACTTCCCTACATTATACTCCAGCTGGCCACAGTTTTGCTCGATCAGTGGCCTTTTGAAAATTGCTGCTCCCACCTACACTACTAACTGCGCCATCCAACTCGCTCTCGTCAACACACTTGGATATACGGATCTCTATTCCTTCATCCAACTCATTGAAAGTGAAAAGCCGCCGCCCCCCCCAGTACGGATTCCGTGGGGAACCGCCAGTCACAACCTGCCAATTGGAGGACATGTCCAGTAGCTCTATTGTCTCCTGCCTGCTAACCAATGTTAAAATGGCTGCCTCCTTTTCCATGTGCTTTCATTTATGCCAACAGTCTATTTCGTGAAACCGTAAACCAACGCCTTCTGAAGTCCATATAAATAACATCCGTAGAATTACATAGAATCCCCAACACAGGAACAGGCCGCTCAGTCCTACTGCTGTAAGCAACACAAGAGCTTCCTTCCAACCCTAGTTCATCAACTCCATGGGTACAACCTTGTATTCCTTTCTCCCTCGTTAATGTAGCTGCTCCTTAAATGCATCTATACTATTTGCCTCAACTACCCTCGTGGTATCCAGTTCCACATTCTATCAAGTAGTTCTTGAAATCTTACTCGGTTTAATTAGGGACGATCTTATGATCTAGTTTTGGGTTCTCTACAAGAAGACACATCTGTCTAGTTGTTTCCTCCAAAGCCCCGCATAACTGGAGACTTCCATCAGGTCACCTCAGCCTCAGCCAGCTAGTCTTTCCTGATCCGTGCAATTTCTTGCACCGATGAGCCTTCTCCAGTGCCTCATTTTTCAATAGAGATCACGTGTACAGTACAGGAAGTCCTATACAAATTAACCAGAACTTCTGCTCTTCAATTCTTTGCTTCTAGTAAAACCCAGTGTTCGGTTTGTATGCGCTCTTAAACCGGCCTTGCTGTTGCTACTTTTGATTTGAGAATCTGCGAGACATTCTCCTCTACTCCATTTCAATTCTTGTTTACCAAGGATTGTGCACTCATTTCCTTACCAAGTTGCACAAAACTCCTTTAAATTAATTTCCATTTAATTACATTTAGAACGTGACCAAGAAAAATAGGCAAATCAATTACCCTTTACAACGCTATGCTGGCTCCGTTGTCCAAGTGCTCAGTCAATCTACCACTAATGTCGTGGAGATTTGTCAATCTTCAGCCCCCATTACCATTCTTAGATTTAAAGCCAATTAATTCTACAGTTTCCTCTTATTATTTCGCAAGTCTGCCATTTCCTTACTCAATTACAGCATGGGCTTCATCTGCTCAGATTATGGCACCAATCAATTATTTACATTTATATTATTAGGAAAAAGCAGGTGGTCGTGAGTGACATGCGCCCCCTTGAAAATCGATAAGTGAAAATACGGAAATGGTGGCCATGTTGAATAATGCCAGACATCAACGAAATGTGGACTCAATGAAAGCAAACAGTAATGGCACTAAGTGACCCAATGGCTCCCATCCCAGGGATTTAAAGGGAGCAGATAAGAACATGCCAGATGCGCCAACTATGATGTTCCAAATTGTTCTCGATTCAACAACTATTCCTTTAGTGGGAAAACTGCATGATACTCGCTATTCAAGGAGTGAGAAACCAGGAATTAGAGCAGTTAGCCCAACACCTGTTGTGAAATTACTAGAATCCAAGGATGCAGAGACTAAACATTTGAAAAGTGGCAGCTGATCAGAAAGCCGCTGATCAGAAAGCCTACATGGATCGGTGAAAGGCAGGTCATGCCTGACGGAGGTGGAGTCGGAGGAGGGTCTATGGAATTCCAAAAGGCATTCGATAAACTCCTCAAGACTGTTAGCTAAAAGTTCAAGCTCATAGAATTAAAGGCAAATCATTAACCTTGTTAGGAAATTGGATGAGTGGCAGGAGACAGTAGGGATAATTGGCAGGATGTAACTAGTGCTGTCCCACAGGAATGTGTTGGGCCTCAACTATTCACTATTTATTACCTAAATGGGATAGAAAGGCGCATGGGCAAAACTGTGGCAAATGGATTTCAAAGCACGTGTGAGGTCATCCACTTTTGAATGCAGGATAGATCAGAGTACTTTCCAAATGGTGAGAAGCTAGTAACAGTAGAGGTCTAAAAAAAGCCTCCCGCCATGTACATAGATCGTTAAAATTTCACGGACAGCTACAGAAAATCAAAAATAGCTAATGAATGCTGGTCTTATATCTCGAGGATTAACCAAGGGGGAAGAGGTAGAAGTTATGCTACTGTTAGACAAAGCCCTGGTTAGACTACACCTGGAGAACTGAGCAGTTCTGGGCACCACACCTTAAGGATATCAAATCAACTTTTATTGTCATTGTTAGTGCACAAGTGCAGTACAACGAAATATAGGCTTGCGGTTCCTGAGTGTACATTTAGATTAAGACATTTAAACATGCAACATACATTTGGCTTGTAATACATTAACATAAGCATAACCATAATAAAGTGCATTGGCAGATGTGCAGGCTTTAGAGTTTATTTGTGGCGTTCAGTAGGATGACAGCCCTGGGAAAGAAGCGGTTCCTAAATCTGGTACGTACGGGTACGTATATTGGCTTGGCCTTGGAGGGAGTGCAGTGTAGGTTTACCAGAATACCTGACTGCCAAGGGTTAACTTACGAGGAGAAATTATACAAACAGGAGTGGTATTAGCTGGCATTTAAGGTTAAGTGGATTTGGTTGAAGTTAAAAGCGAACTGAAGGTAAAGAGAAACTATTACTCCTGGTTGGAGTCTAGGACTAGGGGACATAGCCTATTGGAACCATACCTTTCAGGGGTGAAGTTAGTAAACGCTTCGACATAAAATAGTGTTAGAAGTTTGGAACTTCTGTAAACGGCAATTAATGCTGGGATCAATTGTTAATTTTAAATCTAAGATGGATCGATCGTTAGCCAAAGGTACTAAGGGATATGGGGCAAAAGCGAGTATATGCAGTTAGGTCACAGATCAGCCATGATCTCATAGCAGAACAGGTTCGAGGGGCTAAATAGCCTGCTCCTGTTTATGTAGGCATCAGGGCTTTTAATGACAAACAGCTCAAGGTATCTTGGGATTCTTCCTCAGCGTTAAATGGATGGTGAAATGTTACCGTGGTTCTCGGTGTTCACTCACCGAGGGCGGGTACTTGCGGAGATCCTTGATGAAGTGCGACAGTTTGTACTCTTGGTCTGATCCGAACTCCCGGTGACCTTCGGCTGGCCTGTTTGTGTGGAGCTGTATATTGATCGGCCTGGTGAGCGGGATGGAATTCCTCATGTTCTGACCGGAGAGGAGATCACAAGATTAAGGCGGCATCGGATAGCTCAGTCCGCTTACAGACCGAACACGCATTTGCCATTTCCACACTACCGATAGGTACTTAGCAGACACTGCTCCATCCAAATTCCCTCCGGTTTTTCCCCCCACACAAGCACCTCTTTACCCGGTCCCAGGTTTAGCTACAAATTTGCCATTTTTACATTGAATTGATGAATCCAATGTCTTCCTGTAGATTAACTCAAGATGGGAAAGGCATCAGGCCTTCCCCAGTCTGCCCACAAGACCCGATTCTCACCTTTGACCCTCAGCCTGACTAGCAAGTGCCCACTGTATCCTTCACCCAAGCTCGCATTCTCGAGATTGTGCTAAAAACAAACTGAACACTAATGAGATATCATGGATGATTAAAGCCACAAGGGAAAAATGAGGGTAAGGAAAGAGGCATACATTACGTGGACAGCAAGGGGAGAGCATAAGGGAGAATACGACGAGATTAGGAGAGAAGTCAACAATTAGGAAGGCAAAGAGGGACTATGAAATTAAATCAAGGAACATGTCGTAAAATATATTTTAGACAAGCTAAAAAAAAGAGGTCGGAATGGGAATAGGGCCACTAAGATGGACAGGATAATACCACAGGCAGCGATAGAGAGATGGCAGAAATTAAATAATTACTTGGCTTCTATATTTACCAGGGAGATAGAACAGGTGGACATGACGCTGGAAGGCAAAATTAGAAATGTGCATTGAGATATTAAATAAACTAATCAACCTAAGGAAAAACCTGGTTCAGATGGGTTACATCTGCACATTTTAAAATAATCTAGCGAAGAGATAGGCTCATACTACATATATTTAGTAATTCGTTAAAAATGGTGGTGCCAGAGGACTGGTGGTTAGCGAATATACCTATATTTAAGGAGAGATAGAACATGTCCAGGGAACTATAGACCAGTCAGCTTAATGATGGTAGGAAATATAAATGGAATACCTACTAAAGAAGAAAACAAAATCTAGAAACGCCAAAGGAATAGTCAACATTGAAATCAAAAGGGAAAGCTTGTTTGTTCAACCTCTGAATTTTTTTGAAGAGGCAACAGGGAGAGCAGACAAGGGTGATGCAGTAGGTGTAATTTATCTAGATTTGCAGAAGGCCTTCAAATAAGGTACTACAAAAGAGACTGATGAACAAAGTCAGAGAATGCAGAGTCAGGGGACAAGTAGCAAAATGGATAACTAGCTGGCTTGAGGAAAGGATGGACAGGCTGGGTCTCCTTTCTCTTGAAAGAGACAGCTGAGTAGTGACCCAAGAGGTCTTTAAAATTAAAGGCCATCAATATAAGAGAGTCAACAAGAAATCAAATAGGGAATTCAGGAGAAACTTCTTTACTCAGTGGTGAGAATGTGGAACTCGCTACCACAGGGAGTGGTTGAAGCAAATAGTATGGATGTACTTAAGGGAGAAGGGAATAGAGGGCTACAGGTAGTGTTAGATGACGAAAGACAGGGGGAGGCTCAAGTTGAGCATAAATGCCAGCATGGACAGGTTGCACCAAATAGCCTGTTTGCTCCACAGCCTATAATGTAATCTCTGAACCTTTTAGTCAACCTATAGTTTGTCATGTGGAATCTTCGATGCATATTGGAAATCTGGGTGTCTCCTCATGGATCTCCCTGCTTCCCACTTGGGATATCACTTCTCCAGTCACCCCCAAAATTTAAAAGTTGCGGGATTTTCACTTTCTGAACCCTTAACGGAAAGTCCACAGCAGGAGCTGAAGAGGTTGCTGTAGTGCAAGTGAAGGCAAACAGCAAGAAACATTCTATAAAACTGGATACATCAGCAGAGCAAGGGGACCATTTCAGAATTAACAGGAGGGCGTTTGAAGTGACGCAGCTCAGAAGGGCACAAGGTCAATATTCAAGTTCTCCCAGAACTTGAGAAACGGGCCACCTATGTGGTGCTGATTAAGGCTCAGGACAGTCTCACGCCTTGGGGCAGAGTTGCTGGACTCTGGCAGAGCATCAACGACAGCAATTCACTGGCCATCATCCATCTCAGAAGAGGGAAACACGAGGGACACCACTTGACATGTCAGCAGCTCTACATTGGAATATGGCAATGATCAGGCTCAGAGATGTGCCCGCTCCTGCATAGAACCATCTCAAACATAACCACTTGGGCAAGATCCTGGAGGCCATTGATAGTGGGAGACCCCACCCAATGTTTTCTCGTGGACGATCATTTATCCTAATAGCTTTACCGTGATCCGATGGTCCAAGTGTACTGCATGCCATCAGCCAGAAGATGGACCTGGATTAATCATATCCTGTATTCCTGACAAAGATCCTAAACAAATGTGGAGCTGGGCGCAACCCAACAGGGATGCAGCTGAAGTGAACTTGAAAGGATGAGCTGGAGTTAAAAGCCCAAGACAGAATGGAGCGGTGTCGTGTGGCTACTGCCTTATGTATCGGCACAGGAAGAATGATCCAGGGCCCCAGAAGGAATTGAGGCCACTCTGAAGTCACTCAGTGCTAGTGAAAGCATTCAGCGCTATCCATCCCCGGGATGCTCAGTAGGGATGTGGTGCCACGCCATCCTGCTGGGAAGAAACTTCCGAGTGGAAGAGACAATACAGATACAGACGACTGGTGACTCCAAACTCAGTTTAAAGAAGCCGATCTTCAAACGGACCCAATTATTAGCCTCTGCCGCGGTGTTAAATACTGACCATCAGCCTCTGATCAACTAACTGATGGAATTGGCTAATGGTCCGGGATTATTTCCCTTGTAGAACAGACTCAGATGAAACTGGTGACAGTGGCAATCATGAAAAATGAGCTTTTAGAATGGACAATGTTGGGAATCAAATTGAACTCTGTACATGATCGCAGGTAGAGCTCCAGTTGTAGAAACAGAATCTGAATTACTTGGAAGGCAATACAACCTACGCACCCCATACACACCAGCCTTCTCCCCATAGTTCAGTGGGTTACAAATAGCCTGTGGGCTATCTAGTCAGCCTCACGAAATAGCATTAATGAACCTTGCATTTCATCTCTCCAACACTGGCTATAGACACCTCCCTACAAAAGGGACACCTGGAATCTCTTCCAAATCAGCCACGCGCAGTCAACCAGTTTACTTGTGCCAGCAATCGCGAGATGCCTCATTGCTTCGTTGAGCCGCCTGTGCTCTGCCGTCTCCCTTTGTAATCGAGCGATTGTCGACATTTCCCGCTCCTCCGAGCTCATTGGCCTCCAGTATACATGGCTCCTGGACCGCCTAGGGATAAAGGGAAGCACAGATGTGATTAGTTCACCCAGAAAAGCGGAGTTGGCAGTTAGTTCACGCAGTCTGGCCAACACTACAAATTAGACAGTCTATTCTTCATGAACTTGATTCGCACCAACAATTCAAGCTCTCCAAAGAGAAAGAAAGCAAGTTTATTTTAAGACCTGTTTTATATAGCTCACGTCCCAAAATGCTTTAAAACTTGGAAGTGTAGTCACTGTCGTAATGTAGGAAACGTGCCAGCCAATCTGGACACAAGCTCCCACAAACAGACTAGATAACGTTTAATCTGATACTTTGTTTAACTTGTCCCATTACCACCTCCTTTTGCCTTGACTATCTGAACCTCTCCTGCCTTGTATCCCATCACAGACCTTCCCCTTTGTTCTTTCATCCCCTCCCCACTTTCCCAGCCCCTGCAGTTGCTTATAAATCTGTTCCATTTCCTGCTTTTTTCCAGTACTGACGGAAGGTCATCGACATGAAACGTTAAATCTGTTTCTCAGATGCTACCTGACCTCCAGCATGGTTTTTATTTTAGATTTCCAGCATCTGCAGTATTTTTAGATATCTGTTTCACTGACGTTGATTGATGGAATATTGGCCAGCACACCACGGATAACTCCTGCTGTTTTAGTGCCATGGGAGATTTTAGGTCCATCTGAGAACAGACAGGGCCTGGGTTTAATGTCGCATCTGAAAGGTGAGCACCAGCAACAGTGCAGCACTCCCTCAGTACTGCACTGGAGTGTCAGCCTAGATTATTGTACAGGTTTTTGCAGTGAGACTTGAAACCACAACCTCCTCACTCAGCTGCTGCTCAGTTGGGAGCAACCTCGCTTGTCTCCTCCCTGCCTCACTCCCACAAAAGTGGCGAATTCCTAAGGAAATCCAGGTTCAATTTGCACCCCAACCCCAGTAATTTACAAGGTGAGCAGGAATTGGGACAGGTGCCAGGACCTGAACTATAGGGGGCTTCACTGGAGTCATGAGTCAGCTGGTGATCATCCTCTAGCCAGGTCTCGGGCTGTTTAAGTTCAGGGTTATTCGGAGGGAAAATGTCCTCCAGCATCGAGTGAAAGCTCAAACCTTCGGGGTGAGCGAGAGCAGCTCGGAGTCCTGTAGACTTCCTTAGCACAGGTCACCCATTAGCGGGGCTGCGATAGCTAATCTGGCTCTGAACTTCAAAAATCACCAGGTCTGCAATGGTCACTTCTATTCCCAGTCCTACTTCCCCTCGGCCCCAGAGTCACTGGAGGGTCGCTAGTTCCTGGTTAGATAATTGAACTGCGCGGGTTGGAGCCTCACGCACGGACAACAGACAGGGAGCCAACGCCTCAGAATCAGATTTACGAGACCAGAGGTGACACTACACTGGAGCCATTCCCCATCCCCACCTCTTATTCTAAATGGATAGTGGGGATACCTGATGGCCCAACACTCCGCTGAAGCGGTGGAAATCAGGTCCAGACTAAATAATTAAAACCGATCGAAGCTTAGTTCCTAAGTGGTGCGTTTAACCCAGGGAATCACTGCAAGAAGCAGCGTGAATTTAGAATTCACAGGTCTCAAAAGGCGATATCCGGACACTGACTTTTGGGCGGCATGACTTCACTTAACTAATCCTGATGAATCCGAGGCAAATACGAAACTCGAGGTTTGATTTGACAGGAGAGCAGTTAGCACGGGTGACAACAGCAGATAGAGGCTCAATGTGGTGAATCGGGATTGATGGAAATCACAATCGGAAGTTTACGGTACAGAAGGATGCCATTCGTCCCATCATGTAATGTCGAAATAGCCATCTAGTCTAATCCCACTTTCCATCTTTTGGTTCGTATCGTTACAGGTTACTACACTTTGTGCATATCCAAGTACTATGTAATGCGATGAGGGTCTCTGCCTCTACCACCCTCTCAGATAGCGAGTTCCAGACCCCACCACCCCAGGTGAACATTTCTAAAACACCTCTAAAGACGACTTTCAATCTGTTCTAGTTATTGACCTCCAACTGAAATAGGTCCGTCCTATCCACTATCTAGACCCCAGTTTATACAAGTCAATGCAAACCACCCCAGCCCATCCAATCATTCCTCATTGCTAAAGTTCTCCAGTCCTGTCATCATCCTGGTAAATCCCCTTGTACCTTCTCTAGTGCAATCACATTTCATTTAATGGCGACCCCAAAGCTGTATGCAGGGCTCTAGCCCAACTATTAGCAAGGGAAACAAGGCAATCTTTCCCTGGCCCCCATCAGACCCGGGACCGTGAGAAAGAACAGTTGCAACAAGAGCCATGCATTTATCCCACCGATTGATTCTCGGTTAAAATGCACCGCCCTAAAAAGTCAAATCATTGGGGAAGCTGGACACTGAAGGAACAAGCCCAGTTCGGACCGACGTGTTTGCAACTTACTTGAGAACGGTAGGAGTTCGAGGTAGAGTCAGCTTGGGACTCCGGGGGATCGCCACGTGACCTCGAGCACCTCCCGATTGTTGGGCTGCAGCAAGCCTGCCGGAAGAGAAGGCGATTCATTGAACATCCAATTATCTTTATCAGAGGGAGACCATCTTCAGGCTGAAATAAGGAAGCGTTATATGGAACCAAGTGAAACCTGTTGGTTATTAATACCACATTCAGTTAGTCCTGACTGTGGGAGTTAACTACCTGGTGAATCGGCCACTGTTCTGGAAAGGAACTCGAGCTTAATTTACCGGACAAATTACTGGTGAAGTCTAGATATGAGCAACTGGCGGTGGGAGAAATTACGACCAAGACCAGCCGGTTCTCAAAGGAGACCAAATTGGGCAGGTGGGAGAAGCCAGCCGATTTCTGGCCACAGTTTAAAGAGGCTCAATGAACCACAGCCCTGGCTCCCGGGCTGTAACCAGGCTGAATTAACAAGGCGAGTCTTCAAACAGCATTCGAGCTGACTGTTCCACTTGCACTTGCAGCCAGTGAACTGTGAAGTGAGGAGCCGCCAGAGCAAGGCCGACAGTCACGATATCCAGAGAGTAGTGAGAGTCTGCGCCTGCGCCTGTTCTTTCGGCGTGCAATCCATGCACTTTTATCCCCTGCAAGCATTTATCCAGTTCCCTTAAGGCTACTGTTCAGTCGGCATCCACCATCCCAGCAGGCAGTGCATTCCAAAGACTAACCACTCGTAAAGTTTCTCATGTCGCCTTTGGTTCTTTTGCCAATCACCTTAAATCTGTGTCCTCGTGAGCTACCCTTCAGCCATTGTAAGAAGTTTTCTAAACCCTTTGATTTTAAACACTATTAAACAGCCGATTAGCCTCCTCGGCTCCAAGGAGAACCGCCCCAGCTTCGCTATCCACGTAACTGCAATTACTCATCCCTGGAACCATTCTGGTAAATCTCGTCTGTACCCGCAAAGACTTGCATATCCTTCCTAAAACGTGGTGACCAGAACGGGATGAAATACTCCCGTTGTGGCCTAACCAGCGCTTTATAAAGGTTGAGCATAACTTCTTTACTGAATACCTCTATTTAATAAGCCCAAGATCTCATATGTCCTGCCACCTTCAGGGGCCTATGCACATTAACTCCCAGGTCACTCTGTCCCTACACAAGTTGCGCCCTTAAGTGTATATTGCCGCTCCCTGTTCCTTCTCCCAAAATGCATCACCTCACTTAAATTCCATCTGCCACTTGCCTGCCTATTCTGCTAGCCTTTCTATCTCTTGTTGCAGTCGATTGGTTTCACCCTCATGGTTTGTCATGTCTGACATCAAGTCTTGCAACTCCAATTTACCCGGGCCAGATCCTAATCAATTCACTGAAAATAGCCCTCCGTAACTGGACTAAATCTTACCATACTATGATAAATATTCGAGATGCTCTCCAAATGTGACATTCGCCAATTGATCGAGTTAGTTCCAGGACTACATCCAGCAATGCCTCCTTTCCTCTTTGGCTAATAAACCTGATAAATAAATTTCTCTTGAGCACACCTGAATTCCCTCCTTGAAAAAAAAATCATTGCCCCATTCCGTAGAGGGAGTTAAAGTGTCCCATTATCACTACTATCGTTCATGCATCTCTAGTTTTTGAAAAATCTGCCCATGTATCTCCTTCACTATTTAATGGCCTATAAAATACACCAAGTAGCCCAATATCTCCACACTGTTTCTCAACTACAATCAAAGATTCTGCCTTTGATCCTCAATCAAAAGTGCTACCCTTCGTGCTTGGTCCCCTCCCCATCTCTCCTGAAGACTTCGGAATCACCATATGAAGCATCCCATCCTCACATTTGAACCAGTTCTCATTAGTGCCACATATTCGTGGTTTTTAGCGCCTGCAGCTCACCAACCTGTGCACACATGTACTCCAAACCTAACTTGGACGTTATTTTCTATGATCCCACCCAATTCTGTATTTCTAACTAGAACTCCGTAGTGTACATCTTATTTCTACTTTATAAATACTACATATTGGTGCCCAAACATACTGCCGAATTAGTTTAAACCCTCCCAACATTTACTAACTTGTCCAGAAGTATTGGTCCCAGCTTTGTTCTGGTGCAAGCCGGCCTTCTTGAACAGGCCCCTCCCGCTACAGAACTGCTCCCAATGTGTTAGGGTTCTGAAGCCCTCCCTCCTGCACAATGTCTCTAGCCATTCATTCACCTCCCATTTCTACTCACAGGACGTGGCACTGGGAATAATCCAGAGATTGCTACCTTGGAGGGTCTGCTTTTTAAATTAATGCTATGTTACATTTCTGGCAGCAACAATCCCCCCTAAAATCTATGCTAAACCAGTTCGAACCCCAACTCAACGAAGCTAATCACCAATCCTTCGGTAGTCACCGGGCGGCGGAGGGGGAGTACAGACAAGCCAGATCGGATCAGGCAGGGTCTTCAGAGATCCTGGATAATTCCTGGAAACCCGAACTCATTCCTCACATTGAGCCTGGTCTTCACGGCCAACGCGGAGACTGAATGGTGACACGGCTAATCTAAAGGACTCCGCCGCTGGAGGTTGACGGAGACTCGGCATTACTTACCCCAGAGGCTGGGCCGGACCCTCAGCAGCGAACAGTCGGCCGTCGGTGGACCGTCTCCTGGCCGCCAGCGAATTTACCGTGTCCGGGGGAGTGTTGGGGATTCCAGCGCTCGACGCTCCGCCCTCTGCACAGACAGGAGGAGAGAGGCAGGAGTTTAGGTGATGGTATATAAGAGTTCTGACCGCCCCCTGATACTGAGGCCAAGCCGGTATTCTAAGCAGTCTACAGCCATTTTCACAAACTCCAGGATCCGAGTCTGGATTGAGCCCTCGATCCCACAAAAGACACCCCCCGGAGTAGGAATTCGCAGCCTTTCCGTGTACAGAGGGTGAGCGGTTAATAAAGGAACGGGGTAAATCCTCGGCCGCCAAACCTTCAAAATCACTCGCTCGGGTTCGCTTGATTTTAGGAGCATATATACAGGCACCAAACAGATCCATTCCGAACTCGTTATTCGGTTTAAACGGCGGGCGCTCACGGAGCATCGCAGGTTGTCGGTCACAAAAGCAGAAGTTGCGCTGTAAAAGGATTCTACGATAGACACATCTTGCATGACAAGCCTTGAAAGGGATCCCAGCCCAGCGTTAGAGACACAATAACCCGAGTCAGAACAGTTCATTCTCTCCCAAGCCACTTCAGCAAAGGATGACGACATTTCATTCTAACCCAGCCAGTTATAATCCTCCGGGAACTTCCAGCCCAGAGACTGCGGCAGGCAATGGGTTCGGTCCCAGTGAGAAGTTGAACACTCTCCAGGCTCGGTCTGTTCACGGCAGTAATTTGAACCCAGCCTGGTCTGTGGGTTGTGAGCCCAGACTCCCGAAAGCCTGGATTGGAAAGATCACTCGAGTGGCCCACGTGAATAGCCGGGTCGGACGGGTAGGTCACCGAGACAAAGTTTGAAAAGTAAACTTCACATCGAAAGTGTCTAACCCGGCAGTACCAGGTTCGGTGCAGAAAGTGAAACTTTATTCGGAGAGATGACAGTACACAGGGCGGTAGAATTTGGGAACTCATCCGCAAACAATTGATAGCTCAAATGTTAAATTTAACTCAGATGTGTTAACCAAAGGTATTCGGGGAGAAGGGGCAAAGGCGGGAATGAGTTAGGTCACAGATCAGCCATGATCTCATTGAACGGCAGAATAGTGCTCGAGGGGCTAAATTGCCTCCTCCTCTTCCTGTTGTCCGATAGCATCGGTTCTGGTCAAAGTTCAGATTTTCTTGGGAAATAAAGACTTGCATCAGTATAGCGCCTCTTCGACCGCCAAACGTCTCAAAGCGCTTTACAGCCAAAGTCGTACTTTTGAAGTGGAGTCACTGTCGGTGTGGGACACGCAGCAGCCAATTTGCACACAGCAAGCTCCCGCAATGATAGTGCCCAAATAATCTGCTTTAGTGATACTGATTGAGGATAAATATTGGCCAGGACATCAGGGAGAACTCCCTGCTCTTCAACCACTGTTAGAATCTTGTAAATCTCCGAGAGCAAACAGGGCCTCGGTTCAACATCTCACCCTCCAGCCAATGCAGAACTCAGTCCTGCGCTGGAGTCTCAGCCTAGATTTTATTATGCTCAAGTGTCTGTAACGGGAATTAACCCATAACCTTCAGGTGTGGGCGGTACCAGCAGAACCACAGTTCGACACAAGTTGATCAGTAAAGTGGGCATTAAACTCCGCCCATCATGACCGAGTTGCAGATGGACCAGGTTTAATTTGTTTTCTAATTAATTGACCCAGTTTCATTACAAATTAAATGTTACAATGCCTTGATATATTTCTCACAAGTTTGCAAAGTATTTTCCAAATTTACCAAACCGTTAAGGCCCAGCAAGTGAACTAGTGCCCCGTCACAGCTCTTGAGAGCAAGGGCCCCTCCAACACCCAACTTGCAACGTAAAAATTCTACTCACATCTAGTTCCTCTCTACAAACCCAGAATAAGATTAGAGACAGTGGAAAGATGTGGGGCAAGCCATTAGATCTGGACTGAGATTAAACTCCACGCTCACATCACAACTTAAGTGACTACACTTAATGTCTTATTGGGCACAAAGTGCTTTGGGACATCGAGGTCATGAAAGACGCTACATGAATGAAAGTTTAAGATTCTTAACACCATTAGAAGAGAGATCATTCTAATAGTCAAGAGACATTAAACATCCAGGACACCGAGTGAACCTTCTCCAGACTCGGCCGCTAAACCAGGGATCTCCCAAACATCTGGATTTCAGAGACCGAGTGAGTAGAAAGAAAAAGCAACTTACCGGAATCGCAGAGTTCTTCCCGTTCAATCAGAGGGCTCACCACAGCCTTTGGAACGCCACATCTCCAAGGTATACAAGGTAAATTGATTTTGGCACCACTCTCCATATCTGCTAGTTTTACACCGAATGACATTTAATCGGATCTGCATCAGAAGGAGACAATCAGCTCAGTTAGGAATGGTCATTAACATATCTTGAAGACACGGTAATGTGGCAGCAAAGAGTGAAGGAGGTTCAGAAATGATGTCGGAGCAGGCTCGAGGGGCCAAGTGGCCTATTTATGTTCTTCTGATTGCAGCGCTGCACTCCCGGCCGAGTAGCTTACAAAAGAGGCTTAGCCTAAATCAGAAGGATTCAAGCAGCCGAGACCAGGAGACCACCCCAAGACCTGGAAAACCAAACACGCCGGTTAACCAGCGGCTTATAAATAATTAAATAAGAGATTACAGCAACTATCTCAAACATCATCAGCACAGAAACTGCTCCAACTTCAACCCGAAACTTTTGGTTCCCAACTAAACACAGAAGGAAAACAAACAGAGCAGGGAGAGAAACAATCGCCCGCTCACTAAAACTTGCTCTGCTGTAACTCCAGAAACTACTTCCACAGAATATCAGGTCAAACCTCGCTGAGCGTCTCTCACCTCTGTATTTACCTTTCTTCAGCCCACAGCTCTGCTTTATACGGGACTCTAACCGTGCGTTGACCAATCAAACCGCAGCGTTAATCAAATCCTTGTGACAAGTGACGTCAGCATTTTTCTCGTCCAATGGGTGTCCGTGCTGATTGAGAGACAGCATCTTGTCAGGTCGCATGGGATTGAGTGGAAAAGGCGCTGCGAATCGAAACCGATCCTCAGTCATTGGGTCTTTTTGATGGACCAATAAGGGTGAGACTGGGTTGCCCCCCCCCCCCACAGTTATCAAACAACAATCATCGCAACAAGTGCCTGTTGGGAAGCTAGCCGCAGATTTAATAACTTTTCGGTACTTCGGGACGGGAAGTATGCGGTGTGCTTCCTGCAAGAAACCCACACCGTTCCGGGAGGCGAGGCCACGTGGCTCCTGGAGTGGCAAGGAGGGGTCAGCATGAGTCACCTCTCCAGTGTGAGGTTGTTACTGCAGTGGAGTTTGAGCTCAGTGCTTTGCAACAGGAAGAGTTAAGATGGCCTCCCAAGTGCGTCAGAACTATCACAAGGAATGTGAGGATGCTGTCAACAAGCAGATCAACATGGAGCTCTATTCCTCCTATGTTTATCTCTCCATTGGAGCCTCTTTCAACCCAAATTATTGGTGCGTATGTGCGAGCTCAGCTCAGCTCGGCTCGGTGCTGGATGAAGGGACTGCTCCACACCTCGGCTGCTCGGGGGCAACGCCAGTGCGGAAGGCGGCGGGGGGCTTAGGGTGGAGCGGCTGGCCGCCAGGAGCGGAGTCGGATGATGCTGTGGGTGAGCATGTTGTACGGTTACTAAGGTCGAAGAACGCTCTCTGGCCCGAATGAGTTCCAGCTGCCCCGCCTGTGCTCCATCTGGTGGCAGCTGTGAGGCTTTGTTTCGGTGGTGGAATCGGGTTTGTGCCGCCATTTTGGTGGAGGAAAGACAGACTGTTTCCATCTATAGTATCGTGTTTGAACAGCCAATGATGGGAAAAGAGAATGGATTAAAAGTGAAAAAGGAAAATAAAAGGAAGATAAAAGGCAAAATAAGTATTGGCAAGGGATAACGAATGTCTTGATGGTTGGGTCCTGTGAGTGATAACAAGCAAGAAGAAGGAAATTTTTTGTATTTGTTTTCCTCTTTTACGGGATTTGAGAAAGTGGACGGCTTCTTTTTCTGTGGAAAGGTTGAAGACTGTGGATAAGGATTATGACATTATATGGTTGGATAACATCAATTGAAGACGAGGAGTTATGAGAGAGCCAATAGGACTGGCGTTGGACTGGTATTACTTTGTTGAAGAAGTTTTTGGGGTTTTGGTTAAAAATAGTTTATTTGAAGTGATTTTTGATATGGGTGTGGGACTGTATATGTTGTGGTGGTATCTAATGTTATAACCTTCCTTAATCGAACGAACGAACGCTCTACTGAACGCACCCATGCGGATACAAATATATGCACGCACGCACACATACATAATGGAAATTACGTTCGACCGAATGAAGGGCCCGCTCCCCGGGATGGGGGAAACTTGGTGAGCGTGAGGCCTGCCGGATGGATGAACGAACGCACACATGCATACAGGTAGACAAATGATACGCACGTATATACATTGGAACTTACGTTCGACTGAATGAAGGACCCTCGCTCCCAAGGTGAATCGAGTGCCCCCTGGTGAGCGTGAGGTCTGCCGGACAGATGAACAAACACATAGGCATGCACGCAGATAGAAACGGCACACATGCACATGGAATTTACGCTTGAGCGAACGAATGGACGAATGGAGGAATGAATGATTGAACAATGCCAGTTGGACTGGCGTGTACGGATTCTTGGTTTATTGAATAGTTGCAGTTTGTACTGTTAAATATTATTGATAAACCTGTAAAATTTATTGTTGTCTTTATATTGTTGACTATAATTGGTGAATGAATGTAATGGATTTATTATGTAACTGTTGAGTTGTATAAGTGCTGTTGTACTTGAATGTTAAAATTTAAAAAGACAACAGGTTATACTAAGCAAAAATGAGGAGTTACTAGATTGTCAGTAGGACCGGTATGTATTGTTTTTTATTATGGGTAATTGTATTGTTGACATTGTATTTGTCTGAAAAAATGTATTATTTTACTTGTACTGTTAATCTTAAAGTTGATTTTTGTTAAGGTTAGCCTTATTGTGGTTAATGAATGTAATGGATTTATTATGAAGTTGATGTATTGTAATAAGTATTACCAGATTTAAATAAAAGATTTGAGTGGAAAAGGCGCTGCGAATCGAAACCGATCCTCAGTCATTGGGTCTTTTTGATGGACCAATAAGGGTGAGACTGGGTTGCCCCCACAGTTATCAAACAACAATCATCGCAACAAGTGCCTGTTGGGAAGCTAGCCGCAGATTTAATAACTTTTCGGTCCTTCGGGACGGGAAGTATGCGGTGTGCTTCCTGCAAGAAACCCACACCGTTCCGGGAGGCGAGGCCACGTGGCTCCTGGAGTGGCAAGGAATGGTCAGCATGAGTCACCTCTCCAGTGTGAGGTTGTTACTACAGTGGAGTTTGAGCTCAGTGCTTTGCAACAGGAAGAGTTAAGATGGCCTCCCAAGTGCGTCAGAACTATCACAAGGACTGTGAGGATGCTGTCAACAAGCAGATCAACATGGAGCTTTATTCCTCCTATGTTTATCTCTCCATTGGAGCCTCTTTCAACCCAAATTATTGGTGCGTATGTGCGAGCTCAGCTCAGCTCGGCTCGGTGCTGGATGAACAGACTGCTCCACACCTCGGCTGCTCGGGGGGAACGCCAGTGCGGAAGGCGGCGGGGGGCTTAGGGTGGAGCGGCTGGCCGCCAGGAGCGGAGTCGGATGATGCTGTGGGTGAGCATGTTGTACGGTTACTAAGGTCGAAGAACGGTCTCTGGCCCGAATGAGTTCCAGCTGCCCCGCCTGTGCTCCATCTGCTGGCAGCTGTGAGGCTTTGTTTCGGTGATGGGATCGGGTTTGTGCCGCCATTTTGGTGGAGGAAAGACAGACTGTTCCCATCTATAGTATCGTGTTTGAACAGCCAATGATGGGAAAAGAGAATGGATTAAAAGTGAAAAAGGAAAATAAAAGGAAGATAAAAGGCAAAATAAGTATTGGCAAGGGATAACGAATGTCTTGATGGTTGGGTCCTGTGAGTGATAACAGCAAGAAGAAGGAAATTTTTTGTATTTGTTTTCCTCTTTTACGGGATTTGAGAAAGTGGACGGCTTCTTTTTCTGTGGAAAGGTTGAAGACTGTGGATAAGGATTATGACATTATATGGTTGGATAACATCAAGTGAAGACGAGGAGTTATGAGAGAGGCAATAGGACTGGCGTTGGACTGGTATTACTTTGTTGAAGAAGTTTTTGGGGTTTTGGTTAAAAATAGTTTATTTGAAGTGATTTTTGATATGGGTGTGGGACTGTATATGTTGTGGTGGTATCTAATGTTATAACCTTCCTTAATCGAACGAACGAACGCTCTAGTGAACGCACCCATGCGGATACAAATATATGCACGCACGCACACATACATAATGGAACTTACGTTCGACCGAATGAAGGGCCCGCTCCCCGGGATGGGGGAAACTTGGTGAGCGTGAGGCCTGCCGGATGGATGAACGAACGCACACATGCATACAGGTAGACAAATGATACGCACGTATATACATTGGAACTTGCGTTCGACTGAATGAAGGACCCTCGCTCCCAAGGTGAATCGAGTGCCGCCTGGTGAGCGTGAGGTCTGCCGGACAGATGAACGAACACATAGGCATGCATGCAGATAGAAACGGCACACATGCACATGGAATTTACGCTTGAGCGAACGAATGGACGAATGGAGGAATGAATGATTGAACAATGCCAGTTGGACTGGCGTGTACGGATTCTTGGTTTATTGAATAGTTGCAGTTTGTACTGTTAAATATTATTGATAAACCTGTAAAATTTATTGTTATATTTATATTGTTGACTATAATTGGTGAATGAATGTAATGGATTTATTATGTAACTGTTGAGTTGTATAAGTGCTGTTGTACTTGAATGTTAAAATTTAAAAAGACAACAGGTTATACTAAGCAAAAATGAGGAGTTACTAGATTGTCAGTAGGACCGATATGTATTGTTTTTTATTATGGGTAATTGTATTGTTGACATTGTATTTGTCTGAAAAAATGTATTATTTTATTTGTACTGTTAATCTTAAAGTTGATTTTTGTTAAGGTTAGCCTTATTGTGGTTAATGAATGTAATGGATTTATTATGAAGTTGGTGTATTGTAATAAGTATTACCAGATTTAAATAAAAGATTTGAGTGGAAAAGGCGCTGCGAATCGAAACCGATCCTCAGTCATTGGGTCTTTTTGATGGACCAATAAGGGTGAGACTGGGTTGCCCCCACAGTTATCAAACAACAATCATCGCAACAAGTGCCCGTTGGGAAGCTAGCCGCAGATTTAATAACTTTTCGGTCCTTCGGGACGGGAAGTATGCGGTGTGCTTCCTGCAAGAAACCCACACCGTTCCGGGAGACGAGGCCATGTGGCTCCTGGAGTGGCAAGGAGGGGTCAGCATGAGTCACCTCTCCAGTGTTTCCAGCGGGGTGGCTATCTTGCTGGCCCCGCATTTTCAGCCGGAGATCTTGGGGGTCAAGGAGCTCATGCCGGGCCGCTTGCTCCAGGTCACTGTTCGCCTGGGGGGCGTGCCGCTCCATTTAGTGAACGTGTACGCCCCTGGGGCCGGTGCGCAGCAAGCGCGCTTCTTTGAAGAAGTGTCCACTCTTCTGGGCTCCATCGACGCAGGCGAGTGCGTCGTCCTCGGGGGGGATTTTAATTGCACCCTCAATGCAAGGGACCGCACCGGTGGCCTGCGAAGCCCGGTGGCGATGGAGAAGTTGAGGGACCTGGTCGGGTCCCTCGACTTGGTGGACGTCTGGCGTAATCTCCATCCTGACTCCAGCGCCTTCACTTGCGTGAGGCCTGGGAGAGGAGCGACCAGAATCGACGGCCTCTACATTTCCCGGGCATACGTCTCCTGCGTTCCGGCGGCTTCCATGCGGCCGGTGCCGTGCATGGACCACCACCTGGTGTGGGCGGAGCTCGTTCTGCTGCGCGCGCCGGGGGGCTCCACGTACTGGCACTTTAACAACCTGCTGCTGGAGGACGTACGGTTCCGGGATTCGTTTTGTCGGTTCTGGGCCGGCTGGAGAAGGAAGCAGGGGGGCTTCCCCTCCTTGAGGCTATGGTGGGACGTGGGCAAGGCTCACGTCCATCTCTTCTGTCAGGAGTATGCGAGGGGGTCGACCAAGAGGCGGGAGGCCCGGGTCGGGCGGTTGGAGAAGGAGGTGCTCGACCTGGAGTCCCGTCTCGGTCAAGTCGGCGAGGACCCGGCACTGCGGTTGGTGTACGAAGAGAAGAAGGGCGTGCTGAAGGACCTGCAGCTCGTCAGGTCCCGAGGCGCGTTCGTGAGGTCGCGGATCCAGTTCCTGCGGGACCTGGACCGCGGCTCCCCCTTCTTCTACTCGCTGGCAAAAAGATGGGGGATCCGTAAGCAGCTCTTGGAGCTGCTGGCCGACGACGGATCTCTGGTCTCGGATCTGGAGGGAATCCGCGTGGAGACCCACGCCTATTACGGGGCTCTGTTCTCTCCGGATCCGTCCAGCGAGGATGCGCACAGAGTTTTGTGGGAGGACCTGCCGAAGGTCAGCCTGGAGGGCGCCGAAAAATTGGACGCTCCTCTGAGTCTGGAGGAGCTGACCGGCGCCCTCCGCCTGCTCTCTAGGGGGAAGTCCCCGGGGCTGGACGGGCTGACCGTGGAGTTCCAAAGGGCGTTCTGGGATGTCCTGGGGAGCGACTACGCGCGGGTCCTGGGGGAATGTTTGGCGACCAGGGAGATGCCCCTCTCTTGGCGCAGGGCGGTGATTGTCCTGCTGCCAAAAAGGGGCGATCTCCGCCTCCTTAAGAACTGGCGCCCAGTCTCCCTCCTCAGCACGGATTACAAAATTTTTGCCAGGGCCATGTCTGCTCGCCTTGGCGCCGTGCTGGCCCACATGATCCACCACGACCAGTCCTACACGGTCCCGGGCCGGTCTATCCATGATAACATCCATCTGGTCTGGGTCCTGGTCCACCATTCCCAGAGGGCTGGTCTGTCGGTCGCCTTCCTTTCCCTGGATCAGGAGAAGGCGTTTGACAGGGTGGATCACGAGTATCTTTTCGGGACTCTGCGCGCATTCGGGTTCGGGACGCATTTTGTCGCCCGGGTCAGACTTCTGTACGCTGCCGCGGAGTGTCTGATTAAAGTTAACGGGTCCTTGACGGCGCCCCTTCGCTTCGGGAGGTGGTTGCGTCAGGGATGCCCCATATCCGGCCAGTTATATGCCATTTGCGTAGAGCCTTTCCTGCGCCTCTTGCGGAAGAGGTTGACGGGACTGGCTCTGCAAGGGCCGGGCATGGAGGTGGTCCTTTCGGCTTATGCCGATGACGTGCTCCTCATGGTCATGGATCCCGTTGACTTGCGGAGGATGCGGGAATGCCAACAGATTTACTCGGACGCATCCTCCACCAGGATCAACTGGGGGAAATGTTCTGGATTCCTGGTGGGTCAGTTTCAGGTGGACTCCCTGCCGGAGGAGTTCAGGCCCTTCGCCTGGAGCACTACGCACCTCCTCTACTTGGGAGTCTATCTCTGCCCGGCCGAGGACGCCTGGCCGGCGAACTGGCACGAGTTGGAGGCCAAAGTCGTCACTCGCTTAGGACGCTGGACAGGATTGCTCCGAGTGTTGTCCTACAGGGGTCGGGCGTTGGTCATATACCAACTGGTGGCCGCCATGTTGTGGTACCAGTTGGTTACTCTGATCCCTCCCCCTGCGTTTGTCGCCAAGATACAGAAGAAGCTCGTCGATTTCTTCTGGAACAACAGGATGCACTGGGTCGCTGCCGCAGTTCTGTGTCTCCTGCTTAGGGAGGGCGGTCAGGCGCTGGTGTGCCTTCGCACCCAGGCTGCGACTTTCCGTCTTCAGGCGCTGCAGAGATACATGTACGTTGAGAATCCTCCAAGATGGTGTGCGCTGGCGACGTATTTTTTCCACCAGCTGCGCGGCCTCAAATATGACACGCAGCTCCTGTTTGTGAAAGTGGGTGGCACGCGTGCCAGCCTGCGAGAGCTGCCTGTCTTCTATCAGGAACTGCTATGGGTTTGGTACCAGGTCGCTTCCAGGCGCAGCTCTCCCCGACAGGAATGGTGGCTGTCCTTCGGGAGCCACTGTTCAGGAATCCGCACCTCCACGTCCACAGCTTCGGGTGGCTGGCGGAGCGCAGAGCTGTGTCTGGCAAGGTGACTCGAGTCGGGGACCTGCTCGATGGCGGAGGAACGGGCTGGATGGCGCCGGAGGAGTTGGCGAGGCGCATGTCTTGGGTCAACGTCCAGTTCACGGCCGATGCCATCGAGTCGATAAAGGCGAAAGTGCGCCCCGGCACCACTAGGCGTATCGAGGCGGCTCAAGCGTGTGGGGCGATCCCTTCTGAGCTTTCCCCCGTTCGGACGGAATTCCTTGTCGGCGCCCAGCCCCGAACCCCCCCTCGGGAACCGGCAACGCACAACTTGAGCCGTCTCGTGGAAATACCCTCCGTGCCTTTTCAATACGCACAGAGGGGTTTCCTTTACTGGCTGCTCCTGCACACCTTCCACTTTGCCATCTTCGCCTGCCGTCCGGACACGCCGTGGCGTGCCGTTTTACCTTCCAACGGAGGTGGTGGTCCCCAATGGGGGGCTCTCTATGCGGGAGTCCTCCCTTGTTCTATTGGGGACTTGGCCTGGAGGGTGTTGCACAGGGCAGTCCCGTTCAATAAGTTCTTAAGTAGTTTTACGGACTCCCAGACCGCCTGTTTGTTCTGTCGTCTGGAGGAGTCCGTGTTTCATATATATATCGATTGTGAGAGGTTGCAGCCCCTCTTCCATTATTTGAAGGGGCTGCTCCTCAAGTTTTGGTTGCACTTCAGTCCCACGCTCTTGATCTACGGTCACCCGGTGCGGAGGGGAGTGGGCGGGTTGGAGGACCTCCTCGTGGGTCTGCTCCTGGGCCTGGATAAGAAAGCCATTAATTGGTCCAGGCAGCGGGCGGTCGAGGGGGTCGTCTGGCCGGAATGCCTCCCTCTCTTCCGTGGCCATGTTCGCGCCCGGGTGGCCCTGGAGATGGAGCACGCGGTGTCCGCCGGCGCGCTCGATCACTTCCGTGACCGGTGGGCGCCGCGGGGACTGGAGTGCATAATTGGGCTGGAGAACAACATTTTAATTTCATTCTTAAGGTTTATTTCAAGTTTTAATGGTTTTATTTACAGTTTTATTTGTCTAATTTATGTTTTCTCAAAAAGAGGATCAAACAACAATCATTGCAACAAGTGCCCGTTGGGAAGCTAGCTGCAGATTTTATAACTTTTCGGTCCTCCGGGACGGGAAGTATGCGGTGTGCTTCCTGCAAGAAACCCACAACGTTCCGGGAGACGAGGCCACGTGGCTCCTGGAGTGGCAAGGAGGGGTCAGCATGAGTCACCTCTCCAGTGTTTCCAGTGGGGTGGCTATCTTGCTGGCCCCGCATTTTCAGCCGGAGATCTTGGGGGTCAAGGAGCTCGTGCCGGGCCGCTTGCTCCAGGTCACTGTTCGCCTGGGGGGCGTGCCGCTCCATCTAGTGAATGTGTACGCCCCTCAGACTGGTGCGCAGCAAGCGCGCTTCTTTGAAGAAGTGTCCACTCTTCTGGGCTCCATCGACGCGGGCGAGTGCGTCATCCTCGGGGGGGATTTTAACTGCACCCTCGAGGCAAAGGACCGCACGGGCGGCCTGCAGAGCCCGGCGGCGATGGAGAAGTTGAGAGACCTGGTCGGGTCCCTCGACTTGGTGGACGTCTGGCGAAATCTCCATCCCAACTCCAGCGCCTTCACTTGCGTGAGGTCTGGGAGAGGAGCGTCCAGAATCGACCACCTCTACATTTCCCGGGCATACGTCTCCTGCATTCCGGCGGCTTCCATGCGGCTGGTGCCGTGCACGGACCACCACCTGGTGTGGGTGGAGCTCGTTCCGCTGTGCGCATGGGGGGGGGTGCGTACTGGCACTTTAACAACCTGCTGCTAGAGGACGCACAGTTCCGGGATTCGTTTAGTCGGTTCTGGGCCGGCTGGAGAAGGAAGCAGGGGTCTTCCCCTCATTGAGGCTATGGTGGGACGTGGGCAAGGCTCACGTCCATCTCTTCTGTCAGGAGTATGCGAGGGGGTCGACCAAGAGGCGGGAGGCCCGGGTCGGGCGGTTGGAGAAGGAGGTGCTCGACCTGGAGTCCCGTCTCGGTCAAGTCGGCGAGGACCCGGCACTGCGGTTGGTGTACGAAGAGAAGAAGGGCGTGCTGAAGGACCTGCAGCTCGTCAGGTCCCGAGGCGCGTTCGTGAGGTCGCGGATCCAGTTCCTGCGGGACCTGGACCGCGGCTCCCCCTTCTTCTACTCGCTGGCAAAAAGATGGGGGATCCGTAAGCAGCTCTTGGAGCTGCTGGCCGACGACGGATCTCTGGTCTCGGATCTGGAGGGAATCCGCGTGGAGACCCACGCCTATTACGGGGCTCTGTTCTCTCCGGATCCGTCCAGCGAGGATGCGCACAGAGTTTTGTGGGAGGACCTGCCGAAGGTCAGCCTGGAGGGCGCCGAAAAATTGGACGCTCCTCTGAGTCTGGAGGAGCTGACCGGCGCCCTCCGCCTGCTCTCTAGGGGGAAGTCCCCGGGGCTGGACGGGCTGACCGTGGAGTTCCAAAGGGCGTTCTGGGATGTCCTGGGGAGCGACTACGCGCGGGTCCTGGGGGAATGTTTGGCGACCAGGGAGATGCCCCTCTCTTGGCGCAGGGCGGTGATTGTCCTGCTGCCAAAAAGGGGCGATCTCCGCCTCCTTAAGAACTGGCGCCCAGTCTCCCTCCTCAGCACGGATTACAAAATTTTTGCCAGGGCCATGTCTGCTCGCCTTGGCGCCGTGCTGGCCCACATGATCCACCCCGACCAGTCCTACACGGTCCCGGGCCGGTCTATCCATGATAACATCCATCTGGTCTGGGACCTGGTCCACCATTCCCAGAGGGCTGGTCTGTCGGTCGCCTTCCTTTCCCTGGATCAGGAGAAGGCGTTTGACAGGGTGGATCACGAGTATCTTTTCGGGACTCTGCGCGCATTCGGGTTCGGGACGCATTTTGTCGCCCGGATCAGACTTCTGTACGCTGCCGCGGAGTGTCTGATTAAAGTTAACGGGTCCTTGACGGCGCCCCTTCGCTTCGGGAGGTGGTTGCGTCAGGGATGCCCCATATCCGGCCAGTTATATGCCATTTGCGTAGAGCCTTTCCTGCGCCTCTTGCGGAAGAGGTTGACGGGACTGGCTCTGCAAGGGCCGGGCATGGAGGTGGTCCTTTCGGCTTATGCCGATGACGTGCTCCTCATGGTCATGGATCCCGTTGACTTGCGGAGGATGCGGGAATGCCAACAGATTTACTCGGACGCATCCTCCACCAGGATCAACTGGGGGAAATGTTCTGGATTCCTGGTGGGTCAGTTTCAGGTGGACTCCCTGCCGGAGGAGTTCAGGCCCTTCGCGTGGAGCACTACGCACCTCCTCTACTTGGGAGTCTATCTCTGCCCGGCCGAGGACGCCTGGCCGGCGAACTGGCACGAGTTGGAGGCCAAAGTCGTCACTCGCTTAGGACGCTGGACAGGATTGCTCCGAGTGTTGTCCTACAGGGGTCGGGCGTTGGTCATATACCAACTGGTGGCCGCCATGTTGTGGTACCGGTTGGTTACTCTGATCCCTCCCCCTGCGTTTGTCGCCAAGATACAGAAGAAGCTCGTCGATTTCTTCTGGAACAACAGGATGCACTGGGTCGCTGCCGCGGTTCTGTGTCTCCTGCTTAGGGAGGGCGGTCAGGCGCTGGTGTGCCTTCGCACCCAGGCTGCGACTTTCCGTCTTCAGGCGCTGCAGAGATACATGTACGTTGAGAATCCTCCAAGATGGTGTGCGCTGGCGACGTATTTTTTCCACCAGCTGCGCGGCCTCAAATATGACACGCAGCTCCTGTTTGTGAAAGTGGGTGGCACGCGTGCCAGCCTGCGAGACCTGCCTGTCTTCTATCAGGAACTGCTATGGGTTTGGAACCAGGTCGCTTCCAGGCGCAGCTCTCCCCGACAGGAATGGTGGCTGTCCTTCGGGAGCCACTGTTCAGGAATCCGCACCTCCACGTCCACAGCTTCGGGTGGCTGGCGGAGCGCAGAGCTGTGTCTGGCAAGGTGACTCGAGTCGGGGACCTGCTCGATGGCGGAGGAGCGGGCTGGATGGCGCCGGAGGAGTTGGCGAGGCACATGTCTTGGGTCAACGTCCAGTTCACGGCCGATGCCATCGAGTCGATAAAGGCGAAAGTGCGCCCCGGCACCACTAGGCGTATCGAGGCGGCTCAAGCGTGTGGGGCGATCCCTTCTGAGCTTTCCCCCGTTCGGACGGAATTCCTTGTCGGCGCCCAGCCCCGAACCCCCCCTCGGGAACCGGCGCCTCACAACTTGAGCCGTCTCGTGGAAATACCCTCCGTGCCTTTTCAATACGCACAGAGGGGTTTCCTTTACTGGCTGCTCCTGCACACCTTCCACTTTGCCATCTTCGCCTGCCGTCCGGACACGCCGTGGCGTGCCGTTTTACCTTCCAACGGAGGTGGTGGTCCCCAATGGGGGGCTCTCTATGCGGGAGTCCTCCCTTGTTCTATTGGGGACTTGGCCTGGAGTGTGTTGCACAGGGCAGTCCCGTTCAATAAGTTCTTAAGTAGTTTTACGGACTCCCAGACCGCCTGTTTGTTCTGTGGTCTGGAGGAGTCCGTGTTTCATATATATATCGATTGTGAGAGGTTGCAGCCCCTCTTCCATTATTTGAAGGGGCTGCTCCTCAAGTTTTGGTTGCACTTCAGTCCCACGCTCTTGATCTACGGTCACCCGGTGCGGAGGGGAGTGGGCGGGTTGGAGGACCTCCTCGTGGGTCTGCTCCTGGGCCTGGATAAGAAAGCCATTAATTGGTCCAGGCAGCGGGCGGTCGAGGGGGTCGTCTGGCCGGAATGCCTCCCTCTCTTCCGTGGCCATGTTCGCGCCCGGGTGGTCCTGGAGATGGAGCACGCGGTGTCCGCCGGCACGCTCGATCACTTCCGTGACCGGTGGGCGCCGCGGGGACTGGAGTGCATAATTGGGCTGGAGAACAACATTTTAATTTCATTCTTAAGGTTTATTTCAAGTTTTAATGGTTTTATTTACAGTTTTATTTGTCTAATTTATGTTTTCTCAAAAAGAGGATCAAACAACAATCATTGCAACAAGTGCCCGTTGGGAAGCTAGCTGCAGATTTTATAACTTTTCGGTCCTCCGGGACGGGAAGTATGCGGTGTGCTTCCTGCAAGAAACCCACAACGTTCCGGGAGACGAGGCCACGTGGCTCCTGGAGTGGCAAGGAGGGGTCAGCATGAGTCACCTCTCCAGTGTTTCCAGTGGGGTGGCTATCTTGCTGGCCCCGCATTTTCAGCCGGAGATCTTGGGGGTCAAGGAACTCGTGCCGGGCCGCTTGCTCCAGGTCACTGTTCGCCTGGGGGGCGTGCCGCTCCATCTAGTGAATGTGTACGCCCCTCAGACTGGTGCGCAGCAAGCGCGCTTCTTTGAAGAAGTGTCCACTCTTCTGGGCTCCATCGACGCGGGCGAGTGCGTCATCCTCGGGGGGGATTTTAACTGCACCCTCGAGGCAAAGGACCGCACGGGCGGCCTGCGGAGCCCGGCGGCGATGGAGAAGTTGAGAGACCTGGTCGGGTCCCTCGACTTGGTGGACGTCTGGCGAAATCTCCATCCCAACTCCAGCGCCTTCACTTGCGTGAGGTCTGGGAGAGGAGCGTCCAGAATCGACCACCTCTACATTTCCCGGGCATACGTCTCCTGCATTCCGGCGGCTTCCATGCGGCCGGTGCCGTGCACGGACCACCACCTGGTGTGGGTGGAGCTCGTTCCGCTGTGCGCATGGGGGGGGGTGCGTACTGGCACTTTAACAACCTGCTGCTAGAGGACGCACAGTTCCGGGATTCGTTTAGTCGGTTCTGGGCCGGCTGGAGAAGGAAGCAGGGGTCTTCCCCTCATTGAGGCTATGGTGGGACGTGGGCAAGGCTCACGTCCATCTCTTCTGTCAGGAGTATGCGAAGGGGTCGACCAAGAGGCGGGAGGCCCGGGTCGGGCGGTTGGAGAAGGAGGTGCTCAACCTGGAGTCCTGTCTCGGTCAAGGCGTTGAGGACCCGGCCCTGCGGTTGGTGCATGAAGATAAGAAGGGTGCGCTGAAGGACCTGCAGCTTGTCGGGTCCTGAGGCGCGTACGTGAGGTCGTGGATCCAGTACCTGCGGGACCTGGACCGCGGCTCCCCCTTCTTCTACTCGCTGGAAAAAAGACGGGGTGTCTGTAAGCAGCTCTTGGAGCTGCTGGCCGACGACGGATCTCTGGCCTCGGATCCGGAGGGAATCCGCGCGGAGACCCGTGCCTATTACGGGGCTCTGTTCTCTCTGGATCCGTCCAGCGAGGATGCGCGCACAGTTTTGTGGGAGGACCTGCCGAAGGTCGGCCTGGAGGGCGCCGAAAAATTGGACGCTCCTCTGAGTCTGGAGGAGCTGACCGGCGCCCTCCGCCAGCTCTCTAGGGGGAAGTCCCCGGGGCTGGACGGGCTGACCGTGGAGTTCTACAGGTCGTTCTCGGACGTCTTGGGGGGCAACTACGCGTTGGTCCTGGGGGAAAGTTTGGCGACCGGGGAGATGCCCCCCACTTGGCGCAGGGCGGTGATTGTCCTGCTGCCTAAGAAGGGCGATCTCCGCCTCCTTAAGAACTGGCGCCCGGTCTCCCTCCTCAGCACGGATTACAAAATTTTTGCCTGGGCCATGTCTGCTCGCCTTGGCGCCGTGCTGGCCCACATGATCCACCCCGACCAGTTATACACGGTCCCGGGCCGGTCTATCCATCATAACATCCATCTGGTCCGCGACCTGGTCCACCATTCCCAGAGGGCTGGTCTGTCGGTTGCCTTCCTTTCCCTGGATCAGGAGAAAGCGTTCGACAGGGTGGATCACGAGTATCTTTTCGGGACTCTGCGCGCATTTGGGTTCGGGACGCATTTTGTCGCCTGGATCCAACTTCTTTACGCTGCCGCGTAATGTCTGATTAAAGTTAACAGGTCCTTGATGGCGCCCCTTCGCTTCAGGAGGGGGTGCGTCAGGGATGCCCCATGTCCGGCCAGTTATATGCCATTTGCGTAGAGCCTTTCCTGCGCCTCTTGCGGAAGAGGATGGCAGGACTGGCTCTGCAAGGGCCGGGCGTGGAGGTGGTCCTCTCGGCTTGCGCCGATGACGTGCTCCTCATAGTCACGGATCCCGTTGACTTGCGGAGGATGCGGGAATGCCAGCAGATTTACTCGGACGCTTCCTCCGCCAGGATCAACTGGGAGAAATGTTCCGGACTCCTGGTGGGTCAGTGGCGGGTGGACTCCCTGCCGGAGGAGTTCAGGCCCTTCGCCTGGAGCACTACGCACCTCCTCTACTTGGGAGTCTACCTCAGCCCGGCCGAGGACGCCTGGCCGGCGAACTGGCACGAGTTGGAGGCCAAAGTCGCCACTCACTTAGGACACTGGACAGGATTCCTCCGAGTGTTGTCCTACAGGGGTCGGACGTTGGTCATAAACCAACTGGTGGCCGCCATGTTGTGGTACCGGTTGGTTACTCTGATCCCTCCCCCTGCGTTTGTCGCCAAGATACAGAAGAAGCTCGTCGACTTCTTCTGGAACAACAGGATGCACTGGGTCTCTGCCGCGGTTCTCAGTCTCCTGCTTAGGGAGGGCGGTCAGGCGCTGGTGTGCCTTTGCACCCAGGCTGCGACTTTCCATCTTCAGATGCTGCAGAGATACCTGTACGTTGAGATTCCTCCAAGATGGTGTGCGCTGGCGACGTATTTCTTCCGCCAGCTGCGCGGCCTCAATTATGACACGCAGCTCCTGTTTGTGAATGTGGGTGGCATGCATGCCAGCCTGCGAGAGCTGCCTGTCTTCTACCAGGAACTGCTATGGGTTTGGAATCAGGTCGCTTCCAGGTGCAGCTCTCCCCTGACAGGAATGGTGGCTGTCCTTCGGGAGCCACTGTTCAGGAATCCGCACCTCCACGTCCGCAGGTTCGGGTGGCTGGCGGAGCACAGAGCTGTGGCTGGCAAGGTGACTCGAGTCGGGGACCTGCTCGATGGCGGAGGAGCGGGCTGGATGGCGCCGGAGGAGTTGGCGAGGCGCATCTCTTGGGTCAACGTTCAGCTCGCGGCCGATGCCATCGACTCGATAAAGGCAAAAGTGCGCCCCGGCACCACTAGGCGTATCGAGGTGGCTCAGGCGTGTGGGGTGATCCCGTCTGAGCTTTCCCCCGTTCGGACAGAATTCCTTGTCGGCGCCTATCCCCGAACCCCCCCTCGGGAGCCGGCACCTCACAACTTGAGCTGTCTCGAGGAAATACCCTCCGTGCCTTTTCATTCCGCACGGAGGGGTTTCCTGCACGGGCTGCTCCTGCACACCTTCCACTTTGCCATCTTCGCCTGCCGTCCGGACACGCCGTGGCGTGCCGTTTTACCTTCCGACGGAGGTGGAGGTCCCCAATGGGGGGCTCTCTATGCGGGAGTCCTCCCTTGTTCTATTGGGGACTTGGCCTGGAAGGTGTTGCACAGGGCAGTCCCTTGCAATAGGTTCTTAAGTAGGTTTACGGACTCCCAGACCGCCTGTTTGTTCTGCGGTCTGGAGGAGTCCGTATTTCATATATATATCAAGTGTGAGAGGTTGCAGCCCCTCTTCCATTATTTGAAGGGGCTGCTCCTCAAGTTTTGGTTGCACTTCAGTCCCACGCTCTTGATCTATGGTCACCCGGTGCAGAGGGGAGCGGGCGGTTTGGAGGACCTCCTCGTGGGTCTGCTCCTGGGCCTGGCAAAGAACGCCATTAATTGGTCCAGGCAGCGGGCGGTCGAGGGGGTCATCCGGCCGGATTGCCTCCCTCTCTTCCGTGGCCATGTTCGCACCTGGGTGGCCCTGGAGATGGAGCACGCGGTGTCCGCCGGCGCGCTCAATCACTTTCGTGACCGGTGGGCGCTGCGGGGACTGGAGTGCATAATTGGGTTGGAAAACCAAATTTTAATTTGATTCTTAAGGTTTATTTGAAGTTTTAATGGTTTATTTACAGTTTTTATTTTTCTAAATTTATGTTTTCACAAAAAGAGGATCAAACAACAATCATCGCAAAAAGTGCCTGTTGGGAAGCTAGCCGCAGATTTAATAACTTTTCGGTCCTTCAGGACGGGAAGTATGCGGTGTGCTTCCTGCAAGAAACCCACACCGTTCCGGGAGATGAGGCCACGTGGCTCCTGGAGTGGCAAGGAGGGGTCAGCATGAGTCACCTCTCCAGTGTTTCCAGTGGGGTGGCTATCTTGCTGGCACCGCATTTTCAGCCGGAGATCTTGGGGGTCAAGGAACTCGTGCCGGGCCGCTTGCTCCAGGTCACTGTTCACCTGGGGGGCGTGCCGCTCCATCTAGTGAACGTGTACGCCCCTCAGACCGGTGCGCAGCTAGCGCGCTTCTTTGAAGAAGTGTCCACTCTTATGGGCTCCATCGACGCGGGCGAGTGCATCATCCTCGGGGGGGATTTTAACTGCACCCTCGAGGCAAAGGACCGCACGGGCAGCCTGCGAAACCCGGCGGCGATGGAGAAGTTGAGGGACCTGGTCGGGTCCCTCGACTTGGTGGACGTCTGGCGAAATCTCCATCCCGACTCCAGCGCCTTCACTTGTGTGAGGTCTGGGAGAGGAGCGTCCAGAATCGACCGCCTCTACATTTCCCGAGCATACGTCTCCTGCGTTCCGGCGGCTTCCATGCGGGAGTGCCATGCAAGGACCACCACCTGGTGTGGGCGGAGCTCGTTCCGCTGCGCACGTGGGGGAGGTCCGCGTACTGGCACTTTAACAACCTGCTGCTGGAGGACGCATGTTTCCGTGATTCGTTTAGTTGGTTCTGGGCCTGCTGGAGAAGGAAGCAGGGGGGCCTCCCCTCCTTGAGGCTATGGTGGGACGTGGGCAAGGCTCACTTCCGTCTCTTCTGTCAGGAGTATGCGAGGGGGTCGACCGAGAGGCGGGAGGCCCGGGTCGGGCGGTTGGAGAAGGAGGTGCTCGACCTGGAGTCCCGTCTCAGTCAAGGCGTCGAGGACCCGGCCCTGCGGTTGGTGTACGAAGAGAAGAAGGGCGCACTGAATGACCTGCAGCTCGTCGGGTCCCGAGGCGCGTTCGTGAGGTCGCGGATCCAGTTCCTGCGGGACCTGGACCGCGGCTCCCTCTTCTTCTACTCGCTGGAAAAAAGACGGGGGGTCCGTAAGCAGCTCTTGGAGCTGCTGGCCGACGACGGATCTCTGGTCTCAGATCCGGAGGGAATCCGCGCGGAGACCCGCCCCTATTACGGGGCTCTGTTCTCTCCGGATCCGTCCAGCGAGGGTGCGTGCAGAGTTTTATGGGAGGACCTGCCGAAGGTCGGCCTGGAGGGTGCCGAAAAATTGGACGCTCCTCTGACTCTGGAGGAGCTGACCGGCGCCCTCCGCCAGCTCTCTAGGGGGAAGTCCCCGGGGCTGGACGGGCTGACCGTGGAGTTTCACAGGGCGTTCTGGGACGTCTTGGGGGGCGACCAAGCGCGGGTCCTGGGGGAATGTTTGGCGACCGGGGAGATGCCCCTCTCTTGGCGCAGGGCGGTGATTGTCCTGCTGCCTAAGAAGGGCGATCTCCGCCTCCTTAAGAACTGGCGCCCGTTCTCCCTCCTCAGCACGGATTACAAAATTTTTGCCAGGGCCATGTCTGCTCGCCTTGGTGCCGTGCTGGCCCACATGATCCACCCCGACCAGTCCTACACGGTCCCGGGCCGGTCTATCCATGATAACATCCATCTGGTCCGCGACCTGGTCCAACATTCCGAGAGGGCTGGTCTGTCGGTCGCCTTCCTTTCCCTGGATCAGGAGAAGGCGTTCGACAGGGTGGATCACGAGTACCTTTTCGGGACTCTGCGCGCATTCGAGTTCGGGATGCATTTTGTCGCCCGGATCCGACTTCTGTACGCTGCCGCGGAGTGTCTGATTAAAGTTAACGGGTCCTTGATGGCGCCCCTTCCCTTCTGGAGGGGGTTGCATCAGGGATGCCCCATGTCCGGCCAGTTATATGCCATTTGCATAGAGCCTTTCCTGCGCCTCTTGCGGAAGAGGTTGGCGGGACTGGCTCTGCAAGGGCCGGGCGTGGAGGTGGTCCTCTCAGCTTACGCCGATGACGTGCTCCTCATGGTCACAGATCCCGTTGACTTGCGGAGGATGCGGGAATGCCAGCAGATTTACTCGGACGCATCCTCCGCCAGTATCAACTGGAGGAAATGTTCCAGACTCCTGGTGGGTCAGTGGCGGGTGGACTCCCTGCCGGAGGAGTTCAGGCCCTTCGTCTGGAGCACTACGCACCTCCTCTACTTGGGAGTCTACCTCAGCCCGGCCGCGGACGCCTGGCCGGCGAACTGGCATGAGTTGGAGGCCAAAGTCGGCACTCGCTGAGGACGCTGGACAGGATTGCTCCGAGTGTTGTCCTACAGGGGTTGGGCTTTGGTCATAAACGAACTGGTGGCCGCCATGTTGTGGTACCGGTTGGTTACTCTGATCCCTCCCCCTGTGTTTGTCGCCAAGATACAGAAGAAGCTCGTCGATTTTTTCTGGAACAACAGGATGCACTGGGTCTCTGCCGCAGTTCTGAGTCTCCCACTTTGGGAGGGCGGTCAGGCGCTGGTGTGCCTTCGCACCCAGGCTGCGACTTTCCATCTTCAGACGCTGCAGAGATACCTGTCTGTTGAGATTCCTCCAAGATGGTGTGCGCTGGCGACGTATTTCTTCCGCCAGCTGCGCGGCATCAATTATGACACGCAGCTCCTGTTTGTGAATGTGGGTGGCACGTGTGCCAGCCTGCGAGAGCTGCCTGTCTTCTACCAGGAACTGCTATGGATTTGGAATCAGGTTGCTTCCAGGCGCAGCTCTCTCCCGACAGGAATGGTGGCTGTCCTTCGGGAGCCACAGTTCAGGAATCCGCACCTCCACGTCCGCAGGTTCGGGTGGCTGGTGGAGCGTAGAGCTATGGCTGGCAAGATGACTCGAGTCGGGGACCTGCTCGATGGCGGAGGAGCAGGCTGGATGGCGCCGGAGGAGTTGGCGAGGCGCATGTCTTGGGTCAACGTCCAGCTCGCGGCCGATGGCGTCGAGTCGATAAAGGCGAAAGTGCGCCCCGGCACCACTAGGCGTATCGAGGCGGCTCTGGCACATGGGGTGATCCCGTCTGAGCTTTCCCCCGTTCAGACGGAATTCCTTGTCGGCGCCCAGCCCCGAACCCCCCTCGGGAGCCGGCGCCTCACAACTTGAGCCGTCTCGAGGGAATACCCTCCGTGCCTTTTCATTCCGCACGGAGGGGTTTCCTGTACGGGCTGCTCCTGAACACCTTCCACTTTGCCATCTTCGCCTGCCGTCCGGACACGCCGTGGCGTGCCGTTTTACCTTCCGACGGAGGCGGAGTTCCCAATGGGGGGCTCTCTATGCGGGAGTCCTCCCTTGTTCTATTGGGGACTTGGCCTGGAGGGTGTTGCACAGGGCAGTCCCGTGCAATAGGTTCTTAAGTAGGTTCACAGACTCCAGACCACCTGTTTATTCTGCGGTCTGGAGGAGTCCGTGTTTCATGTTTACATTGAGTGTGAGAGGTTGCAGCCCCTCTTTCATTATTTGAAGGGGCTGCTCCTCAAGTTTTGGCTGCACTTCAGCCCCACGCTCTTGATCTACGCTCACCCGGTGTGGAGGGGAGCGCGCAGGTTGGAGGACCTCCTCGTGGGTCTGCTCCTGGGCCTGGCTAAGAAAGTCATTAATTGGTCCAGGCAGCGGGCGGTCGAGGGGGTCGTCCGGCCGGATTGCCTCCCTTTCTTCCGTGGCTATGTTCGCGCCCGGGTGGCCCTGGAGATGGAGCACGCGGTGTCCGCCGGCGCGCTCGATCACTTCCGTGACCGGTCGGCGCCGCGGGGACTGGAGTGCATAATTGGGCTGGAGAACCAAATTTTAATTTGATTTCCAAGGGTTTATTTGAAGTTTTTTTTTAACGGTTTATTTACAGTTTTATTGTTGATATTACTTGGTTCTTTAAAAAGAGGAACAAGTCCCCGTTTTAGGGCACTCTTTTAGTTTGGACCAAAAAAAGCCCAAATTGGACTGTAAATGAACAAAATTTCAACTAAAACTTAACAAATCAAATTAAAATTTGGTTTGTCCGCTTTAGGGCAACACTTATATTTTGTTTAATTTGTTTATGGGATGTGGGCGTCACCGACAAGGCCAGCATTTATTGCCCATCCCTAGTTGCTATTGAGAAGGTGGTAGTGAGCCGCCTGCTTGAACCGCTGCAGTCTGTGTGGTGAAGGTACTCCCACAGTGCTGTTCCTCTTTTGATTGGACCAAGCAAAATAAACTGTAACTAATAAAACTTTAAATAAACCTTAACAAATCAAATTAAAATTTGGTTGTCCAAATCAATTATGCACTCCAGTCCCCATGGCGCCCAGCGGTCGCGGAAGCCCACAGTGCTGTTAGGGAGGGAGTTCCAAGATTTTAACCCAGCAACGATAAAGGATCGGCGATATAATTCTCTGCCTGTTTAAAGGGGCAGTGTCTCTGTGCCTGTTTAAAGGGAGAGTGTCTCTGTGTCTGTTTAAAGGGGCAGTGTCTCTGTGTCTGTTTAAAGGGAAAGTGTCTCTGTGTCTGTTTAAAGGGGCAGTGTCTCTGTGTCTGTTTAAAGGGGCAGTGTCTCTGTGTCTGTTTAAAGGGGCAGTGTCTCTGTGTCTGTTTAAAGGGGCAGTATCTCTGTGTCTGTTTAAAGGGAAAGTGTCTCTGTGTCTGTTTAAAGGGTCAGTGTCTCTGTGTCTGTTTAAAGGGGCAGTGTCTCTGTGACTGTTTAAAGGGGCAGTATCTCTGTGTCTGTTTAAAGGGGCAGTGTCTCTGTGTCTGTTTAAAGGGTAGTGTCTCTGTGTCTGTTTAAAGGGGCAGTTTCTCTGTGTCTGTTTAAAGGGGCAGTGTCTCTGTGTCTCTTTAAAAGGACAATGTCATAGGGCCATAGAGACATAATGGCACAGAAAGAGGCCATTCGGCCCATCGAGTCCATGCCGGCTCTCTGTACAGCAGTCCAGTCAGTCCCATTCCCCCGCTCTATCACCGTAGCCCTGCAAGTTTATTTCCCTCAAGTGCCTATCCAGTCCCCCCTTGAAAACATTGGGTGTCTCCGCTTCCACCACTTCCATCGGCAGCGAGTTCCAGGATCTCATCACTCGCTGCATAAAAAAGTTTTTCCTCACATCCCGACTGTAACTCTTGCCAAAACCTTAAATCTGTGTCCCCTAGTCTTTGTACCATCAGCTAGTGGGAACAGCCTATCCAAACCCATCATAATCTTGTACACCTCTATCAAATCACCCCTGAACCTCCTTTGCTCTAATGAAAACAAATCCCGCTTTTCCGACCTGTCCTTGTAGCTAACATCCCCATCCCCGGAACCATTCTGGTAAATCTCCTCTGCTCCCTCTCAAGTTCATTCATGTCCTCCCGAAATTGTGGTGACCAGAACTGGACACAATACTCCAGTTGTGGCCTAACCAGCGTTTTATAAAGATTCAGCATAACTTCTCTACTTTTCTACTCAATACCTCTATTTATTAAGCCCAAGATCCCATATGCTTTGTTAACCACTCTCTCAATATGTCCTGCCACCTTCAGGGGCCTATGCACATTAACTCCCAGGTCCCTCTGTCCCTGCACACTCTTTAAAACTGTGCCATTAAGTGTATATTGCCTCTCCCTGTTCATTCTGCCAAAATGCATCACCTCACACTTCTCTGTATTAAATTCCATCTGCCACGTGTCTGCCCATTCTGCTAGCCTTTCTATGTCCTGATGCAGTCGATTGTTATTATCCTCACTGTTTGCCACACCCCCAAGTTTGGTGTCATCAGCAAATTTAGAAATTCTACTCTGTATTCCAATATCCAGATCATTTATTTATATCAAGAAAGCAGTGGTCCCAGTTCTGACCCTTGGGGAACACCACTGTCTACCCTCCTCCAGTCTGAAAGACAGCTATTTACCACAACTAGCTATTTTCTGTCCTTAAGCCAATTCCTTATGCAAGCTGCCACTGACCTACCTATTCCATGAGCCTCAATTTTGTTAACCAGCCTTCTATTTGGTACTTTGTCAAACGCCTTCCGAAAATCCATGTAGACAACATCCACTGCATTCCCTTCAACGATCCTCCCTGTTACTTCATCAAAAAATTCAATTAGTGTAGTCAAACACGATCTTCCTTTTACAAACCCGTGTTGACTCTCCTTAAGTAGCTTAAACCTCTCCAAGTGCCCGTTAATATTTTCCTTGATTATTGTTTCTAAAATTTTACCCACTACTGATGTTAAACTGACTGGCCTGCAGTTACTAGGATTGTTCTTACACCCTTTCTTGAAGAATGGTGTCACATTTGCCAGGTTCCAATCCTCAGGCACCTCCCCCACATCCAGGGAAGATTGGAAAATATAGCAAGCACTTCCGTTCTCCCCTCCCCCAATTCCCTTAGCATTCTGAGATGCAAGCCATCTGGACCAGGCGACTTATCCACTCTAAGCATACCCAGCCCTTCTAGTACATCCTGTCTGTCAATTTTCACAATTATAAGGCACAGAAACAGGCCATTCGATCCAACCAGTCCATTTCATTGTTTGTGCTCCACTAGAGCCTCCTCCCGCCTTTCCTCATCTAAATCTATCTGCATAACCCTCTGCTCCCCTCTCACTCATATATATGTCTGCTTCACTATCTGAGGAGTTGTGAATGGAGCTGAGTACTACAACTATTAGTGAACAGGCCCATTCCTGACGTTATGATGGAGGGAACATATGAGCCGGAGCAGGCTGCTTAGCCCCACGAGCCTGTTCCTCCATTCAATGAGATCATGGCTGACCTGTGACCTAACGCTATAGACCTGCCTTTACCCCATATCCCTTAATAGTTTTGGTTAACAGAAATATATCAATCTCAGTTTAAATTAACAAATAACCTAGTAACAATTGTTGATTGTGGAAGGGAGTTCCTAATTCCTACAACCTTTGCATGTAGAAATGTTTCCTAACTTCCCACCTTGAAAGGCTTGGCTTTAATTTTTAGGCTATAACCTTTTCCTATTACCGAGAACCTTAACAAATTAAATTAAAATTTCATTGGCCGGGGTGATAATGCAACCAACTGGCCCAGGCAGCGGGTGGTCGAGGGGGCCTGACTGCCTGCCTCTCTCTTCCGCAGCCATGTCCGCGCCCGGGTGGCCTTGGAGATGGAGCACGTGGTGTCCACCGGCATGCTTGAGGCCTTCCATGACCGGTGGGTGCCACGGGGACTGGAGTGCAAAACCCCCTCGGCCAATTAAATTTTAATTTAATTTGTTAAGGTTCTTTTAAAGTTTTATTAGTTACAGTCTATTGGTTTTAATGTACCCATCAGAAGAGTACACACACCTCAGACACATCTCACAGCTCCTCAACCAAGTGAGGCATCACACACACACACACACACACACACACACACACACACACACACACACACAAAAACACGCCTGCCAATACACTCCTTCACAATCGCCAGTCTTTTTCTGTTCCAGGAAAAGCAAGCACATGGCAAGCAACAGCAGGAGCCGACCGGGAGAGGGGTAGCAAGACTCCAGTGATCACTTCCTTAGAGGAGGCAGTGCTGGACGTGATCGGGAGGGGCTTGGCAGGCATTGGGGCCAGAGGCAGAGCAGAGGGCATCTCGCAGAGAGGCAGGTGGCCACTGCAGCTTCCTTGCAGATGCAAGCCTATTCCTTATCTCTAATCGCCCAAAAGAGATCCTCGCTTCCCGCTTTACATTGTAGATTCCCAGGAATCTCACACACCCAATCTCTGTCTCTCTCACTCCCAGTCTCTCTCTCTCTCACTCCAAATCTCTCTCTCTCTCACACTCCCAATCTCTCTGTCACACTCCCAATCTCTCTCTCTGATACTCCCAATCTCTCTCTCTCTCTCACACTCCCAATCTCTCTCTCTCACACTCCCAATCTCTCTCTCTCACACTCCCAATCTCTCTCTCTCTCACACTCCCAATCTCTAACTCACTCACACTCCCAATCTCTCTCTCTCACACTCCCAATCTCTCTCTCTCTCACTCCCAGTCTCTCTCTCTCACACTCCCAATCTCTCTCTCTCACTCCCAATCTCTCACACTCTCTCACTCCCAATCTCTCTCTCTCTCACACTCCCAATCTCTATCTCTCACACTCCCAATCTCTCTCTCTCTCACACTCCCTATCTCTCTCTCTCTCACACTCCCAATCTCTCTCTCTCACACTCCCAGTCTCTCTCTCTCTCACACTCCCAATCTCTCTCTCACAATCCCATTCTCTCTCTCTCTCTCACACTCCCAATCTCTCTCTCTCTCTCACAATCCCAGTCTCTCTCTCTCTCACATTCCCAATCTCTCTCTCTCACACCCCCAATCTCGCTCTCCCTCACTCCCAGTCTCTCTCTCTCTCACTCCCATTCTCTCTCTCTCTCACACTCCCAATCTCTCTGTCACACTCCCAATCTCTCTATCTCACACTCCCAATCTCTCTCCCTCTCACACACCCAATCTCTCTCTCTCTCACACTCCCGAAATCTCTCTCTAACTCCCAGTCTGTCTCCCTCACACTCCCAATCTCTCTCTCTCTCACACTCCCAATCTCTCTCTCACACTCCCAGTCTCTCTCTCTCACACTCCCAATCTCTCTCTCTCACACTCCCAATCTCTCTCTCTCACACCCCCAATCTCACTCTCTCTCTCTCAATCCCAATCTCTCTCTCTCTCACACTCCCAATCTCTCTCTCTGACACTCCTAATCTCTTTCTCTCTCACACTCCCAATCTCTCTCTCTGACACTCCCAATCTCTCTCTCTCTCTCACACTCCCAATGTCTCTCTCTCACACTCCCAATCTCTCTCTCTCACACTCCCAATCTCTCTCTCTCTCACACTCCCAATCTCTAACTCTTACACTCCCAACCTCTCTCTCTCACACTCCCAATCCCTCTCTCTCTCACACCCAGTCTCTTTCACTCACACTCCCAATCTCTCTCTCTCACTCCCAATCTCTCTCTCTCTCACACTCCGAATCTCTCTCTCTCTCTCTCACTCCCAATCTCTCTCTCTCTCACACTCCCAATCTCTCTCTCTCTCATACTCCCAATCTCTCTCTCTCTCTCACTCCCAGTCTCTCTCTCTCACACACCCAATCTCTCTCTCTCACTCCCAATCTCTCTCACTCTCACACTCCCAATCTCTCTCTCTCTCACTTCCAGTCTCTGTCTCTCTCACACTCCCAATCCCTCCCTCTCACTCCCAGTCTCTCTCTCTCTCACACTCCCAATCTCTCTCTCTCTCACTCCCAATCTCTCTCTCTCTCACACTCCCAAACTCTCTCTCTCTCACACTCCCAATCTCTCTCTCACACTCCCAATCTCTCTCTCTCTCACACTACTATTCTCTCTCTCTCTCACACTCCCAGCCTATCTCTCTCTCACACTCCCAATGTCTCTCTCTCACACTCCCAATCTCTCTCTCTCACACTCCCATTCTCTCTCTCTCTCACACTCCCATTCTCTATCTCTCTCACACACTCCCAATCTCTCTCTCTCACACCCCCAATCTCTCTCTCTCTCACTCCCAGTCTCTCTCTCTGTCACTCCCAATCTCTCTCTCTCTCACACTCCCAATCTCTCTGTCAAACTCCCAATCTCTCTCTCTCACACTCCCAATCTCTCTCTCTCTCACACACCAACCTCTCTCTCTCTCACACTCCCAAACTCTCTCCCTCTCACACTCCCAATCTCTCTCTCTCTCACACTCCCAATCTCTCTCTCTCACTCCCAGTCTCTCTCCCTCACACTCCCAATCTCTCTCTCTCTCACACTCCCAATCTTTCTCTCACACTCCCAGTCTCTCTCACTCACACTCCCAATCTCTCTCTCTCACTCCCAGTCTCTCTCCCTCACACTCCCAATCTCTCTCTCTCTCACACTCCCAATCTTTCTCTCACACTCCCAGTCTCTCTCTCTCACACTCCCAATCTCTCTCTCTCACACCCCCAATCTCTCTCTCTCTCTCTCAATCCCAATCTCTCTCTCTCTCACACTCCCAATCTCTCTCTCTGACACTCCTAATCTCTTTCTCTCTCACACTCCCAATCTCTCTCTCTGACACTCCCAATCTCTCTCTCTCTCTCACACTCCCAATCTCTCTCTCTCACACTCCCAATCTCTCTCTCTCACACTCCCAATCTCTCTCTCTCTCACACTCCCAATTTCTAACTCTTACACTCCCAACCTCTCTCTCTCACACTCCCAATCCCTCTCTCTCTCACACCCAGTCTCTTTCACTCACACTCCCAATCTCTCTCTCTCACTCCCAATCTCTCTCTCTCTCACACTCCGAATCTCTCTCTCTCTCTCTCACTCCCAATCTCTCTCTCTCTCACACTCCCAATCTCTCTCTCTCTCATACTCCCAATCTCTCTCTCTCTCTCACTCCCAGTCTCTCTCTCTCACATACCCAATCTCTCTCTCTCACTCCCAATCTCACTCTCTCTCACACTTCCAATCTCTCTCTCTCTCACTTCCAGTCTCTGTCTCTCTCACACTCCCAATCCCTCCGTCTCACTTCCAGTCTCTCTCTCTCTCACACTCCCAATCTCTCTCTCTCTCACTCCCAATCTCTCTCTCTCTCACACTCCCAAACTCTCTCTCTCTCACACTCCCAATCTCTCTCTCACACTCCCAATCTCTCTCTCTCTCACACTACTATTCTCTCTCTCTCTCACACTCCCAGCCTATCTCTCTCTCACACTCCCAATGTCTCTCTCTCACACTCCCAATCTCTCTCTCTCACACTCCCATTCTCTCTCTCTCTCACACTCCCATTCTCTCTCTCTCTCACACACTCCCAATCTCTCTCTCTCACACCCCCAATCTCTCTCTCTGTCACTCCCAGTCTCTCTCTCTGTTACTCCCAATCTCTCTCTCTCTCACACTCCCAATCTCTCTGTCAAACTCCCAATCTCTCTCTCTCACACTCCCAATCTCTCTCTCTCTCACACACCAATCTCTCTCTCTCTCACACTCCCAAACTCTCTCCCTCACACACTCCCAATCTCTCTCTCTCTCACACTCCCAATCTCTCTCTCTCACTCCCAGTCTCTCTCCCTCACACTCCCCATCTCTCTCTCTCTCACACTCCCAATCTTTCTCTCACACTCCCAGTCTCTCTCTCTCACACTCCCAATCTCTCTCTCCCACACTCCCAATCTCTCTCTCTCACACCCCCAATCTCACTCTCTCTCTCTCAATCCCAATCTCTCTCTCTCTCACACTCCCAATCTCTCTCTCTGACACTCCCAACCTCTCTCTCTCTCACACTCCCAATCTCTCTCTCTCTCTCACACATCAATCTCTCTCTCTCACACTCCCAATCTCCCTTTCTCACACTCCCAATCTCTCTCTCTCTCACACTCCCAATCTCTAACTCTCTTACACTCCCAACCTCTCTCTCTCACACTCCCAATCCCTCTCTCTCTCACACCCACTATTTCACTCACACTCCCAATCTCTCTCTCTCACTCCCAATCTCTCTCTCTCTCACACTCCGAATCTCTCTCTCTCTCTCTCACTCCAAATCTCTCTCTCTCTCACACTCCCAATCTCTCTCTTTCTCATACTCCCAATCTCTCTCTCTCTCTCACTCCCAGTCTCTCTCTCTCACACTCCCAATCTCTCTCTCTCACTCCCAATCTCTCTCTCTCTCCCACTCCCAATCTCTCTCTCTCTCACTCCCAGTCTCTGTCTCTCTCACACTCCCTATCCCTCCCTCTCACTCCCAGTCTCTCTCTCTCTCACACTCCCAATCTCTCTCTCTCTCACTCCCAATCTCTCTCTCTCTCACACTCCCAATCTCTCTCTCTCTCACACTCCCAATCTCTCTCTCACACTCCCAATCTCTCTCTCTCTCACACTACTATACTCTCTCTCTCTCACACTCCCAGCCTCTCTCTCTCTCACACTCCCAATGTCTCTCTCTCACACTCCCATTCTCTCTCTCTCTCACACTCCCATTCTCTCTCTCTCTCACACACTCCCAATCTCTCTCTCTCACACCCCCAATCTCTCTCTCTCTCACTCCCAGTCTCTCTCTCTGTCACTCCCAATCTCTCTCTCTCACGCTCCCAATCTCTCTGTCAAACTCCCAATCTCTCTCTCTCACACTCCCAATCTCTCTCTCTCTCACACACCCAATCTCTCTCTCTCTCACACTCCCAATCTCTCTCTCTCACTCCCAGTCTCTCTCCCGCAACCTCCCAATCTCTCTCTCTCACAGTCCGAATCTCTCTCTCACACGCCCAGTCTCTCTCTCTCACACTCCCAATCTCTCTCTCTCACACTCCCAATCTCGCTCTCTCACACCCCCAATCTCTCTGTCTCGCTCTCACTCCCATCCTCTCTCTCTCTCACACTCCCAATCTCTCTCTCTGACACTCCCAATCTCTCTCCCTCTCACACTCCCAATCTCTCTCTCTGACACTCAAATCACTCTCTCTCTCTCACACTCCCAATCTCTCTCTCTCACACTCCCAATCTCTCTCTCTCTCACTCCCAGTCTCTCTCTCTCTCACACTCCCAATGTCTCTCTCTCTCACTCCTAAACTCTCTCTCTCTCACACTCCCAATCTCTCTCTCTCTCACACTCCCAATCTCTCTCTCTCACACTCCCAATCTCTCTCTCTCTCACACTCCCATTCTCTCTCTCTCTCTCACACTCCCAATCACTCTCTCTCTCTCACACTCCCAATCTCTTTCGCTCTCACTCCCAGTCTCTCTCTCTCTCACACTCCCTGTCTCTCTCTCACACTCCCAATCTCTCTCTCACACACACCCAATCTCTCTCTCATTCATTCCCAGTCTCTCTCTCTCTCACTCCCAGGGTTATAAACCCCATGTACAGTCCCAGGGTTAGAATCCCCATGTACAGTCCCAGGTTTAGAATCCCCATATACAGTCCCAGTGTTGGAATCCCCATGTACAGTCCCAGGGCTGGAATCCCCATGTATTGTCCCAGGGTTAGAATCCCCATGTACAGCCCCAACGTTAGAATTCCAATGTGCAGTCCCAGGGTTGGAATCCCCATGTACAGTCCCAGAGTTAGAATCTCCATGTGCAGTCCCATGTTTGGAATCCCCATGTACAGTCCCAGGGTTGGAATCCCCATGGACAGTCCCAGGTTTGGAATCCCCATGTACAGTCCCAGGGTTAGAATCCCCATGTACAGTCCCAGGGGTAGAATCCCCATGTACAGTCCCAGGTTTAGAATCCCCATGTACAGTCCCAGGGTTAGAATCCCCATGTACAGTCCCAGGGCTGGAATCCCCATGTACAGTCCCCGGGCTGGAATCCCCATGTACAATCCCAGGGTTAGAATCCCCATGTACATTCCCAGGGTTTTATCCCCATGTACAGTCCCAGGGTTGGAATCCCTCAGCAACACTGATTGTGGTTCTCAGGCCCCGAGTCAGAGCCAGCGGATGTGTGCCCAGGATACTGGCACCATTAACCCCAAGGTGCAGCGCCTCCCCCAGACAAGAAACATGACAACTTGCATTTATACAGCAGAGGGAGCAATTCAGAGCCAATTAGCATCACAGTGGGTGGTGGCTGTGGAACTCGGTCCCTGGCCTCCTTTGTGGGGCTTTCTTGTTGCAGCAGTTTGAGCTGGAGTGGAGAGGGGGGAGAATCTGCTGGGTTTAACCCCCAGTACCTCTGAGCCCAGTGGGACCCAACAATTTCCAATGTGAGACTGTAAAGGGAGTTGGATTCTAGGGGAGATTAATTTGCTAAACAGACATTGTCTGTGCAGTGTAAAAGATTATCGTTTTAGGAACAAGTATTTCTGTAGAGGCCTTCAATCCATTTTATATGTACAGATTTTTAAAATTAATTCGATGTGGGTGTCACTAGCAGGGCCAGCAGATATTGCCAGTCCCCAGTTGCCCGTTGAGAAGGTGATGCTGGGCCTTCTTCTTGAACCTCTGCAGTCCGTGTGGTGAAGGTACTCTCAGAATGCTGTTCGGTGAGGAGTTCCAGTATTTTCACCCAGCGACGATGTAGGAACGGCGATATATGCCCAAATCAGGACAGTGTGTGACTTGGAGGGGAACTGGGAGATGATGATGTTCTCATGCACCTGCTGCCCTTGTCCTTCTAGGTGGTGGAGGTCACGTGTTTGGGCGGGTCTGTCAAAGTTCTCGTCGAGTTCCAGATGTATAAAGTCACTCACCTTCACCCCTCCCCCTCCCACCTCACTCTCTCTCCTCCCATAGAGGCCAGAGTCTTGTGTAGGCCCAGACCGGGTGGCGGGTTCCCTTCCCTGAAGGGCATTAGTGAACCAGTTGGGTTTTTACGACAATCCGGCAGCTTTCATGGTCACTTTTTTCTAATGCCGGACCCACAAATTCCCAGATGCATTGAGCTCAATTTCACAACTTGCGTTTGTGTTTTTGTGGATTCTCTCCCACCCTCCCTTTTTCCTCTTTGAAATTAATTCTACAGGGTATTAGAAGAGGTGGCTTTTCAGATGGGAAACTCAAACCAAACTTCATTTCAAGATCTGACAGAGTCGCTTATATCATCAGGACCTTTGAGCATGGAAGCAGAAAGCACCGTTCAGAGCAGGGAGAAACTGTACACGTGTTCTGTGTGTGGACGAGGCTTCAGCCGATCCTCCGGCCTGTCGAGACACAAGCGCAGTCACACCGGGGAGAAACCATGTAAATGTGGTTCCATGGGAAGCAATTCAACTACCCGTCTGAGCTGAATACACCAGGGAGAGGCCATTCACCTGCACTGAGTGTGGGAAGGGATTCACTAATTCATCCCACCTGCTGCAGCACTGGCGAGTTCACACTGACGAGAGACCTTTTAAATGCCCGGACTGCGGGAAGTGCTATAAAAGTTCTGGGGAACTGATGTGCCATCAACATGTTCACACTGATGAGAGACCGTTCAGGTGCTCTCACTGCGGAACTGGGTTCAGGCGATCATCTGACCTCACTGTACACCAGCGCACTCATACTGGGGAGAGACCGTTCACCTGCTCCGAGTGTGGAAAGGGATTCACTCAGTCATCCTCCCTGGTGACACACCAGCGAGTTCACATTGGGGAGAGGCCGTTCACCTGCACTGATCTGGGAAGGGATTCACTCAGTCATCCAACCTGCTGAAACACCAGCGAGTTCACAAGTGACTGCAGGGGTTGGATTCTGATGTTTTTGCAGCTGTTAATCACATCCAGGACTGAACCATGTTCATCTATCGGGGACTTGGCCTGGAGGGTGTTGCACAGGGCAGTTCCGTGCAATAGATTTTTAAATAGATTCACGGACTCCCAGACCGCCTGTTTGTTTTGCGGTCTGGAGGAGTCCGTGTTCCACGTATATATGGGGTGTGAGAGGTTGCAGCCCCTCTTCCATTTTTTGAAGGGGCTGCTCCTCAAATTTTGGTTGCACTTCAGTCCCACGCTCCTGATCTACGGTCACCCCGTGCGGAGGGGAGCGGGCAGGTTGGAGGACCTCCTCGTGGGCCTGCTCCTGGGCCTGGCCAAGAAAGCCATTAATCGGTCCAGGCAGCGGGCGGTCGAGGGGGTCGTCCGGCCTGATTGCCTCCCGCCCTTCCGCGGCCATGTTCGCGCCCGGGTGGCCCTGGAGATGGAGCACGCGGTCTCCGCCGGCACGCTCGAGCAATTTCGTGACCGGTGGGCGCCGCGGGGACTGGAGTGCATAATTAGTTCAAATGATCAAATTTTAATTTGAGGGGTTAAGGTTTATTTAAGGGGTTATTGGTTTTTAGTTACAATTTATTTGTTAATTTGGTTTCACACAAGAGGAGAGAACGAGAAACAATTAACAAAGGAACCATGTTCATTCTGACAGTCGGGGTTTGTTTCTGCTGATATTAAACTCCAGCCCAGTTACAGGGGTTATTAATATTCTGGAATATGTCAAATAAATCAGCTTTGCTTTAAACACATTGTTGTAGATTTTTGTCATTCCCACCTGAGTGTTTAGCATCACCTGGCTGGTGCTCAGAAAGGACAATCTGGGGGGAGGATCGTACGGCGGGTACTGAACTATAGCCTGGACACAGTCCTTCAGGGCCACACTGAGAGGGGCAAACGGCACTTTGGTCTTTCTCGTCTCTCTTCACTGACAGCAATGTCCCTGTGTGGGTTAATCTTGAGGCCTGTAATGAATGTGTCATTGTTCCATTACTGTTTTGCTGCTAATCTTTGATTCCAGTTTACCCAGGCCAGATCCGTTCTCATCCCACTGAAATAGGCCTTCCCCCAGTTAAACATTTTTACTCTAGATTGCTCCCTATCCTTTTCAATAGCTAATCTAAACCTTATGATACTCTGATCACTGTTCCCTAAATGTTCACCTACTGACACTTGCTCCACTTGACCCACCTCATTCCCCAGAACCAGATCCAGCAATGCCTCCTCCCTCATTGGGCCAGAAACATACTGATCAAGAAAGTTCTCCTGAACACACTTCAGAAATTCTTCCCCTTCTCTGCCCTTAACACTATTATGATCCCAGTCTATATTAGGATAGTTGAAGTCCCCCATTATCACTACTCTATAGTTGTTGCACCTCTCTGTATTTTCTCTGCAAATTTGCTCCTACATATCTTTCCCACTATTTGGTGGTCTATAGAATACACCTAGTAGTGTAATGGCACCTCTATTTCTTCTTAACTCCAGCCATATAGATTATGTCCTTGACCCCTCCAGGACATCCTCCCTCTCCAGCACTGTAACATTCTCCTTAACCAATACTGCCACACCAGCAAACCTTCCCACGAGGATATTGGTCCCGGCTCTGTTGAGCTGCATCCTGTCCGGCCTGTACAGATCCCACCTCCTCCAGAATCGGCCGCAATTCCTCAGGAATCTGAAGCCCTCCATCCTGCACTGTCTCTCCAGCCACACATTCATCTGCTCTATCCTCCTATTTCTATACTCACTCACGCGTGGCACTGGGAGTAATCCAGAGATTACTACCTTTGAGATTCTGCTTTTTAATCTCTTTCCCAGCTCCCTAAAATCTATCTGCAGGACCTCATCCCTCTTTCTACCTACGTTGTTGGTACTGTTATGGACAACAACCTCTGGGTGTTCACACTCCCCCCCTCAGAGTGTCCTGCATCCACTCAGTGACATCCTTAACCCTGGCACCAGGGAGGCAACATACCATACTGGAGTCAGGTCTGCAGCTGCAGAAACGCCTGTCTGCTCCGCTAACTATTGAATCCCCTCCCACTATTGCTTTCCCTGTCTTCCTCCTCCACCCCTGTGCAGCTAAGACACCTGTGGTGCCATGGACTTGGCTCTGGTTGTAATCCACAGAGGAACCATCGCCCTCAACAGTACTCAGCACAGAATACTGGTTGGAGAGCGAGATGCACTCCAGGGACTCCTGCACTACCTGCCTGGTCCTCCTCTTCTGTTTAGCAGTCACACATTCCCTCTCTGCCTGCAGACTCATTAGCTGCGGGGTGACCAGCTGCTGAAACATCCTATCCACACAGCTCTCAGCCTCACGGATGCACCGCAGTGACACCAGCTGCTGCTCATGCTCCGAAACCCAGAGCTCGATCTCCTCCAGCTGATGACACCTCCTGCACACGTGGTTGTCCAGGACATGGGAAGCATCCTGGAGTTCCCATATTTTGTTTTATTCGTTCATAAGATGTGGGCTGCGCTTGCAAGGCCAGCATTTATTGCTCATCCCTAGTTGCCCTTGAGAAGGTGGTGGTGAGCCACCTTCTTGAACCGCTGCAGTCCGTGTGGTGAAGGTACTCCCACAGTGCTGTTAGGGAGGGAGTTCCAGGATTTTGAAACAGTGACGATGAAGGATCGGCCGATATACTTCTAATTCAGGATGGTGTGTGACTTGGAGGGTAACTTGGAGGTGGTGGTGTTCCCATGCACCTGCTGCCATTGTCCTTCTAGGTGGAAGCGGTCGCGGGTTTGGGAGGTACTGCCAAAGAAGCCTTGGCGAGTTGCTGCAGTGCATCTTGTAGATGGTACACACTGCAGCCACGGTACGCCAGTGGTGGAGGGAGTGAATGTTTAAGGTGGTGGATAGGGTGCCAATCAAGTGGGCTGCTTTGGTGTCGAGCTTCTTGAGTGTTGTTGGAGCTGCACTCATCCAGGCAAGTGGAGAGTATTCCAGCACACTCCTGAATTGTGCCTTTTAGATGGTGGAAAGGCACAGGATGTGCATCCGCTGGACCAAGTTACTCTGCCGTGCCTTTAATTATTCGACTATTAACTAACTTTTTTTAAGTAACTTAACAGTGGAAAGTGTTAACTCCTTTGCAGGCTTTTGAAGGTGGAGCAAAACATTATCAGCCTTACGCAATTGCGTCCCTTCACGTAAATAAAAAAAAAACTTTCCCGATCGAATAAGACAGTTGTGTTTTCACACTTTAACTAAACACGAACACCTGGGCTTCATTGGTCAGATTCCCTTTCTCAGCTGCCCGCTTGGCTGCCTCGTCTGCCCATGCATTGCCCTGTTTCTTGGATTGCTTTAATGTACGGTTCATGCGTTCCACCATGCCCGAACTTTGCGGACGATAGGGTATGTTGAACTTTTGTTTAATTCCCATTAGTTTACATATATCCTTCAGTATTTTGCCCGTGAAGTGCGTTCCTTGGTCGGAATCTATTTGTAAGGGCATCCCCCTTTGATCAAATCCTGTATAGTCGGGCCATTTCTGCATATTCTAGGATAAAGTTCTGGCAATTAATAAATAGCCCTAATACCTACTTGACCCCCCTCCCCTCTCTGGCGCGGTCCCTTCCTGCTGCCATCTCTAGCTGCTTGTAAGTACGGGATATTAATTGTACCATGGAGGCCTTAGAGGCGGATTTAAAACCCACTCAAGTGGCATACGCCGGAAAGGGTGAATATTGCGTTACAACTAATTTGAAAATGTTTAAATATGCCAATCTAACTTGTGATATTCCAAGTTCAGAGTTCTGCTCCACTCCGGAAATCCCGGTACGGATTGGACACGAGGAATTGGTGGAGATACACCAGCATAACCTCACCACCTTACAAGTTTCTGAAGATATCAAGAAAGACTTAAAAGACTATCAGAACACATTTGGGTATCCGATACCCTGTTGCCCGAACACTTGAAAGTATTGAAAATGGAGATATGCCTCTCCCAGAAGGTTTATTATAACCTACAACAGAACAATAAAAACATTAAGCATGACATTGATCAAATTAAAGTCACCGCTTGGTGGGATGACCTTTGGAGTTGGGGGCTGAATATACAGATCCATCTTTGGATTAGATTAATCTCATATGTATTAATAGTAGTGCAGTTTGTTATAATGTGCTTCTTGATTTTCATGGCCTGTAATAAATGTCATAGGCAGAGGATGAAAAGGTTGGCTAAGGCAGTAAAGCAGAGACTGGGTGAGAATGTCCCCAGTGCCTCTTTGATCTCAACAAAGGACACGTCTGAGTGGTACCGGGAGTAGTATATACCGGGGTAAGGTGCATATAAAAGGGGAGACAATCATAGTTTGATAGGACTTTCAGATGTTCTGTGTCTCTTCCACCCGGACTGGTGGCCACCATGAAGGGAATCTGGTTAAGATGAGGTACAGCATCCTGCATATAGGTGACAGATAGGGGTTGGCTACCTTGGGCTTAGCCAAGGGCCAAAAGAGGGGATTGTTAGGATAAAATTTGGTTTAAAAGATATAAAGGGGTCCTCAATATTCAACCGGTATAAAACTGTCTGAAAGGTACCATTTAGTCTTGTTAGCTGGAAAACAAAATGCAAAGCACCATGGGATACTTGGCTATATTAATTCTTTTTAAACTAACAAGCAGATGACCAAGGACATTCCAAAGCTTCGCTCGTAAATTACTCCGAGTACATGTTTGGAGGAGGCCTCTTGAAAGAGATAAGGCACAAAGGCACATTGATGAGACCTTTGCAGACAGGTCTTAGAGAATAGTCAGCTGGCCCTTTTTGACGAGGGCTTTGTTCAGCAAGGCCATGTCGTGCTGAAGATGCCTGCCTCCCTATTTTGATAACAAGAATAAGAGATAAGCTAATGAATGCGAAGTTAGAATGATGCCTTTGCAGCCCATAAGCTTTTTACTGATGTATTCAGGGGGTACTCGAGTTCGAAGGACAGGCTTAGTAGTTGATTGATTAACCATGTAAACCAATGAAGTATCAATATTCCCATGTATACGCCCCCCATTAGTAATAAGTGGGTGTTGTCTAATAAACTGTATAAACTAAGCAGTATTGTCACTTTTCCTCTGAGAACGGAGCCTCCAGCTGGGGTTGGCTGAGGTGGTTCTCCCATGTGCACTCGTAATAAACTGGGTAACACCTGAGTCTGTTAGTTCTGTTTTACCATCCAGATTTTCCTCACTTACACTAGGGTAAAGGGAAAGGAGGGGGAGGGAATTTCTGAAATGCGTTCATGAGAATTTCCTGGAACAGTATGTTCTTGGCCCAACTAGGAAGGAGGCATCGCTGGATCTGGTGCTGGGGAATGAGGTGGTCCAGGTCGACCAAGTGTCTGTGGGAGAACACTTGGGTACGAGTGATCATCGTATCATAAGATTTAGATGAGCAATGGAGAGGAGCAAGGAACAATCTAGAGTGGAATAGGGCTAACTTTAATGGGATGCGAAAGGATCTAGCCAGGGTAAAATGGAACTAAAGAGTGACAGGAAAAACTGTAATGGAACAATGGGTGGTCTTTAATGAGGAGATGTTCCAAGTACAATTTCAAAATGCACATCATTATAAAATACATTTCCTGATTCAATTACTTCTAGTCCATATAATCAATTTTAATTTCACAAACAAATTATGCCCAGACTATGTGATTTTACAAAGAAGACAAAAGTAACAATTGTGTTTGGATGCGAGTCATTTATCCTCCCCTTCGAGCAATGTGTCTTGGAAAATAGGATTACACAGGATATACGGCACAGAAACACACCATTCGGCCCAACCAGTCCATGCCGGCTTTTATGCTCCACTCGAGCCTCCTCCCGTCTTTCCCCATCTAACTCTATCAGCATAACCCTCTATTCCCTTCTCCCTCATGTACTTGTCTCGCCTCCCCTTAAATGCATCTATACTATTCGCCTCAACCACTCCCTGTGGTAGCGAGTTCCACATTCTCCCCACTCTCTGGGTAAAGAAGTTTCTCCTGAATTCCCTATTTGATTTCTTGGTGACTATCTTATATTGATGGCCTCTAGTTATGCTCTTCCCCACAAGTGGAAACACTCTCTCTCTATCTACTCTAGCAAAACCTTTCATAATTTTAAAGACCTTTCATGAAATTAGGTCACCCCTCAGTCTTTTTTCAAGAGAAAAGAGACCCAGCCTGTCCATCCTTTCCTGACAGGTATACCCTCTCATTTCTGGTATTACCCTTGTAAATCCTCTCTGCACCCTCTCCAGTGCCTCTATATCCTTTTTATAATATGGCGACCAGAATTGTACGCAGTGCTCCAAGTGTGGTCTAACCAAGGTTCGATACAAGTTTAGCATAACTTCACTACTTTTCCATTCTATAACAATTCAATTCTATAACAATCGATCCCAATAATTTAACCCAATAGGTTAAAGTCTTAAGTCCAATTTTGTCAGCATGCTGCAACATTCGATGTCTGCAGATAACGAGAGATAAATTCTTAAAACTGCTGGATCTCTTGCTCTGCCATCAACCTCTTATCAAACTGGAGCTGGCATTGCCTAATATCGTCGTCTCTGGCTAATGCACAGTCCAGAGACACAAGTCTGCATTTTCTTCAACACACATCAACAACATTAGAAGCAGGTAAAAACACTGGCCTTCCTGGGGCAGCACAAACCTCTAGTCTCCAGACTTTTCTTATCCCAACATCATATTTCTGATTGAAATATTCTGTGATGAAAATATCCAAGGCCAGTTGGTTGCAAATACCAGCAGTTGCCCAGTGAAATCTCTCTCTCTCTCTAATGATACCAACCACATTTTCCCCAATATCAAATGAACTAAACATAAACACCTTCCAGAAGTTGAATTAACCGAGGTCCATATGTCAACACCCCTCTCATCTTCCATTCACTTCAATTGAAAGGAAACTGACGGATTGGACCAGTCAGGATTTGAAAGATATTTACAACAGATTCTAGATGTTCTTAGAGTTGGGATCTTTCTCTATTCTGTCCACTCGAGAAGTTAGATAACAGACTTTCTCCTGTGAATATAGAGCTGGGGTATTGGGCCATGATGTGTTCACTTGTTCATCTTGTTGACTCTAAATCTTTGCCAATTATTTGATGTGATCTGTTTAATTGTACGTAATTTTTAAAAATACACTCACTGAGAGGATTCAAATTTAAATTGAAAGCAGGTTTGCAGGCGTGATGCTCTATTCACACATCAAACGTGAGAGAGATGCTGTTGGACACACGCTAAGTCCAGTAGCTGAACGTGATTAACAGACTGGGTTTTGTGTTTAGTAATCTCGGGCGTGTTACCGAGACCTTCCCTGGATACCAAGGCTAGGAGAGGCACTCTGGAAGGTATGGGGAGCTGGGACTTGTCCATGAGAGTAACCGAAGGTAGGAGAACTGAAATAATCTCGAGTTAGAAATGAGAAAAGGCCCAAAAATGGAGCAGTTGGTAACAGGACATCAATTAGTCTGCTCTTGGAGACATCAAATATCGCCACACTGTGTTATTTGAAATATCAAAATACTAAACTCCAGCCCAGTTATAGGGGTTATTAACATCAGCAGAAACAAACTCCAACTGTCAGAATGGGCATGATTCAGTCGGGATGTGATTGAAAGCAGCAATAACAGCAGAATCCAACTCCGGTCACTTGTGAACACGCTGGTGTCTCAGTAGGTGGGATGAAGTAGTGAATCCTTTCCCACAGTTGGAGCAGGTGAACGGCCTCTCCCCAGCGTGACTGCGCCGATGAATTTCCAGATTAGACGACAAATGAATTCCTTCCCACAGTGCCCACATTTCCACGGTTTCTCCGTGGTGCGGGTGTCCTTGTGTCTCTCCAGGTTGGACTATCAATTCAAGTCTCGTCCACATGTGAACATGTGAACGGTTTCTCCCCGCTGTGAATGGTGCGATATTTTTCCAGGCTGTGTAACTGGTTAAAGCTCTTTCTACAGTCAGTGCACTGGAACACTCTCACTCGGGTGTGTGTGTCTCGGTGCTTTTCCAGTCACATTGATGTTTGAAATCTTTTCCCAGACAGAACAGACAAACAATTCTCCTTCCAAATTCAAAGGCCGACGATATTCAGGTCCTGATGAATCGAGTGACTGACAGATCTTGACATGATGTTTGGTTCAAGATTCCGTCAGCAAATCCTCCCTTTCTAATACCCTGTAAAAGGAGTTTACAACACTCATCACTGTAAGTACAGGACAGAAATTCAGAACAGACAATTCTAGTTTCTATGGAACATTCTTTCCTCTCTTGTTCCCCCAAAGCTGTAAATCCCCGTCCCACACATTGTCCCTCCTCCCTGTGTTAAAACACAAAACAATCACACATCTCAGGACAGTTTGTCTTTTGCTCCACTCTCTCTCCTCGCCTGAAGGTGCTGACTCTGGCTGGGTTCAGTTCTACACTCACTGGTTCCCCTCCCTCTCCTCCCCTGAAGGTGCTGACTCTGGCTGGGTTCAGTTCTTCACTCACTGGTTCCCCTCCCTCTCCTGCCCTGAAGGTGCTGACTCTGGCTGGGTTCAGTTCTACACTCACTGGTTCCCCTCCCTCTCCTGCCCTCAAGGTACTAACTCTGGCTGGGTTCAGTTCTACAGTCACTGAGTCCCCTCTCTCCCTCTGGTTAACAAAATGGAGGCTCGTGGAACAGGTTCGTTAGTGGCAGCTTGGATAAGGAATTGGCTTAAGGACAGAAAACAGCGAGTTGTGGTAAATGGCTGTTCTTCAGCCTGGAGGATAGTAGACAGTGATGTTCCCCAATGGTCAGTACTATATATAAATGACCTGGATAATGGAATACAAAGTAGTATTTCTAAATTTGCCAATGACACCAAACATGGGGGGTCTGGCAAACAGTGAGGATGATACCAATCGACTGCCACGGACATACATAGAAAGGGTAACAGAATGGGCAGACAAGTGGCAGATGGAATTTAATACAGAGAAGTGCGAGGTGATGCACTTTGGTAGCAGGAACAGGGAGAGGCAATATACACTTAATGGCACAATTTTAACGAGTGTGCAGGGACAGAGGGACCTGGGAGTTAATGTGCATAGGTCCCTGAAGGTGACAGGACATATTCAGAGAGTGGTTAACAAAGCATATGGGATCTTGGGTTTCATAAATAGAGGTATTGAGTACAAAAGTAGAGAAGTTATGGTGAATCTGTATCTTTATAAAGTGCTGGTTAGGCCACAACTGGAGTATTGCATTCAGTTCTGGTCACCACACTTTAGGAAGGATGTGAAGGCCCTTGAGAGGGTGCAGACGAGATTTACCAGAATGGTTCCGGGGATGGGGTATGTTAGCTACAAGGACAGGTTGGAGAAGCTGGATTTGTTTTAACTGGAGCAAAGGAAGTTGAGGGGTGATTTGATAGAGGTGTACAAGATTATGACGGGTTTGGATAGGCTAGACGGGGTAAGGCTGTTCCCACTAGTTGATGGTACAAGGACTAGGGAAGCCAGATTTAAGGTTTTGGGCAAGAGATACAGGGGGGATGTGAGGAAAAACTTTTTACGCAGCAAGTGGTGATGATCTGGAACTCGCTGACAATGAAAGTGGTGGAAGCAGACACACTGAATGTTTTCAAGAGGTGACTGGATAGGCACTTGAGGGAAATAAACTTGCAGGGCTACGGGGATAGAGCAGGGCAATGGGACTGCTCTACAGAGAGCCGGCACGGACTCAATGGGTCGAATGGACTCCTTCTGTGCCGTTATAACATTACTCCTCCCCTGAAGGTGCTGGCTCTGGCTGGGTTCAGTTCTACACTCACTGGTTTCCTTCCCTCTCCTCCCCTGAAGGTGCTGACTCTGGCTGGGTTCAGTTCTGCACTCACTGGTTCCCCCCCTCACCTCCCCGAAGGCAGATTTTATCTGAACGGCAATAGATTGGGGGAAGGGGAAGTGCAACGAGACCTGGGTGTCCTTGTGCACCAGTCATTGAAGGGAAGCATGCAGGTGCAGCAGGCGGTTAAGAAGGCAAATGGTATGTTGGCCTTCGTAGCGAGAGGGTTCGAGTACAGGAACAAGGATGTCTTGCTGCAGTTGTACAGGGCCTTGGTGATACCACATCTTGAGTATTGTGTGCAGTTTTGGTCACCTTATCTGAGGAAGGAAGTTCTTGCCATGGAGGGAGTGCAGTGAAGATTCACCAGGCTGATACCTGCGATGGCAGGGATGACGTATGACGAGAGATTGGGTCGATTGGGCTTATACTCGCTGGAGTTTAGAAGCATGACAAGGGATCTCATTGAAACTTATAAAATTCTAACAGGACTAGACAGACTAGATGCAGGAAGGATGTTCCCGATGGTCGGGGAGTCCAGAACCAGGGGTCACAGTCTAAGGATAAGGGGTTAGCCATTTAGGACAGAGATGAGGAGGAATTTCTTCACCCAGAGAGTGGTGAACCTGTGGAATTCTCTACTACAGAAGGCAGTAGAGGCCAATGCATTAAATATATTCAAGAAGGAGTTGGATATATTTCTTAAGGCTAAAGGGATCAAGGGATATGGAGAGAAGGCAGGAACGGGGTACTGAATTTGGTCAGCCATGATCTCATTGAATGGCGGAGCAGGCTCGAGGGGCCGAATGGCCTACTCCTGCTCCTATCTTCTATGTTTCTATGAAGGTTATGACTCTGGCTGGGTTCAGTTCCATACTCACTGGTTCCCCTCCCTCTCCTCCCCTGAAGGTGCTGCCTCTGGCTGGGTTCAGTTCACTCAGTGGGATGCTGAAGCCCCGTCCACTAATGGGTCCTTTACAAAAATGGCCGTGCACGCACTCTACCGCTTGATGAAGCAAGTCTGTGACAAACACACCTGCAGCTTTCCTTTACAAAGATGGCCGCAATCAGCCTCGGCTTATTAGCAGGAAAAAGCCCCGGAGTTGCAAACGCGGAAACTGTAAGTTCTCATTCGAGACTTGCCGCCTACACCAGGTGTTTATGAAGCCCGCCCACCGAGTGCGTTACCTCCCTGCGCCCCGCTGAATCATAATCGACGCAAAAATCGCATCTCCCGCCTTTGTCCACTTCTGGTACCCGCACAGCTCGTCTCAGTGACACTGCGCATGCGCCGAATATAGTCGGGAAGTGCGCCTGCGCACTGTGCTCTTTGCTCTTCCAGTTGTTATCGGGCACATTCTCCCCCGGGGGGCATGCTGGGGACAAGCCCCGCCATTGAAAGTACCAATTCTTGAATGGCGAATGAGTTTCCGTGATCCGACAGAGAGAAAATTAATCAGTAATTCACACAGAAAACCACTTTGCCATGATTCTGTCCTGGATGTGATTAAGAACAGAATCCAAACCCCTGCAGTCACCTGTGAACTCACTGGAGTCTCAGCAGGTGGGGTGAATTTCTTCCCACACACAGGATATTGAAACCGCCTCTCTCCAGCATCAATGCGCTGATCGTGCATCAACTTCTTGGAACTTTGAAAGCTTTTCTCACATTCAGAGTATTTACAGCAACAGTTCTCAATGTGGACACTCTGGAGTGTCAACATGTGGGACAACGGAGTGAATCCCTTCCCACACGTGACATATCTAAACGGTTTCTCTCAGGTGTGACTGTGCTGGCGTGTCAGTAAATGGGATGGTCGATTGAATCACTTTCCACATACAGAGCAGTGAATAGATTCTCCCCCTTATGAACATGTTAGTGTTGGAATGGATGAGATAAGTGAATGACTAAAGATGCTGAGAAGAAAAGACAAGGAAGCAGTGCAGGAAAGTGATTGGGGTAAGGATAACCAGATTGTGTCAGGAAGGGATAGTGCATACAGACAAAGGAGTGCATTAACAAATAGGGTCCGGGTAAGAAAAAATACTAATAAGACAAATAGGGGCACAGTACAAAAAAATGTTAAGATGTCTAAAAATGTTAAAAGGACAAATCTAAAGGCACTATATCTGAATGCACGAAGCATTCGTAATAAGGTAGACGAATTAACAGCGCAAACAGATGTAAACAGATACAGTATAATTGCGATTATGGAGACATAGCTGCAGGGTTACCAAGGCTGGGAGCTGAATATCCAAGGATATTCGATATTTAGGAAGGATAGGCGAAAAGGAAAAGGAGGTGGGGTGGCCTTGTTAGTAAAGGATGAATTCAGAGCAATAGTGAGAAAGGATATTGGCACAGAAAAATCAAGATGCAGAATCAGTCTGGGTGGAGCTAAGCAGCAGCAAGGGGCAGAAAACATTGGTGGGAATTGTCTATACGCCTCCAAACACTAGTGGTAATGTAGGGGATGGCATAAAACAGGAAATTAGAGATGCATGTAACAAGGGTACTACAGTAATCAGCATGACTTTAATCTACATCGAGACTGGCCAAACCAAATTAGCAATACTACTGTAGAGGATGAATTCCTGGAGTGTGTACGAGATGTTTTTTTAGACCAGTACATTGAGGAGCCAACTAGGGAACAGGCAATCCAAGATTGGGTATTGTGCAATGAGAAGGGGTTAATTAATAATCTTGTTGTGCGGGGTCCTTTAGGGAAGAGTGACCATAACATGATAGAATTCTTCATTAAGATGGAAAGTGAAGAAGTCCAATCCGAAACTAGGGTCCTAAATCTAAACAAAGGAAACTACGAAGGTATGAGGAGTGAGTTGGCTATGATAGATTGGGGAGCTTCATTAAAAAGCATGATGGTGGATAGGCAATTGGTAACATTTCGGAACGAATGCATGAATTGCAACAGTTATACATTCCTTTCTGGCGCAAAAATCACAATAGGAAAAGTGGCCCAACCATGGCTAACAAAAGAAATTAAGGATGGTATTAGATCCAAAGAGAATTCATATAAAGCTGCCAGAAAAAGTAGCAAGCCTGAGGATTGGGGACAGTTTAGAGTTCAGCAAAAAAGGAACAAGAGATTGACTGAGAGGGGAAAGATAGAGTATAAGAGTAAACTTGCAAGGAACATAAAAGCAGACTGTAAAAGCTTCTACACGTATGTAAAAAGAGAAAGATTAGTGAAGACAAATGTAGGCCCCTTACAGTCAGAAACTGGAGAATTTATAATGGGGAACAAGGAAATGGTAGTGCAATTAAACAAATACGTTGGTTCTGTCTTCACAGAAGAGGACACAAATAACTTCCCAGAAATGCTAGGGAACCAAGGGTTTAGTGAAAAGGAGGAATTAAAGGAAATTAGTATTAGTAAAAAAAGTGTGCTGGAGAAATTAATGGGACTGAAAGCTGATAAATCCCCAGGGCATGATAATCCACATCCCAGAGTACCAAAAGAGGTAGCCATGGAAATAGTGGATACATTGGTTGTCCTCTTCCAAAATTCCATAGATTATGGAACAGTTCCTGCAGTTTGGAGGGTGGCAAATGTAACCCCACTATTTAAAAAAGGAAGAGAGAGTAAACAGGGAACTACAGACCGGTTAGCCTAACATCAGTAGTAGGGAATGGCTAGAGTCTATTATAAAAGAATGTGATAACAGTACACTTAGAAAATATCAGCAGGATTAGACAAAGTCAACATGGATTTATGAAAGGGAAATCTTGTTTGTCAAACCTACTGGAGTTTATTGAAGATGTAACTGGTAGAATAGATAAGGGAGAACCAGTGGATGTGGTGTATTTGGATTTTCAGAAGGCCTTTGATAAAGTCCCACATAAGAAGTTAGTGTGCAAAACTAAAGCACCTCGGATTGGGGGTAATATACTGGCATGGATTGAAAATTGGTTAACAGACAGGAAACAGAGAGTAGGAATAAATGGGTCTTTTTCAGGGTGGCAGGCGGTAACTAGTGTGGTACTGCAGGGATCAATGCTTGGGCCCCAGCTATTCACAATACATATCAATGATTTGGATGAGGGAACCAAATGTAATATTTCCAAGTTTGCCGATGACACGAAACTAGGTGGGATTATATGTTGTGAGGAGGTTGAAGAGAGGCTGCAATGTGATTTAGACAAGTTGAGTGAGTGGGAAATTACAAGGCAAATGCAGTACAACGTGGATAAATGTGAAGTTATCCACTTCGGTAGGAAAAACAGAAAGGCAGAGTTTTATTTAAATGGTGCTAGATTGGGAAATGCTGATGGAGAAAGGGACCTGGGTGTCTTTGTACACCAGTCACTGAAAGCAAACACAGGTTCAGCAAGCAGTTAGGAAGGCAAATGGTATGTTGGCCTTCATTACAAGAGGATGAGAGTACAGGAGCAAGGATGTCTTACTACAGTTATACAGGGCCTTGGCAAGACCACACCTGGAGTACTGTGTGCAGTTTTGGTCTCCTGACCTAAGAAAGGATATACTTGCCATAGAGAGAGTGCAGCGAAGGTTCACCAGACTGATTCCTGGGATGGCAGGACTGTCGTATGAGGAGAGATTGGGTCGACTAGGCCTGTATTCACTAGAGTTTAGAAGAATGAAAGGGGATCTCACTGAAACGTATACAATTCTGACAGGGCTAGACAGACAGGATGCAGGGAGGATGTTTCTCCTGGCTGGGGTGTCTAGAACGAGGGGTCACGGTCTCGGGATACGGGGTAGGACATTTAGGACATGAGATGAGGAGAAATGTCTTCACTCAGAGGTGGTGAACCTGTGGAATTCTCTACCACAGAAGGGTGTGGAGGCCAAGTCACTGAATATATTTCAGAAGGAGATAAATAGATTTCTAGACACAAAAGGCATCAAGGGGTATGGGGAGTGAGCGGGAATATGGTATTAGACAGAGGATCAGCCATGATCATATTGAATGGCAGAGCAGGCTCGAAGGACCGAATGGCCTACTCCTGCTCCTAATTTTCTATGTTACATGTCAAGCTTTAATTTGAGGGTCTATTTACCAAATACACTAACCATGATGACAGAAGGCTATTAGAAAATTGACAAATGCGTTTCTTTCACCCATTCCAGGACTCCGCAGATGAGCCATGGGGGATTTCCTGCTCTTTATTACAGGGGGTCACGGCTGCTAGCTGCCGGTGCAAAGATGAGGTCAAGGCCCACCTTGATATTCGGCTCCCTTGTGCACATGACAATCCACCCTCCCGCAAGAAGCGAGACTCCCTCCTTAGCCAACCCCCGAAGGGATATTGTAAACGATTGAAAATTGACTACACAGGCGAGCTGCCTCAGACGGCAGGGGCAAATAAATATCTTCTAGTTACTGTTGATTATTTCCTTTCGTGGGTCGAAGCTATTCCTTTTGGTCACTGTACTGCTTTAGCGACTACGAAAGCACTTCTTGAACAAGCTCTTTCACGGTGATGTATAACACAGGCAACAGACAGCAACTGAAATAAAACTGAGAGCTGGGAGACTCGCCATCTTCTGGAAGGATCTGTAAATGACATGTAGGGACACGTACACCTAAAAGATTTATAGGGTGGATTGAAACTCCCGATTATTCCTACTGTTAAGCTTTTCTTCTGTATCTTTGCCTTTCTATTTATGTACTTGAATGTGTGTTGAATTTGTAGTCTGCGGTGCTAAGAGAAATGATACACGATTTTACTAATCACAAGTCAGGTTATTTAGATGAATTAACAGCGACAGTGCGGGAAGATGATGGGACGGTGCGGGAAGATGATGGGACGGTGCGGGAAGATGATGGGACAGTGCTCTAACAATTACAGGGCTGGCCTAAAAGAATAAACAGGCAGAAAGGGGATGGTGCTACATAACAAGCAGGGTCAGTGACTGAACTGGCAGAAGGGGTCGGGCAGATTAGCAATAAAATTGATACAGTAATCATTCAGAACAACAAAGATTACAAGGAGCAACTGGTCTCACGGGCAATCACGTGCTGCATGTATGGAGGGTTTGCGCTGAATCAGGTTCAGAAAGAGGTGGATGGTGTTGATATACCTATCAATTCCTCCAATAAAAGGCGAAGAGTTACGAAGGTGACTAAACGTTTTTATTGACTAAATAACAGAGCCCACTCTCGTGGGTGATCCGATCCAAGCAGGAGGAATACCAGCCAGTCGCTCACTTTTATACCTGGCCTGGTGGGTGGAGCCAAGGCGGAGTCGGCAGTGGTCATCCCAGGTATAGCAGTGTGGCAAGAGGCGACCTCGTACCGTGATACAATAGTGGTCAGTGATACAGTTATAACGAACAGTGGTGAACAGTGCTAACTACTAACAGTGATAAGATAGTGAACGTGGTTTACCACATTCACCCCTTGTTTAGAATTAAGTCCGGCGGGGTGAAGTGTACTACCAATTCTGGTAGGTCAGTCTGTCCGGAGGCTTCGTAAGCCTCTCCGATCGCCGCAGCGGTGGTGTTGCCTTATCCGGTGCTGGTGCCTTATCCGGTGTTGATGCTGGTGTTTGCGTGGTCGGCGAGGGCTCGTGGGGTTCCGGCATGCCGTCTACCTGGACTGAGGTAGGGGGGGGTGGTGGCGGTGTTTCCGGATCGGCTGAGGGTGCGAGGTCTCGTAGGGAGACAGTGTCCTCCCGCCCGTCTGGGTACGCCACGTAGGCGTACTGGGGGTTGGCGTGCAGGAGGTTCACCCTCTCGACCAGGGGGTCCGTTTTATGGGTCCTCACGTGTTTCCGCAGCCAGACCGGCCCCGGGGCGGTCAGCCAGGTTGGTGGAGTGGTTCCCGTAGTCGACTTCCTGGGGAAAACGAACATTCGTTCATGGGGGGTGGTGTTAGTGGCCATGCAAAGTAATGACCGGATGGAGTGCAGCGCTGTCGGGAGGACTTCTTGCCAGCGGGCGGTTGGGAGGCCCTTAGACTTTAAGGCTAAGAGGACGGCCTTCCATACCGTCGCGTTCTCTCTTTCCACCTGTCCGTTACCTCTGGGGCTGTAGCTGGTGGTCCTGCTTGCTGCAATACCTCTCTCTAGGAGGAATTGCCGGAGTTCCTCGCTCATGAAGGAGGAGCCCCGGTCGCTGTGTATATAGTTCGGGAACCCGAACAAGGCGAAGAGGGCATTCAGGCACTTAATGACCGTGCTACTGGTCATGTCGGGGCAGGGGAAGGCAAAGGGGAAACGGGAGTACTCATCAACGATGTTGAGGAAGTACACATTACGGTCAGAGGACGGGAGGGGCCCCTTAAAGTCGATGCTCAGGCGCTCGAAGGGGCGGGTGGCCTTGATCAGGCTTGCTCGGTCCGGCCTATAGAAGTGCGCTTTGCACTCCGCACAGGTCTGGCAGTTCCTGGCCATGGTCCTGACCTCCTCGATGGAGTAGGTCAGGTTGCGGGCCTTAATGAAATGGTAGAGTCTGGTGACTCCGGGGTGGCAGAGCTGGTCGTGGAGGGTCTGAAGCCTATCGATATGCGTGCTGGTGCATGTCATTCGTGAAAGGGCATCAGGGGATTCGTTCAGCTTGCCTGGCCGGCACAAGATCTCATAATCGTAGGTGGAGAGCTCGATTCTCCATCTCAAAATCTTGTCATTCTTTATTTTGCCCTTCAGCTTGTTATTAAACATGAAAGCCACCGAACGCTGGTCGGTGAGGAGGGTAAATCGTTTGCCTGCCAGGTAGTGCCTCCAGCGCCGTACTGCCTCCACGATCGCCTGGGCCTCTTTCTCGACCGACGAATGTCGGATCTCGGGGCCCTGTAGGGTCCTTGAGAAGAAGGCCACTGGCCTCCCCTCCTGGTTTAGGGTGGCGGCTAAGGCGAAGTCGGATGCGTCGCTCTCCACCTGGAAGGGGATGGACTCGTCCACTGCGTGCATCGTGGCCTTGGCTATGTCTCCCTTAATGAGGGAGAAGGCCGCGCACGCCTCCTCCGTGAGGGGGAAGGAAGTGGCTTTCAGGAGGGGTCTGGCTTTGTCCGCGTAATTGGGTACCCATTGGGCATAGTAGGCGAAAAGCCCCAGGGTTCTCCTAAGTGCTTTAGGGCAGTGGGGGAGGGGTAGCTCCATGAGGGGGCGCATTCTTTCTGGGTCGGGGCCGATGATTCCGTTCTCCACTACGCAGCCGAGGATGGCAAGGCGCGTGGTGTTAAACACGCATTTCTCCTTATTGTAGGTGAGGTTCAGCCGTTGGACCGTACGGAGGAATTTCTCCAGATTCGCCTCATGTTCCTGCCGGTCGCGGCCGCAGATAGAGACGTTATCTAGGTAGGGGAATGTAGCCTGCAGTTCGTTCTGGTCAACCATCTGGTCCATCTCCCATTGGAAGACCGAGACCCCATTAGTGACACCGAAGGGGACCCTAAGGAAGTGGTATAGGCGCCCATTCGCCTCGAAGGCGGTATACAGGCGGTCCTCAGGGTGGATAGGGAGTTGGTGGTAGGCCGACTTCAGGTCGATGGTCGAGAATACTTTATACTGTGCAATCTGATTGACCATGTCAGATATGCGGGGGAGGGGGTATGCGTCCAGCTGGGTATATCTGTTTATGGTCTGGCTGTAGTCGATGACCAGGCGGTTTTTATCGCCGGTCTTTACGACTACGACCTGGGCACGCCAGGGGCTGCTGCTCCCCTCGATAATGCCCTCTTTCAGGAGGCGCCGCACCTCAGAGCTAATGAAGGCTCTGTCCCCGGCGCTATACCGCCTGCTCTTGGTAGCGATGGGTTTGCAGTCAGGGGTAAGGTTAGCAAACAGAGAGGGTGGCGGGACCTTGAGGGTGGAGAGGCTGCAGGTGTTATGCGGTGGGCGGTTTAACGTTTGCTGGTTGTTGACTGTGAGTGGGGGGAGGGGTCCACCGTATGCTAGGGTTACGCTTTGGAGGTGGGATTGGAAGTCCAGCCCTAGTAGGACGGCAGCGCAGAGATGGGGGAGGACGAGGAGTTTAAAGTTTTTATACTCCGTGCCCTTAACCGACAGGGTCACGACACAGTAGCCGCTGATGTCCGTGGCATGGGACCTCGATGCCATCGAGATTCGGCTGCGCATTGGTAGGACAGAGAGGGAGTAGTGGCTCACCGTGTCTGGGTGGATGAAGCTCTCCGTGCTTCCGCTGTCGAACAGGCAGGTCGTGGCGTGGCCGTTCACTTTGATGTCCATCATTGACTTGGACAGATGGTGCGGGCGGACTTGGTCCAGGGTGACGGAAGCTAGTGTGTAGCTGAGCGAGTCGTTGTCGTCTGCGGGCGAGGCGGTCGGGCGTGGTGAGTAAAATGGCGTCTCCCACGAGGTAGGGCAAAATGACGGAGAAGATGGCTGCCCCCGTAGCTCACATGAGGCACTATTGGGGTCGGTTGCCTTAATCAAAGATGGCCGCCCCCATGACTCATGTGTGGGGATGCTGGCCTCAGTTGCCCTAAACAAAGATGGCCGCCCCCATGACTCATGTGTGGGGATGCTGGCCTCAGTTGCCCTAAACGAAGATGGCCGCCCCCATAGTTCGCATGCGGCACTGCTGGCCTCTGAGGATCCGCTCCTGCAGGCCTTGGAGAAGTGGCCTTTCTTCAGGCAGGTTTTACATATGGAGTTCTTGGCTGGGCAGCGCGACCTCGGGTGCTTCTCCTGGCCACAAAAAAAACAGCCGGCGGCCCGATCGCGGATGCCCGATGTCGGGGCCGGTGCCGGGGGTGGCGGGGCCGGTCGGGTCCGGGACGCCGACGCAGAGTTAGGTCCCGGGGGCGGTGCTGGGAAGGGTGCTGTGGTAGGGTTCGGGCCCGAGTCCCAGGGTCGCGAGCAGTACCTGGTGAATGCTTCCTGATCTTGGTGGGCCACTTCCAGGGAGATAGCGAGGGCTTCAGCTTTTTCCATGCTGAGGTCTTTAGCTTCCAGCAGTTTTTGCCGTGAGTACTCGGACCGTAGGCCTTTCAGGAATGCGTCGCGGATATTATCTTCAGTATTTTCGGCTGCCGACACCGATTTAAAGTCACAGTTCCTGGCGAGTGCATATAGCGCCTGTGAGAATTCGGCTACTGATTCTCCTGGCTGTTGCGGCCGTGATCTTAGGAGGTGCCTAGCGTACATGTAGTTTACCGGGGTCCGGTACTTCTGTTTCAGCAGGTTGATGGCGGTCTCGTAGGTAGTCATGTCCTCGATGAGAGTGTATACTCTCAGGCTCAGTTGTGCCTGCAGGACACTTAGTTTGGATGCCTGAGGGACGCTGGATTCTCTCAGGTATGATTCGAAGCAGACCAGCCAGTGTTTAAAGTCTGCGGCTGAGTTTGCTGCTCGTGGGTTCAGGTCCAGGTACGGCGGTCTGAGTGCTCGCAGCCAAGCTGGCTGGTGTGGCTGTGCTCCTGGGAGCTGCGCTGGTGGCTCCTCCGCCGGTTGTGACTCGTTGTCGGACATCATTAAATTTAGTCAATAAAATTGATATACCTATCAATTCCTCCAATAAAAGGCGAAGAGTTACGAAGGTGACTAAAGGTTTTTATTGACTAAATAACAGAGCCCACTCTCGTGGGTGATCCGATCGAAGCAGGAGGAATACCAGCCAGTCGCTCACCTTTATACCTGGCCTGGTGGGTGGAGCCAAGGCGGAGTCGGCAGTGGTCATCCCAGGTATAGCAGTGTGGCAAGAGGCGACCTCGTACCGTGATACAATAGTGGTCAGTGATACAGTTATAACGAACAGTGGTGAACAGTGCTAACTACTAACAGTGATAAGATAGTGAACGTGGTTTACCACAGGTGTAGAACACGATAGGATCCAAAATGTTATATTTGCCAAAGATATGGATATCTGGAAATCAGATGGGGATATGGATCGGGGCAATGTGCGAATATTCAGATCGGTGTATGATACCATGGAGCCTTGCAAGAGGAATGACATTATTTTGGGACTGAATCCTGGGACAACAGCAATACATAGAATTAGATATAACAGAAACAGACCATTCGGCCCAACTAGTCTGTGCTGCTGTTTATGATTCACACCAGTCTCCTCCCATTGCATCGACCTCATCTCAACCTCTCAGCATATCTTTCTATTCCTGTTTCGCTCGTGTACTCGTCTCTTTCCCTTTGAAAGCATTTAAGCTATTTGTCTCAACTTCTTCCTGTGGCAGCGAGTTCCACTTTCTAACCACTCAGTAAAGATATTTCTCCTTATTTCCCTATTTGATTTATTAGTAGCTCTTTTATTTATGGCCCCTTGTTTTGGATTCTCCCACAAGTGGAAACGTTCTCTCCACCTCTCACCAAGCCATTCATAATGTAAAGACGTCGATCAGGTCTCTTCTGAAGAGAAAACCACAACCTGTTCATTCTTTCCAATAGCTAATCTCAGTTCTGGTGACAACCTTGCAAATCTTTTTGGCACTTCCTGAAGCGAGGAACATAAGAAATAGGAGCAGGAGTTGGTCATTTGACCCTTGGAGCCTGGTCCGCCATTCAATAAGGTCATGGCTGATCTTCTACCTCATCGCCACTTTCCTTCACTATCCGCATATCCCTCGATTCCATTAATACTCAAAAATCTATCGATCTCGGTCTTGAATCTACTCAATGATGAGCCTTCACAGCCCTCTGGGTTAGAGATTCCCAAAGATTCACCACCCTGAGTGAAGACATTTCTCCGCATCTCAGTCTCCGAATAAAGGGTCAGCCATTTAGGACTGTGACCCCTGGTTCTAGAGTCCCCAGCCAGGGGGAAGATCCTCCTGCATCTACCCTGTCAGACTTCAATGAGATCACCTGTGATTACAGCTTATGAGAAACTCTACACGCACGGGGCCCTTCATGTGGTCAACATTCTCGCTTACACCAACCAGAATGACTAAAATTGGAGATTAGATATTGCTGCCTGCAAGGGCCCACAATGTCACAGAAATTCAAGTAAACATTGCCCCCGACAGAAGCAGACTGTTGTAAGTGACGGGAATGTTAGCACGGACAGGAAACTAGGCTTCGAGGATGCAACCAGGTTATTTTGGAGCCTCAAGTTGGGAAATGCAAGTATAGGTGTAGAAAGTAGAAAACCCATGGTGAGCTTTGTAAATATGTCCACATATTAACACGAAATCAGCTGCCGGTTATACAGGGACAGGCCTGGAAAAGGTGGAAACATTCTCATTAGCCATCCAATAGAAAATATAGCAAATCAGTCAGAGACAGGAGAGCTTATAATGGGGAATGAGGAAATGGCAGAGGAATTAAATACTTTGTTTGTCTTCAGTGGAAGACAAAAAAACTCCCAGAAATACGAGAAAACCACAGGTATAGCAAGAATGAAGAAGTTAAAGAAATTAGTAAAAAAAAAATAGTACTAGCAAAATTAATGGGACTAAAAATCGATAAATCCCAAGGACCGGATGACCTACATCCTAGGGATTTGAAAGAGGTGGCCGTTAGTATAGTGGACGCATTAGTTGTCATCTTCCAAAATTCTATAGATACTGGAACGATTCCTGCAGATTGGAGGATAGCAAATGTAACCCCGCTATTTACAAAAAGGAGGGAGAGAGAAAACGGGGGAACTACAGACCTGTTAGCCTCACATCAGTAGTTGGGAAAATGCTGGAATCGGTCATAAAGGATGCAATATCTGTGCACTTAGAAACTAATAGTAAGATTGGGCAGAGTCAACATGGATTTATGAAAGGGAAGTCCTGTTTGACAAACCTATTGGAGGATGTAACCAGTGGAGTAGACAAAGGGGAACCGGTAGATGTGGCATATTTGGATTTTCAAAAGGCCTTCGATAAGGTCACAAGAGGTTGGTGAACAACATTAGGGCACATGGATTTGGGGGTAATATACTAGCATGGATTGAAAATTGGTTAACAGACAAAACAAATTAGGGATAAATGGGTCTTTCAGGATGGCAGGCTGTGAATAGTGGGGTACCGCATGGAGCGGTGCTTGGGCCCCAGCTATTACAATCTATATCAATGATTTGGATGAGTGGGACAATCTATATCAATGATTTGGATGAGGGGGACTAAGTGTAACAATTCCAAATTTGCTGCTGATGAAGTTAGGTGGCAGTGTCAGTTGAGGATGTGAAGAGGCGTCAAGGGGATCTCGACAGGCTCAGTGAGTGGGCAAAAACATGGCAGATGGAATATAATGTGGATAAACCTTGGTAGAAAAAAAAGGCACAGTATTTCCTAAATGGCAAAAGATTGGGAAATGCCGATGCTCAAAAAGGGACTTGGCTGTCCTTGTACATGAGTCACTGAAAGTGAATGTGCAGGTGCAGCAAGCCATTAGGAAGGCAAATGATATGTTGGCCTTCATTACAAGAGGATTTGAGTACAGGAGTAAAGAAGTCTTACTCCAATTATATAGGGCCTTGGTGAGACCACACCTGGAGTACTGTCTAAAATTTTGGTCTCCTTACCCAAGGAAGGATATACTTGCCAGAGGAAGTGCAACGAAGGTTCACGAGATTGATTCCTGGGATGGTGGGACTGTCGTATGAGAAGAGATTGAGTAAACTAAGCTTGTATTCTCTTGAATTCAGAAGAATGAGGGGGGATCTCATTGAAGCATACAAAATTATTACAGGGCTCGATAGGGTGGATGCTGGGAGAATGTTTCCCTTGGCTGGAGAGTCTAGAACCAGGGGCCACTCAGGACTGAGATGAGAAAACATTTCTTCAGAGGGTGGTGAATCTTTGGAATTCTCGGGAGGCTCAGTCATGGGTATATTCAAAACAGAAGTCGATAGATTTCTGACTAGTAAGAGCATCAAGGGATATGGCGATAGGGCCGGTGAATGGAATTGAGGCAGATCAGCCATGATCTCATTGAATGGCAGAGCAGGCTCGAAGGGCTGAATAGCCTACTCCTGCTCTTATTTCTTCTCTTAAGTGACTGTGATGTGGGATGAATACGCTTGTTTTAGGAATTTACTGGGAAGAGATAAAATGGACATAACCGATCCACGGTTTCTCGTTAGTGATTAAACAGAGGTTACTGTGCAGGCGACATTGCATTTCCTACATTACAACAGTGACTAGACTTCAAAAAGTGTTTCATTGGCTGTGAAATTCTTTAGGACGTCCCGCGGTCGTGAAAGGCGCGATACAAGTGCAAGTCTTTAGGCCTGTTGGAGAGAAAGTACACTGACATAATAGCGTTAACCCAGGACCAAATTAACCATATACAAAAGGTAGAGCTCCTGGGGGGACTGTGTTAGTCTTAGCAGTTTATGACGACACACTGTCTAGCTGTTGACGGGAGTCACTGGTATGTGATTTATAATGTTAGAACTGGTATTTACCTCATACACGGCGTATAATGGGTTAGGTTATTATCTCAGTGACGATTTAATATACGGTGCTCACTAGAGTTTCAATGTTTCCTATTAGAGGTAAAGTATGTATAGCAATACTCCCCCCAATATCTCCCATAGTGACATTTTATTTGGAGGAAGTAAGTGGGAAGGAGAGTGATTGGGCTGCTGATCAACCTGGAGACAAATGGATGTGGAGAGGGACTGTACGGTCTGACACCGCTCTCATTTACAGATGCTCCCTGAACCATAATTTCTGCTTTCCAAGTATTTATCTTAAAAAAACTGCATTGAAAGCCAATGTGCTGTTCGGCAGTGTCGTGGTCATGTCACTAATAATCCAGATAACGGGTTTAAAATCGCACTAGGCTTGTGAATTTGAGTCCAGTTTAGAATAAAAGTTGACATCCGAAAAAAACTGACCACGATGCTGTCAGATTGTCGTAACTACCCAAATGGTTCGCTAATGTCTTTTAGGGAAAGGAAGCTGCCGTCCTTACCTGGTCTGGCCTATGTGACTCCAGTTTCTCACCAACACGGCTGCTCTCGGAAGTGCCCCAGCAAGCCATTCAGTTGCATCACATCGCGGCAAATACCACCGTCACTGGGTCAAACAGCGCTGTGGGAGCACCTTCACCACAGGGACTGCAGCGGTTCAAGGCGGCGGCCCATCACCACCTGCTCAGGGCAACAATTACCAGCCTTGCTTGTGACACCCTTATCCCGAGAATGACACGAACATAAGAAATAAGGGCAGGAATAGGCCATTCGGCCCCCGAGCCTGCTCCACCATTCAATAAGATCATGGCTGATCTGATCTTGGCCTCAACTCCACCTCCCGGCCTCTACTCCCCATAACCCTCGACTCCCTTCCCATTCAGAAATCTGTATCTCCACCTGAAAAGAAATCCACCGACTCCACCACCACAGCTCTCTGGGGTAGAGAATGCCAAAGATTCGCGACCCTCAGAAATTCCTCCTCAGTTTTAAATGGGCGACTCCTTATTCTGAAACTATGCCCCCTAGTTCTAGATTCCCCACGAGGGGAGCATCCTCGCTGTATCTACCTTGTCAAGCCCTCAATCTTACATTTTAATAAGATCATGTAGGAACGGGCGTTCCTATCTGAATAAGGTATTCGACTCGATGAATCAAATCAACAGTTTTTAATGAACGAAGTTAACAGGGAAACTACAGAAGAAACGGTACACAGGTCTGTTCAGCTTGCTGGGCACTCGACGACTACTGGAAGCTGACGTCATGAGGTCATCGCATTCTTTGCGCCACTGGTGGTCATGTGATCGGCGTCATGACGTCATCACGGAGTGCAGGAAAACAATAGTAGTTAACAGGCAGTTTAAAAAGGTGCAATCCGCGGCTGCAGTACACTGTAGTTAAAGGGATTATTACTAATTGTAACAGGTGCCCCCCCCAGAATCCACTTTAACGGACATTGTCAACTGAGTAGGAGGCTTAATGATCCTGGCTGAACGGCAATGAAACTCCGGCAGCGGAAACGGGACGTTCGTAGAAGCAGTGACGGATTGCGGCAGAAACAGCGTTTCGGGCGGGGCAGAAATGGTAGGCAGAGGTGCAGCTGTGTCTGAGGCCGGATCGGGCTGTTCGACAGCGGGCTGGTGCACGGCTGGTCTGGCGGCCGGCCGCGGCAAGGCGGTTGGGCAGCCACGAGAGGCTCACTCCGATCCAGGTGGGCTGGTTTGAGCCGGTCGATAGAGACGGTATCAGATTTTCCACCGACTTCAACTGAAAAACTTTCCCCCCAATGAGATGACACGAAAAGGTCCGGTATACGGTGGCTTGAGTGGGTCTCTGTGACCGTCCTGTCGAATAAAGACATAGTCTGAACTCATGAGCTGTCAGGATGCGAGGCCTCTGCCAGTCATGCTGCGAGGTTGGGATGGGCAGAAAATTCCTAGCCGCCTCCTGATGAAGTAGGAGCTGTTGAGCTGTGGACCACGGTTTGGTGTGCGGAGGGAGAAAATCACCTGGCACCCAGAGTGTCTGGCCATAAACCAGTTCAGCCGACGAAGACTGAAGATCCTCCTTTGGTGCTGTCCGGAGGCCTAGCATCACCCATGGGAGCCTGTCCACCCAGTTGGGTCGCCTCAAGTTGGCCGGATTGTCAATACGGCCGTGTTGGCTGAGTCGGGCGAAAAGTGTACGTAAATGTGCCATGTGAGCTGTCGTATCCTTGCTGGCTATTAGGATGTTGTCCAAATATACAAAAATGAAGGGCAGGTCCCGTAATAGAGTCCATCAAACGCTGGAATGCTTGCGCTGCGTTTCAGACCGAATGGCATGCGGAGGAACTCAAAAAGGCCGAACGGAGTGATGACTGCCGTTTTGGGGACGTCTGGAGGGTGCACCAGAACTTGGCGATATCCACGAACAAGATCCACTTTAGAAAATAGTGTTGCCAGCCAGATGTGCCAAAAAATCTTGGATGTGGGGAATAGGGTACTTGTCTGGTGTCGTGGCGTCGTTTAAGAGTCTGTAATCCCCGTAAGGTCGCCATCCGCCGCCTGGTTTGGGTACAATATGCAGTGGGGAGGACCAAGGACTGTCCGAATGCTGGATGATTCCCAGGCGCTCCATGGTCTGGAACTCAGCCTTTGCAGCTTCTAATCACCGTGCCCGAGCATAAACGGGTGCTCCGGTCATGGAAATATGGTGCTCCACCCCGTGCCGTGTGCTTGCAGCCAAAAAAAAGTGGGCCTGGTGAGCTCCAGGAATTCGCCGAGCAGGCGCGTAAACCCGTCTTGCGACAGAACCGCACAGGCCACGGCGGTGCTGCGGTGGCAGTGCACTGCGTGGAAAGTGGATGCATTAATGAGTCAGCAGTGTTGGACGTCGACCAGCAGACCATTGGCACAGAAAAAAAAAAAATCAGCCCCCAGGATGGCCTGCGAGACATTAGCTGTAATAAAGTCGCAGACAAAACGCTGACCGGCGAAGGTTAAGTTTACCGTCTGTTTCCCGAATGTACGCATGGCAGTGCCATTTATTGCCACGAGGGAAGGCCCCTGGCCGCCGGATAGTAGGTCCAGCTTTGAGGCTGGGCGGATGCTGCACTGTGAACCAGTGTTGCACAGGAATCGTTGGCCCATAACGGAATCTGTAACATAAATGAGTTTGCCCGCTGAGCCCGGCGCCATAGCTAACTTGCTATGCTTTTTAGACCTTGTCGTCCGTCCGGGAGGACGCGGGCTTGTTGGTGTTTTTTTTTTTCCTTGAGGGAAACTGCAAGGAGGCCGGCAGCAGGGAGCTTTGGCGCCAAAACGGGCGTGGTACGCGCAGCATCCTGCTGGGGGAGGGCTGGGCTTCGCTCGCGTGGGGGGGGGGGGCGGGGAGACAGGCACCTCGTGGCTCCACAACATTGCTGAGTAACAGTAAATATCTTGTCTGCCTGTGCAGCGAGTTCAGCACCGTCTGTGATGGCAGTGTTGGCCAAGGCCACCTGAACCAGTTCGGGAAGCTGGCAGAGGAAAAGCTCACGGAATAAAAAACATTGGGGTTCCGCGCCCAACAGCGTGAGCATTTGACTCATCAGCTCTGATGGTTGAGTCCCCGAGGCCGGGCATGGAAATAAGCTTGCGTGCCCGCTCCGACTTAAAATCAAATACCTGTAGTAAACGGACTTAAAGCGCTTCGTACTTGCCCTCCTCCGGTTGGCTTCCAAGGATGCTGATGACCCGCGAGGCCGTGGCACTGTCGAGAGCGGCAACCACATAATAACGGGTCACGTCTGCTGTGACGTCCCGGAGAGCGCACTGCTTCTGCCTGGAAAAACCATGCTGTTGGATGCTGTTCCAGAACTGCGGCAGTTTAAGGGCGACGGCGTTCGTGTTCATCCTCGAATAAAGTTATCCACCGAGATCGGGGTCACCAATGTAGGAACAGAGGTTCCTATCTGAATAAAGGTATTCGACTCGATGAATCAAATCAACAGGTTTTAATGAACAACGAAGTTAACAGGGAAACTACAAGAGAAACAGTACACAGGTCTAGTCAGCTTGCTGGGTACTCGACGACTACTGGAAGATTCTGGAAGCTGACGTCATGACGTTCTTCACAGCACTGGTGGTCACGTGATTGGCGTCATGACATCTTCACGTGGAGTGCAGGAAAACACAATACAGTAGTTATCAGGCAGTTCAAAGGTGCAGTCTGCGGCTGCACTACACTAGATGAAGGGATTATTACTAATTGTTCTGAGACCCTTGGTGGCTCCGCCACAATCACATCTTTCTTGTAAACTCCAACGATTATAGGCCCAAACTGCTCAAATTTCTCAAGACAACCCCTTCAACTCAGGAATTAACCTAAAGAACCTTCTCTGAACTGCCTCCAATGCAAATATATCCCTCCTTAAATAAAGAGACCCAAATGCCATTAAGGTCAAAACAATTTGCCTTTATATAGCGCCCATAACAGTCAAACGTCCCAAGGCGCTTCACATGAGTGGCATCAAACAATTTGACTTCGAGCCACAGAAATATTAGGACACGTGACAATAGCTTGGTCAAAGGTAGGTTTTACAGAGCCGCTTAATCAATGAGAAATAACCAGAAAGGTGGAGGGGATTAGTGAGGGTGTTCCAGAGCTTAGGGCCTAGGCAACTGAAGGCACGTCCGCCAATTGTGGAAGGATAAAAATTGGGTGTACAAGAGCGCACAGATCTCAGTAGCAGAGAGAGGTTTTAATAAACAAGGGTGAGAATTTTAAATCGAGGCTTTGCCAGACCGGGAGCCAATGTAGATCAGAGGTCACAGGGGTGATGAGTGAAGGGGACTTGCTGCGAGTTAGGATAGTCAAGATTGTGGGTTCAAATCTAGGCTGACACTCGTGCAGGACTGAGGCATTGCTGCACTGTTGGAGGTGCTGTTAAACTGAGGCCAGGCCCGCTCTCAGATGGACGTAAATGATCCCATGGCACCATTTTGAAGAACGAGGGAGTAATCCGCGGTGTCCTGGTCAATATTTATCTCAGTCAAGATCACTTACGGATTATCTTGTAATTATCACATTGCGGTGCGCAAATTGACTGCCGCATTTTCTACAATACAACAGCTCAAAAGCGCTTTTAGACTGTCCCGAGGTAGCGGAAGGCGCTATATAAAATGAAAGTCAAATAAGGCGCCGAGATTGCGAATGGTCTGGTTCCGCCTCATTCAAAGCCGTCAGGGGGAGTGATGGAGTGAGTTGGCAACCGCAGATTGGGGATTCAGTCTGGCCAGTATTACAGGAAAAATGTTTGAGCATATGCTTGATGTCAGACAAGCAGCGTGACAGCTCAGTCAGGAAGGTTCGAGGGTTACTACTGCGTATCGTCAGGGTAAATGCGATACCGGCACATTTGACTGGGAATTGAATCTGGCGGTGCTGGGCCGGCAGGGGTCCACCTGCATAAAGGCCCACGCACACCAGGGGGCGCAGGAGGTTCGCAAGCGTCTCTGGGATCACCTGGGCCAGGCCAACCAATGACAAAGGGGGATTCCCATTGTGCTCATGGGATTCCATTTACGTAGGGAACCCTCCACAAGCAGAATAGAAATCCCCAAAAATAATTAAACAATGAAGTAAAAGTAAATCAGGTTCAAAATTTATTACCATGTAAACAAAAAAAACTTTAACCAGGAAAAAAAATTGACCTAATTTTAAATGTAAGCCAATGTAAATAGTTATAAAATTTGTAATTAACAATTATTTAAAGCCTTATGCAGTTGCAAGAAGGCGCAAGAGTTTGGTGGGTATGGGCTGGGCAGTGCAGTTGTTGGGCGAATCAGAAAGTTATAGCACGGAAGGAGGCCATTTCAGCCCATCGTGTCCGTGCCGGCCAACAAAGCTATCCAGCCTAATCCCACTTCCCAGCTCTTGGTCCGTAGCCCTGCAGGTTCCAGCATCCCAAGTGCACATCCAAGTACTTATTAAATGTGGCTCGGGTTCCTGCCTCTACCGCCCTTTCAGGCAGTGAGTTCCAGACCCCCACGACCCTCTGGGCGAAGACATTTCCCCTCAAATCCCCTCTAAACCTTCCTCCAATTACTTTAAATCTGTCTCCCCTGGTTTTTGACCCTTCTTCTATCCACTTTTAGGCCCCTCAATTTTATACACCTCAATAAATGCCCAACCCTGTGCCAGCAGAAGTGAATTTCTAGCGGATGGGCACCATTGCACGTGGAAAGCTGGAACTTGTGGGGCGCTTATGACTCCATACGCACGCTGCCAGCCCTGTGAAATCCTGCAACATGTCGATAAGAAGGAGCGGGGGGCGGGGAGAGGTCAAGCACTCGAGGTAATGCTTTGTTATTAAAGGTTAAAGGCAGGTGGCAGCAGCGGTTCAGACTGATGATTGAATATGGATCACTGACCGTGCTGGGACTGGGGACCCGAGTCCTGAGTTAGCCCATTAAACCCGGTGAATCGGCTGGGCCTCCATTGCCAGCGGGGCGAGTCCGTGAACAGGAGGAGCGGCCTAATGAGGCAAGGTCCGCAGGAAAGAGGGAGAGAGGCAGGAAAAAAAAAATCACATTATTCCAAAAGTGGACATTCCCGAAATCTGTTAATGCACCACAGGATATTTGCAATACAACACGATCTAACCCAGAGTTTAACCAGCTCCGGCCCAGTCTCATTTGCTATTCCTGCGACACCGAATTTCACTTCACCCGGAATAAGCTCGGCTGTTCAAGATCCAAACACCGGAGACCAGAACCTTACGTGGAAGGTATTTATTAAGTACAAACAAGTATTAAACATTAAAACCACATCCATACATGTACCGAGTTTGACAATCCCTGGCCACTTACTGCCCGGCTCCCCTGGGACCACAGTCCCGCAGTAACGGCCATCAGCATCTTCGAAACCAGATACAGGGAAAGGAGATTTGGATTGGGGAAGATTCCCCTCTGGGGGTCAGGAAGAGCAAATCTTGCAGATTAGAGACTCGTGCATCACTATTCAAACTAATTTAAACATTTCTGATCCAATAAGGTCAGCGACTGATCGAATCGGCCGGGTGAGCGCCAGTGGAGGGCGGATCGGTCTGAAGAATGAATAAAATTTCACTGACCCGCTGAGACCCCGCGTGACCTTGGAGCAGTGAAATAAACCCCGGTCTTAAAATGTTATCTCTCGGGCGCTGGCCCGTTTTCAAAATTTCAGCTTAGAAAACAGTTCCGCTGCCTGGTTGGGTTTTGACGAGACACTAAACCGGACCGGAATCATTCACTGACCGCATGATGAGGATTATACCGGCGGCAGTAGTAAAACTAAAACATGGAAGAGTTTTCACAAAGGAGGCCCTTGGATAAGACCGGACTGAGCAACGACAAACGGACACACTGATCAGGAAATTCCGGCTCTCGACTGCTCACTGATCCCGGTTTTCACAGTCTCCCTTTAGCCTCAACCCGCCTTGTTCATCTGTAAAGTGCAGAGGGAAAGAGAAACGCGGAATTCAGTCTCAAGACAGTGACTTCTGACTAGCTGGACTCACCCCGGCCCCGCTCTAATAGTTTGTGTCCCGGACAGCCCGCGATAGACCGAGTCACTCAGCAGGACCCGAGATCTTCCCGTTCATGTCGCAACCCGCTGGGAGAAGGGATATAAATCCAGGGTTTGATGGTTACCCACGCCCACCCAGTTATTTCAGTCCAGTTTAAACAAGCTTCCCTTTACCCAGTTCTTTGTACGTTAATAGCACAATTAGAGCAGATTGACGATGAGGAAGAGTGCGGGCCCGTTCATCCCCGACCTCCCTCCAATAACCCGTCAGGGAACGAGACTCCAATCCCCAGGGTCCTGTTGGGAAACAAACGGACGATTCCTGGGTCTCAATGTCCAGAGCCGGGAGCCATTAGTTGGCAGAGTCTCACAGCTCAGACGCTCTCAGTTTACCTCTGGGGTCAGATTCATATCCAGCCCGGCGTTGGCGAGGCCTCTCCCGGCTCTAAAAATACTTGGGCCTCAAGCCATTTCTCAACAGGCACAGACCCGCCGGAGGCCCTGGTCAGAGCGGCAGATTCCGATACTAGCTCGGGCACCGCGTTGTTCGGGTCGGGCAGCAAGAGCTGGGCGTGTCCAGAGATGCTCGAACAGGACAATGTTTGGGGGGGGGGGGAAGAATCAACGTTTAAATCGGTTCTCATTTCAAGGTTTCTGAATTGAAGACTATGGGCAGAGAGCGCGGAGAAGGCGGGGCGGGTGGAGCAGAAGAGAGAGGGCCTCCGAGAATGGTCGGGAGAAGAGCCGACTATAGTACCTGGTGTCTCCTGGCGCCTGGCCAGCTTGCCGCCTCTCGCTTGTGTGCTATGTTCAAACACGTCAATGTATTCTGCCATCGAGATATACTGCCAGAGAGCCGCATCGTTGCACTCCCTTTTCCTGGGGCAAGACAAGTTGATCGGCCTTGGCACGGTGCGTCCTCTGGTTGTGTGTGTCTGGAATGACAGTAGCGTTAGTGCAGAATCTCAATCTACTCTGCCAATCCCAGGATTGATATCAATGCATACAATGTCTTGCACCTTCTCCAAGCCCAATACATCCTTCTCGAGGCGCGTTGCCCAGAACTGAACCAAGTTCCCCAGAGGTGGTCCAAACAGAGCTCTGTACAACCAAGTACTTCCACTGATGGCCTTTACTCGAGGATGCCCAACATCCCATAGCCTTGTAAAGTTATTTTGTACCTGTCCACTAGTTTAACGATCTGCTCATGTGCCTCAATCTCTACTCCTTCAGTTCCTAGCTGACCATTTATAAAAATACTCGGATCCAAGTTCCTCAGGGTCTAAAGTGGATGACCTTACTGCCCTGCATTAAACTCCAGCTGGCCACAGTTTTGCTCGATCAGCGGCCTTTTGAAAATTGCTGCTCCCACCTACACTACTAACTGCACCATTAAATTGCTCTCGTCAACAAACTTGGATATACGGATCTCTATTCCTTCATCCAACTCATTGAAAAAGCTGACGCCCTAGTACGGATTCCCTAGGGGAACCGGCAGTCACAACCTGCCAATTGGAGTACATGTCCAGTAGCCCTACTGTCTCCTGCCTGCTAACCAATGTCAAATGGCTGCCTCCTTTTCCATGTGCTTTCATTTATGCCAACAGTATTTCGTGAAACCGTAAACCAACGCCTTCTGAAGTCCATATAAATAACATCCGTAGAATTACATTGAATCCCCAACACAGGAACAGGCCGCTCGGTCCTACTGCTGTAAGCTCCACAAGAGCTTCCTTCCAACCCTAGTTCATCAACTCCATGGGTACAACCTTGTATTCCTTTCTCCCTCGTTAATGTAGCTGCTCCTTAAATGCATCTATACTATTTGCCTCAACTACCCTCGTGGTATCCAGTTCCACATTCTATCAAGTAGTTCTTGAAATCTTAGGGACGATCTTATGATCTAGTTTTGGGTTCTCTACAAGCAGACACATCTGTCTAGTTGTTTCCCCCAAAGCCCCGCATAACTGGAGACTTCCATCAGGTCACCTCAGCCCCAGCCAGTTAGTCTTTCCTGATGGTGCAAGAAATTGCATGGATGAGCCTTCTCCAGTGCCTCTTTTCAATAGAGATCACGTGTACAGTACAAGAAGTCCTATACAAATTAACCAGAACTTCTGCTCTTCAATTCTTTGCTTCTAGTGAAACCCAATGTTTGGTTTGTATGCGCTCTTAAACCGGCCTTGCTGTTGCTACTTTTGATTTGAGAATCTGTTAGAGAACTTCTCTACTGCATTTCAATTCTTGTTTACCAAGGATTGTGGACTCATTTCCTTACCACGATGCACCAACTCCTTTAAATTAATTTCCATTTAAATACATTTACAACGTGACCAAGAAAAATAGGCAAATCAATTACCCTTTACAACGCTATGCTGGCTCCGTTGTCCAAGTGCTCAGTCAATCTACCACTAATGTCGTAGAGATTTGTCAATCTTCAGCCCCCATTACCATTCTTAGATTTAAAGCCAATTAATTCTAGTTTCCTCTTATTATTTCGCAAGTCTGCCATTTCCTTATACTCAATTACAGCATGGGCTTCATCTGCTCACAGCATGGCACCAATCAATTATTTCCGTTTATATTAGGAAAAAGCAGGTGGTCGTGAGTGACATGCGCCCCCTTGAAAATCGATAAGTGAAAATACGGAAATGGTGGCCATGTTGAATAATGCCAGACATCAACGAAATGTGGACTCAATGAAAGCAAACAGTAATGGCACTAAGTGACCCAATGGCTCCCATCCCAGGGATTTAAAGGGAGCAGATAAGAACATGCCAGATGCGCCAACTATGAGGTTCCAAATGGTTCTCGATTCAACAACTATTCCTTTAATGGGAAAGCTGCATGATACTCGCTATTCAAGGAGTGTGAATCCAGGAATTAGAGCAGTTAGCCTAACACCTGTTGTGAAATTACTAGAGTCCAAGGATGTAGAGACTAAACATTTGAAAAGTGGCAGCTGATCAGAAAGCCTACATGGATCTGTGAAAGGCAGGTCATGCCTGACGGAGGTGGAGTCGGAGGAGGGTCTATGGAATTCCAAAAGGCATTTGATAAATTCCTCAAGACTGATAGCTCATGGAATTAAAGGCAAATCATTAACCTGGTTAGGAAATTGGATGAGTGGCAGGAGACAGTAGGGATAATTGGCAGGATGTAACTAGTGGTGTCCCACAGGAATGTGTTGGGCCTCAACTATTCACTATTTATTAACTAAATGGGATAGAAAGGCGCATGGGCAAAACTGTGGCAAATGGATTTCAAAGCAAGTGTGAGGTCATCCACTTTTGAATGCAGGATAGATCAGAGTACTTTCCAAATGGTGAAAAGCTAGTAACAGTAGAGGCCTAAAAAAAGGCCTCCCGCCATGTACATAGATCGTTAAAATTTCACGGACAGCTACAGAAAATCAAAAATAGCTAATGAATGCTGGTCTTATATCTCGAGGATTAACCAAGGGGGAAGAGGTAGAAGTTATGCTACTGTTAGACAAAGCCCTGGTTAGACTACATCTGGAGAACTGAGCACAGTTCTGGGCACCACACCTTAAGGATATCAAATCAACTTGTTAGTGCACAAGTGCATACAACGAAATATAGGCTTGTGGTTCCCAAGAGTGTACATTTAGATTAAGACATTTAAACATTCAACATACATTTGGCTTGTAATACATTAACATAAGCATAACCATAATAAAGTGCTTTGGCAGATGTGCAGGCTTTAGAGTTTATTTGTGGAGTTCAGTAGGATGACTGCCCTGGGAAAGAAGCTGTTCCTAAATCTGGTACGTACGGGTACGTATATTGGCTTGGCGGGAGTGCAGGTTTACCAGAATACCTGACTGCCAAGGGTTAACTTACGAGGAGAAATTATACAAACAGGAGTGGTATTAGCTGGCATTTAAGGTTAAGTGGATTTGGTCGAAGTTAAAGATATTAAAGCGAACTGAAGGTAAAGAGAGAAACTATTACTCCTGGTTGGAGTCTAGGACTAGGGGACATAGCCTATTGGAACCATACCTTTCAGTGGTGAAGTTAGTAAACGCTTCGACATAAAATAGTGTTAGAAGTTTGGAACTTCTGTAAACGGCAATTAATGCTGGGATCAATTGTTAATTTTAAATCTAAGCTGGATAGGTCGTTAGCCAAAGCTACTAAGGGATATGGGGCAAAAGCGAGTATATGCAGTTAGGTCACAGATCAGCCATGATCTCATAGCAGAACAGGTTCGAGGGGCTAAATAGCCTGCTCCTGTTTATGTAGCCATCAGGGCTTTTAATGAGAAACAGCTCAAGGTATCTTGGGATTCCTCTCAGCGTTAAATGGATGGTGAAATGTTACCGTGGTTCTCGGTGTTCACTCACCGAGGGCGGGTACTTGCGGAGATCCTTGATGAAATGCGACAGTTTGTACTCTGGTTCTGATCCGGACTCCCGGTGACCTTCGGCTGGCCTGTTTGTGTGGAGCTGGATATTGATCGGCCTGGTGAGCGGGATGGAATTCCTCATGTTCTGACCTGAGGAGATCACAAGATTGAAGGCAGCATCGGATAGCTCAGTCCGCTTAAAGACCCAACACGCATTTGCCATTTCCACACTACCGATAGGTACTTAACAGACACTGCTCCATCCAAATTCCCTCCGGTTTTTCCCCCCACACAACCACCTCTTTACCCGGTCCCAGGTTTAGCTACAAATTTGCCATTTTTACATTGAATTGATGAATCCAATGTCTTCCTGTAGATTAACTCAAGATGGAAAAGGCATCAGGCCTTCCCCAGTCTGCCCACAAGACCCGATTCTCACCTTTGACCCTCAGCCTGACTAGCAAGTGCCCACTGTATCCTTCACCCAAGCTCGCATTCTCGAGATTCTGCTAAAAACAAACTGAACACTAATGAGATATCATGGATGATTAAAGCCACAAGGGAAAAATGAGGGTAAGGAAAGAGGCATACATTACGTGGACAGCAAGGGGAGAGCATAAGGGAGAATACGAAGTGATTAGGAGAGAAAAGTCAACAATTAGGAAGGCAAAGAGGGACTATGAAATTAAATCAAGGAACATGTTGTAAAATATTTTAGACAAGCTAAAAAAGGGAGGTGGGAATGGGAATAGGGCCACTAAGATGGACAGGATAATACCACAGGCAGCGATAGAGAGATGGCAGAAATTAAATAATTACTTGGCTTCTATATTTACCAGGGAGATAGAACAGGTGGACATGATGCTGGAAGGCAAAATTAGAGATGTGCATTGAGATATTAAATAAACTAATCATACTAAGGAGAAACCTGGTTCAGATGGGTTACATCTGCACATTTTAAAATAATCTAGGGAAGATATAGGCTCATATTACATATTTAGTAATTCGTTAAAAATGGTGGTGCCAGAGGACTGGTGGTTAGCGAATATACCTATACTTGAGGAGAGATAGAACATGTCCAGGGAACTATAGACCAGTCAGCTTAATGATGGTAGGAAATATAAATGGAATACCTACTAAAGGAGAAAACAAAATCTAGAAAAGCCAATAAAGGAACAGTCAACATTGAAATCAAAAGGGAAAGCTTGTTTGTTCAACCTCTGAATTTTTTTTTGAAGAGGCAACAGGGAGAGCAGACAAGGGTGATGCAGTAGGTGTAATTTATCTAGATTTGCGGAAGGCCTTCAAATAAGGTACTACATAAGGGACTGATGAACAAAGTCAGGGAATGCAGAACAAGGCCAGAGAATGCAGTCAGGGGACAAGTAGCAAAATGGATAACTAGCTGGCTTGAGGAAAGGATGGACAGGCTGGGTCTCCTTTCTCTTGAAAAAGAGACAGCTGAGTAGTGACCCAGAGGTCTTTAAAAGTATGAAAGGTTTGCTAGTGTGAAAGAGCATAACTAACTAGAGGCCATCAATATAAGATAGCCACCAAGAAATCAAATAGGGAATTCAGGAGAAACTTCTTCACTCAGTGGTGAGAATGTGGAACTCGCTACCACAGGGAGTGGTTGAAGCAAATAGTATGGATGTACTTAAGGGAGAAGGGAATAGAGGGCTACAGATGGAGTTAGAAGACGAAAGACAGGGGGGAGGCTCAAGTGGAGCATAAATGCCAGCATGGACTGGTTGGGCCGAATAGCCTGATTGCACCACTGCCTATAATGCAATCTCTAAACCTTTTAGTCAACCTATAGTTTGTCCTGTGGAATCTTCGATGCATATTGGAAATCTGGGTGTCTCTCCTCATGGATCTCCCTGCTTCCCACTTGGGATATCACTTCTCCAGTCACCCCCAAAATTTAAAAGTTGCGGGATTATCACTTTCTGAACCCTTAACGGAAAGTCCACAGCAGGAGCTGAAGAGGTTGCTGTAGTGCAAGTGAAGGCGAACAGCAAGAAACATTCTATAAAACTGGATACATCAGCAGAGCAAGGGGGACCATTTCAGAATTAACAGGAGGGCGTTTAAAGTGACGCAGCTCAGAAGGGCACAAGGTCAATATTCAAGTTCTCCCAGAACTTGAGAAACGGGCCACCTATGTGGTGCTGATTAAGGCTCAGGACAGTCTCACGCCTTGGGGCAGAGTTGCTGGACTCTGGCAGAGCATCAACGACAGCAATTCACTGGCCATCATCCATCTCAGAAGAGGGAAACACGAGGGACACCACTTGACCTGTCAGCAGCTCTACATTGGAATATGGCAATGATCAGGCTCAGTGATGTGCCCGCTCCTGCATAGAACTGCCTCACAAACATAACCACTTGGGCAAGATCCTGGAGGCCATTGATAGTGGGAGACCCCACCCAATATTTTCTCGTGGACGATCATTTATCCTAATAGATTTACCGTGATCCGGTGGCCCAAGTGTACTGCATGCCACTAGCCAGAAGATGGACCTGGATTAATCATATTCTGCATTCCTGACAAAGATCCTAAACAAATGTGGAGCTGGACGCAACCCAACAGGGATGCAGCTGAAGTGAACTTGAAAGGATGAGCTGGAGTTAAAAGCCCAAGACAGAATGGAGCGGTGTCGTTTGGCTACTGCCTTATGTCTCAGCACAGGAAGAATGATCCAGGGCCCCAGAAGGAATTGAGGCCACTCTGAAGTCACTCCGTGCCAGTGAAAGCATTCAGCGCTATCCATCCCCGGGATGCTCAGTAGGGATGTGGTGCCACGCCATCCTGCTGGGAAGAAACTTCGGAGTGGAAGAGACAATACAGATACAGACGACTGGTGACTCCAAACTCAGCAGATTAAAGAAGCCGATCTTCAAACGGACCCAATTATTAGCCTCTGCCGCTGTGTTAAATACTGACCATCAGCCTCTGATCAACTAACTGATGGAATTGGCTAATGGTCCGGGATTCTTTCCCTTGTCGAACACTCAGATGAAACTGGTGACAGTGGCAATCATGAAAAATGAGCTTTTAGAATGGACAATGTTGGGAATCAAATTGAACTCTGTACATGATCGCAGGTAGAGCTCCAGTTGTAGAAACATAATCTGAATTACTTGGAAGGCAATACAACCTACGCACCGCATACACACCAGCCTTCTCCCCATAGTTCAGTGGGTTACAAATAGCCTGTGGGCTACCTAAAGTCAGCCTCACGAAATAGCATTAATGAACCTTGCATTTCATCTCTCCAACACTGGCTATAGACACCTCCCTACAAAAGGGACACCTGGAATCTCTTCCAAATCAGCCACGCGCAGTCAACCAATTTACTTGTGCCAGCAATCGCGAGATGCATCATTGCTTCGTTGAGCCGCCTGTGCTCTGCCGTCTTCCTTTGTAATCGAGCGATTGTCGACATTTCCTGCTACTCCGAGCTCATTGGCCTCCAGTATACATGGCTCCTGGACCGCCTAGGGATAAAGGGAAGCACAGATGTGGTTAGTTCACCCAGAAAAGCGGAGTTGGCAGTTAGTTCACGCAGGCTGGCCAACACTACAAATTAGACAGTCTATTCTTCATGAACTTGATTCGCACCAACAATTCAAGCTCTCCAGAGAAAGAAAGCAAGTTTATTTTAAGACCTGTTTTATATAGCTCACGTCCCAAAATGCTTTAAAACTTGAAAGTGTAGTCACTGTCGTAATGTAGGAAACGTGCCAGCCAATCTGAACACAAGCTCCCACAAATAGACGAGAAAATGTTTAATCTGATACTTTATTTAACTTGTCCCATTACCACCTCCTTTTGCCTTGAATATCTGAACCTCTCCTGCCTTGTATCCCATCACAGACCTTCCCTTTTGTTCTTTCATCCCCTCCCCACTTTCCCAGCCCCTGCAGTTGCTTAAAAAACTGTTCCATTTCCTGCTTTTTTCCAGTACTGACGGAAGGTCATCGACATGAAACGTTAAATCTGTTTCTCAGATGCTACTTGACCTCCAGCATTGTTTTTATTTTAGATTTCCAGCATCTGCAGTATTTTTAGATATCGGTTTCACTGACGTTGATTGATGTAATATTGGCCAGCACACCGCAGATAACTCCTGCTGCTTTAGTGCCATGGGAGATTTTACGTCCATCTGAGAACAGACAGGGCCTGGGTTTAATGTCTCATCTGAAAGGTGAGCACCAGCAACAGTGCAGCACTCCCTCAGTACTGCACTGGAGTGTCAGCCTAGATTATTGTACAGGTTTTTGCAGTGAGACTTGAAACCACAACCTCCTCACTCAGGCGAGGTTGCTCCCAACTGAGCAGCAGCCGTCTCCTCCCTGCCTCACTCCCACAAAGGTGGCGAATTCCTAAGAAAATCCAGGTTCAATTTGCACCCCAACCCCAGTAATTTACAAGGTGAGCAGGAATTGGGACAGGTGCCAGGACCTGAACTATAGGGGGCTTCACTGGAGTCATGAGTCAGCTGGTGATCATCCTCTAGCCAGGTCTCGGGCTGTTTAAGTTCAGGGTTATTCGGAGGGAAAATGCCCTCCAGCATCGAGTGAAGGCTCAAACCTTCGGGGTGAGCGAGACCAGCTCGGAGTCCTGTAGACTTCCTTAGCACAGGTCACCCATTAGCGGGGCTGCGATAGCTAATCTGGCTCTGAACTTCAAAAATCACCAGGTCTGCAATGGTCATTTCTATTCCCAGTCCTACTTCCCCTCGGCCCCAGAGTCACTGGAGGGTCGCTAGTTCCTGGTTAGATAATTGAACTGCGCAGGTTTGAGCCTCACGCACGGACAACAGACAGGGAGCCAACGCCTCAGAATCAGATTTACGAGACCAGAGGTGACACTACACTGGAGCCATTCCCCATCCCCACCTCTTATTCTAAATGGATAGGGGGGCACCTGATGGTCCAACACTCAGCTGAAGCGGTAGAAATCAGGTCCAGACTAAGGAATTAAGCTTCGATCGGTTTTAATTATTAAGTGGTGCGTTTAACCCAGGGAATCACTGCAAGAAGCAGCGTGAATTTAGAATTTACAGGTCTCAAAAGGCGCTATCCGGACACTGACTTTTGGGCGGCATGACTTCACTTAACTATTCCTGATGAATCCGAGGCAAATCCGAAACTCGAGGTTTGATTTGACAGGAGAGCAGTTAGCACGGGTGACAACAGCAGATAGAGGCTCAATGTGGTGAATCGGGATTGATGGAAATCACAATCGGAAGTTTACGGTACAGAAGGATGCCATTCGTCCAATCATGTAATGTCGAAATAGCCATCTAGTCTAATCCCACTTTCCATCTTTTGGTTCGTATCGTTACAGGTTACTACACTGTGCATATCCAAGTACTATGTAATGCGATGAGGGTCTCTGCCTCTACCACCCTCTCAGGCAGCGAGTTCCAGACCCCCACCCCAGGTGAACATTTCTAAACACCTCTAAAGACGACTTTCAATCTGTTCTAGTTATTGACCTCCAACTGAAATAGGTCCGTCCTATCCACTACCTAGACCCCAGTTTAGACACCTCAATGCAAACCACCCCAGCCCATCCAATCATTCCTCATTGCTAAAGTTCTCCAGTCCTGTCAACATCCTGGTAAATCCCCTTGTACCTTCTCTAGTGCAATCACATTTCCTTTAATGGCGACCCCAAAGCTGTATGCAGGGCTCTAGCTGTAGCCCAACTATTAGCAAGGGAAACAAGGCAATCTTTCCCTGGCCCCCATCAGACCCGCGACCGTGAGAAAGAACAGTTGCAACAGGAGCTATGCATTTATCCCACTGATTCGGATTCTCGGTTAAAAGGCACCGCCCTAGAAAGTCAAGTCATGGGGAAGCTGGACACTGAAGGAACAAGCCCAGTTCGGACCGACGTGTGTTTGCAACTTAATTGAGAACTGTGGGAGTTCATGGCAGAGTCAGCTTGGGTCTCCGGGGATCACCACGTGACCTCGAGCACCTCCCGATTGTTGGGCTGCAGCAAGCTTGCCGGAAGAGAAGGCGGTTCATTGAACATCCAATTATCTTTATCAGAGGGAGACCATCTTCAGGCTGAAATAAGGAAGCGTTATATGGAACCAAGTGAAACCTGTTGGTTATTACTACCACATTCAGTTAGTCCTGACTGTGGGAGTTAACTACCTGGTGAATCGGCCACTGTTCTGGAAAGGAACTCGAGCTTAAATTTACCGGACAATTTGCTGGTGAAGTCTAGATATGAGCAACTGGCGGTGGGAGAAAATACGACCAAGACCAGCCAGTTCTCAAAGGAGACCAAATTGGGCAGGTGGGAGAAGCCAGCCGATTTCTGGCCACAGTTTAAAGAGGCTCAATGAACCACAGCACTGGCTCCCGGGATGTAACCAGGCTGAATTAACAAGGCGAGTCTTCAAACAGCATTCGAGCTGACTGTTCCACTTGCACTTGCAGCCAGTGAACTGTGAAGTGAGGAGCCGCCAGAGCAAGGCCGACAGTCACGATATCCAGGGAGTAGTGAGAGTCTGCGCCTGTTCTTTCGGCGTGCAATCCATGCACTTTTATCCCCTGCAAGCATTTATCCAGTTCCCTTTAAGGCTACTGTTCAGTCGGCATCCACCATCCCAGCAGGCAGTGCATTCCAAAGACTAACCACTCGTAAAGTTTCACATGACGCCTTTGGTTCTTTTGCCAATCACCTTAAATCTGTGCCCTCGTGAGCTACCCTTCAGCCATTGTAAGAAGTTCTCTAAACCCTTTGATTTTAAACACTATTAAACAGCCGATTAGCCTCCTCGGCTCCATGGAGAACCGCCCCAGCTTCGCTATCCACGTAACTGCAATTACTCATCCCGGTAAATCTCGTCTGTACATAACATAAGAAATAAGAGCAGGAGTAGGCCAATCAGCCCCACGAGCCTGCTCCGCCATTCAATAAGATCATGGCTGATCTTATCCTAACCACCAATCCACTATCACAGAACCATCTCCTGAATCGAACAGAATTAGACACGAAATAGGAGCAGGATCAGGCTACACGGCCCCTGGGCCCGCTCCGCTACCCACAGGGCCATGACCGATCCGAACCTAGACTATGTCCAAATTCTTGCCCGCTCCCCATAAACCTTAATTCTCTTTACTTCTAGGAAACTATTTGTTTTTATTTATGTAATGTAGCTTCTACAGCTTTTTGGGGCAGCATATTCCACAGACCTACCACCCTGAGTGAAGTAGTTCCTCCTCAGTTTTGAAAGAGCAGCCCCTTATTCTAAGACTATGCCCCCTAGTTCTAGTTTCACCCATCGGGAACATCTTCCCCGCATCCACCCGATCCAACCCCTTCACAATCTGATATGTTTCAATAAGATCGCCTCTCATTCTTCTGAACTCCAATGAGTAGAGTCCCAATCTACTCAACCTCTCCTCATGTGACCACCCCCTCATCCCCGGGATTAACCGAGTGAACCTTCTTTGTACTGACTCGAGAGCAAGTATGTCCTTCCTTAAGTATGGACACCAAAACTGTACGCAGTATTCCAGGTGCGGTCTCACCAATACCTTGTACAACTGAAGCAATACCTCCCTATTTTTATATTCTATCCCCCTAGCAATGAATGCCAACATTCCATTGGCCACCTTAATCACTTGCTGCACCTGCATACTAACCTTGAGTTTCGTGCACCAGGACCCCCAGATCCCTTTGTACTTCAGTACTTTCAGTTTCTTGCCATTAAGATAATAACTTGCTCTATGATTTTTCTTGCCAAAGTGCATAACCTCACACTTTGCAGTATTGTATTCCATCTGCCAAATCTCTGCCCACTTAGCCTGTCGATGTCCCCTTGCAGGTTTTTTATGTCCTCCTCACACTACTTTCCCTCCCATCTTAGTATCATCTGCAAACTTTGATATGTTACACTCGGTCCCCTCCTCCAAATCGTTAATATAGATTGTAAAGAGTTGGGGACCCAGCACTGACCCCTGTGGAACACCACTAGTTATTGATTGCCAGTCTGAGAATGAACCATTTATCCCAATTCTCTGCCTTGTTAGATAGCCAATCCTCTATCCATGCCAGAATATTACCCCCAATCCCGTGATTTTTTATCTTAAGCAATAATCTTGTGTGGCACCTTGTCAAATGCCTTTTGGAAGTCTAAATACACTACGTCCACTGGTTGCCCTTTATCCACCCTATACGTTACTTCCTCAAAGAACTCCAGCAAATTTGTCAAACATGACTTCCCCTTCATAAAACCATGCTGACTTTGTCCTATTAAATTATCCAAATGTCCTGTTACTGTCCCCTTAGTAATGGACTCCAAAATTTTACCTACCACAGATGTTAGGCTAACTAGTCTATAGTTTCCAGCCTTCTGTCTACTGCCCTTTTTAAATAAGGGTGTTACATTAGCAGTTTTCCAGTCTGCCAGGACCTTTGCTGAGTCCAGGGAGTTTTGGAAAATTATTACCAATGCATCCACAATCCCTACCGCCACTTCCCTCAAGACCCTAGGATGTAAGTCATCAGGTCCAGGTGATTTATCCGCCTTGAGTCCCATTATTTTACCGAGTACCACTTCCTTCGTGATTTTGATCGTGTTTAGCTCCTCCCCCCCCCTTTAGCCCCCTGTTTGTCCAGTGTTAGAATATTCTTAGTGTCTTCTACTGTAAAGACTGATGTAAAATATTCATTGTGTTTTTGCCATCTCCATATTTCCCACCATTAATTTCCTGGTCTCATCCTCTAAGGGACCAACATTTACTTTAGCCACCCTTTTACTTTTTATATAACTATAAAAACTCTTACTATGTTTATATTTTTTGCTAATTTACTTTCATAATCTATCTTCCCTTTCTTAATCAATCGGTGTTATTTTTTGCTGTCTTTTAAAGTTTTCCCAATCCTCCCACTAGATTTGGCTATGTTATATGCCCTTGTTTTTTTGTCGAATACTATCCTTAATTTCTTTACTTAGCCATGGATGGCTGTCTTTTCTTTTACACCCTTTTCTTCAGTGGAATATATATTTTTTGGAAGTTGTAAAATAACTCCTTAAATGTACACTACTGATCATGTATCCTCTTACCCTTTAATCTATTTTCCCAATCCACTCTACTCAATTCCGCTCTCATACCTTCATAGTCTCCTTTATTCAAGCTTAGCACGCTTGTTTGAGATCCAACCTTCTCACCCTCTAATTGAATATGGAATTCAACCATGTTATGGTCACTCATTCCAAGGGGATCCTTTACTAGGACATTTTTAATTAATCCTGTCTCGTTTCACAGGACCAGATCCAAGGTTGCTTGCCCTCTGGTCGGTTCAGTTACATACTGCTCAAGAAACCCATCCCTAATACACTCAATGAACTCATCCTCAAGGCAGCCCTGCCCAATTTGATTTGTCCAATTAATATGATAGTTAAAATCCCCCATAATTAAAGATGTTCCCTTATTACAACCCTCAACTATTTCCTGATTGATACTCCATCCAACAGAGTTGCCATTGTTCAGAGGCCTATAGACTACACCCACTAGTGTTTCCCCCCCCTTATTATTCCTTACCTCCACCCAAACTGTTTCATTATCCTGATCTTTTGACCCAATATAATTTCTCTATTAGTGATTCCTTCCTTTATTAACAGCCACCCCACCTCCCCTTCCTTCAATACTTTCATATCCTTCCTAAAATGTGGTGACCAGAACTGGATGCAATACTCCCGTTGTGGCCTAACCAGTGCTTTATAAAGGCCGAGCATAACTTCTTCACTTCTGTACTGAATACCTCTATTAAGCCCAAGATCTCATGTGTCCTGCCACCTGCACGGACCTATGCACATTAACTCCCAGGTCACCCTGTCCCTGCACGCTTTAAAGTTGCGCCCTTAAGTGTATATTGCCGCTCCCTGTTCCTTCTGCCAAAATGCATCACCTCACTTAAATTCCATCTGTCACTTGCCTGCCTATTCTGCTAGCCTTTCTACCTCTTGTTGCAGTCGATTGGTTTCATCCTCATGGTTTGTCATGTCTGACATCAAGTCTTGCAACTCCAATTTACCCGGGCCAGATCCTAATCAATTCACTGAAAATAGCCCTCCATAACTAGACTAAATCTTACCATACTATGATAAATATTCGAGATGCTCTCCAAATGTTACATTCGCTAATTGATCGAGTTAGTTCCAGGACTACATCCAGCAATGCCTCCTTTCCTCTTTGGCTAATAACCTACTGATCAATAAATTTCTCTTGAGCACACCCGAATTCCCTCCTTGAAAAATCACAGCCCCATTTCATAGAGGGAGTTAATGTCTCCCATTATCACTACTATCGTTCATGCATCTCTAGTTTTTGAAAAATCTGCCCATGTATCTCCTTCACTATTTAATGGCCTATAAAATACCCCAAGTAGCGCAATATCTCCACACTTTCTCAACTACAAATCAAAGATTCTGCCTTTGATCCTCAAGGACATTTAGAATATTTCCCTCGATCAAAACCGCTACCCCTCGTGCTTGGTCCCCTCCCCATCTCCTGAAGACTTTGGAACCACCATATGAAGCATCCAATCCTCACATTGAGACAGTTCTCGTTAGTGCCACATCATATTCGCGGTTTTTTGCGCCTGCAGCTCACCAACCTGTGCACACATGCACTCCAAATCGAACTTGGACTTTATTGTCTATGATCCCACCCAATTCTGTATTTCTAACTGAAACTCAGTAGTGTACATCTTATTTCTACTTTATAAATACTACATATTGGTACCCAACCATCCTGCCGAATTAGTTTAAACCTTCCCAACATTGACTTACTTGTCCAGAAGTATTGGTCCCAGCTTTGTTCTGGTGCAAGCCGGCCTTCTTGAACAGGCCCCTCCCGCTACAGAACTGCTCCCAATGTCCCAGGGATCTGAAGCCCTCCCTCCTGCACCATGTCTCTAGCCATTCATTCACTTCCCATTTCTGCTCACTAGGACGTGGCACTGGGAATAATCCAGAGATTACTACCTTGGAGGGTCTGCTTTTTAAATTAATGCTATGTTACATTTCTGGCAGCAACAATCCCCCTAAAATCTATGTTGAAACTAGTTCGAACCCCAATTCAACGAAGCTAATCACCAATCCTTCGGTAGTCACCGGTCGGCGGAGGGAGCACAGACAAGCCGGATCGTATCAGGCAGGGTCTTCAGAGATCCTGGATAATTCCTGGAAACCCGAACTCATTCCTCACATTGAGCCTGGTCTTCACGGCCAACGCGGAGCCTGAATGGTGACACGGCCAATCTAAAGGACTCCGCCACTGGAGGTTGAGGGAGACTCGGCATTACTTACCCCAGAGGCTGGGTCAGACCCTCAGCAGCGGACCGTCTCCTGGCCGCCAGCGAATTTACCGTGTTCGGGGGACTGGTGGAGATTCCAGCGCTCGACGCTCCGCCCTCTGCAGAGACAGGAGGAGAAAGGCAGGAGTTTAGGAGGTGGGGCGGTCAGATCTCTTAAATTGTGATACTGAGGCCAAGCCGGTATTCTAAGCAGTCTACAGCCATTTTCAAACAAACTCCAGGATCCGAGTCTGGATTGAGCCCTCGATCCCACAAGAGACACTCCCCGGAGTAGGAATTCGCAGCCCTTCCTTGTACAGAGGGTGAGCGGTTAATAAAGGAACGGGGTAAATCCTCGGCCCCCAAACCTTGAAAATCACTCCCTCGGGTTCGCTTGATTTTAGGAGTATGTATACAAGCACCAAACAGACCCATTCCTAACTCGTTATTAGGTTTAAACGGCGGGCGCTCACAGGGCATCGCAGGTTGTCGGTCACAAAAGCAGAAGTTGCGCTGTAAGAGGATTCAACGATAGACACATCCTGCATCACAAGCCTTGAAAGGGATCCCAGCCCAGCGTTAGCGAGACAATAACCCGAGTCAGAACAGTTCCTCATTCGCTCCCAAACCACTTCAGCAAAGGATGGCATTTCATTCTAACCCAGCCGGTTATAATCCTCCGGGAACTTCCAGCCCAGAGACTGCGGCAGGCAGTGGGTTAGGTCCCAGTGAAAAGTTGAACACTCTCCGGGCTCGGTCTGTTCACGGCAGTAATTTGAACCCAGCCTGGCGGTTGTGAGCCCAGACTCCCGAGAGCCTGGATTGGAAAGATCACTCGAGTGGCCCACGTGAATAGCCGGGTCGGACGGGTAGGTCACCGAGACAGAGGCGGGGCAAAGTTTGAAAAGTAAACTTCACATCGAAAGTGTCTAATCCGGCAGTACCAGGTTCGGTGCAAAAAGTGAAACATTATTCGGAGAGATGACAGTACACAGGGCGGTAGAATTTGGGAACTCATCCGCAAACAATTGATAGCTCAAATGTTAAATTTAACTCAAAGATGTGTTAATCAAAAGGTATTCGGGGATAAGGGGCAAAGGCGGGAATGAGTTAGGTCACAGATCAGCCATGATCTCATTGAACGGCAGAATATTGCTCGAGGGGCTAAATTGCCTCCTCCTCTTCCTGTTGTCCTATAGCATCGGTTCTGGTCAAAGTTCAGATTTTCTTCGGAAATAAAGACTTGCATCAGTATAGCGCCTCTTCGACCGCCAAACGTCTCAAAGCGCTTTACAGCCAAAGCAGTACTTTTGAAGTGGAGTCACTGTCGTAGTGTGGCAAACGCAGCAGCCAATTTGCACATAGCAAGATCCCACAATGATAGTGCCCAAATAATCTGCTTTAGTGATACTGATTGAGGATAAATATTGGCCAGGACATCAGGGAGAACTCCCTGCTCTTCAACCACTGTTGGAATCTTAAATCTCCGAGAGCAGACAGGGCCTCGGTTCAACATCTCACCCTCCAGCCAATGCAGCACTCAGTCCTGCGCTGGATTCTCAGCCTAGATTTTTTTATGCTCAAGTGTCTGTAACGGGAATTAACCCATAACCTTCAGGTGTGGGCGGTACCAGCAGAACCACAGCTCGACACAAGTTGATCAGTAAAGTGGGCATTAAACTCCGCCCATCATGACCGAGTTGCGGATGGACCGGGTTTAATATGTTTTCTAATTCCTTTGACCCAGTTTGATTAAAAATTAAATGGTACAATACCTTGATATATTTCACAGAAGTTTGCAAAGTATTTTCCAAATTTAACAAACCATTAAGGCCCAGCAAGTGAACTCATGCCCCATCACAGCTCTTGAGAGCAAGGGCCCCTCCAACACCCAACTGGCAAGGTAAAAATTCTACTCACATCTAGTTCCTCTCTACAAACCCAGAGTAAGATTAGAGAGTGGAACGATGTGGGGCAAGCCATTAGATCTGGACAGATTAATCTCCACGCTCACATCACAACTTAAGTGACTACACTTAATGTCTTATTGGGCACAAGGTGCTTTGGGACATCGAGGTCATGAAAGACGCTACATGAAAGAAAGTTTAAGATTCTTAACACCATTAGAAGAGAGATCATTCTAATAGTCAGGAGACATTAAACATCCAGGACACCGAGTGAACCTTCTCCAGACTCGGCCGCTAAACCAGGGATCTCCCAAACATCTGGATTTCAGAGACCGAGTGAGTAGAAAGAAAAAAGCAACATACCAGAATCGCAGAGTTCTTCCCGTTCAATCAGAGGGCTCACCACAGCCTTTGGAACGCCACAACTCCAAGGTAAATTGATTTTGGCACCACTCTCCATATCTGCTAGTTTTACACCGAATGACAGATTTAATCGGATCTGCATCAGAAGGAGACAATCAGCTCAGTTAGGAATGGCCATTAACATATCTTGAAGACACGGTAATGTGGCAGCAAATAGAGGAAAGTGTGAAGGAGGTTCAGAAATGGCAGAGGAGGCTCGAGGGGCCAAGTGGCCTATTTATGTTCTTCTGATTGCAGCGCTGAACTCCCGGCCGCGTAGCTTACAAAAGAGGCTTAGCCTAAATCAGAAGGAATCCAGCAGCCGAGACCAGGAAAACCAAACACGCCGGTTAACCAGCTGCTTATAAATAATTAAATAAGAGATTACAGCAACTATCTCAAACATCAGCACAGAAACTGCTCCAGCTTCAACCCGAAACTTTTTGGTTCCCAACTAAAGACAGAAGGAAAACAAACAGAGCAGGGAGAGAGAAACAATCGCCCGCTCACTATAACTTGCTCTTCTGTAACCCCAGAAACTACTTCCAGAGAACATCAAATCAAACCTCGCTGAGCATCTCTTATCTCTGTGTTTACTTCTCTTCAGCCCACAGCTCTGATTTATACGGGACTCTAACCGTGCGTTGACCAATCAAACCGCAGCTTTAATCAAATCCTTGTGACCAGTGACGTCAGCATTTTTCTCGTCCAATGGGTGTCCGTGCTGATTGAGAGACAGCATCTTGTCAGGTCGCATGGGATTGACTGGAAAAGGCGCTGCGAATCGAAACCGATCCTCAGTCATTGGGTCTTTTTGATGGACCAATAAGGGTGAGACTGGGTTGCCCCCCGCCCACACAGTTATCAAACAACAATCATCGCAACAAGTGCCGGTTTTAGGGCACTCTTTTAGATTGGACCAAAAAAAAAAAACCCAAATTGGACTGTAAATGAACAAAAGTTCAACTAAAACTTAACAAATCAAATTAAAATTTGGTTTGACTGTTTTAGGGCAACACTTATATTTTGTCTAATTTGTTTATGGGATGTGGGCGTCACCGACAAGGCCAGCATTTATTGCCCATCCCTAGTTACTATTGAGAAGGTGGTAGTGAGCCGCCTGCTTGAACCGCTGCAGTCTGTGTGGTGAAGGTACTCCCACAGTGCTGTTCCTCTTTTGATTGGACCAAGCAAAATAAACTGTAACTAATAAAACTTTAAATAAACCTTAACAAATCAAATTAAAATTTGGTTGTCCAAATCAATTATGCACTCCAGTCCCCGTGGCGCACACCGGTCACGGAAGCCCACAGTGCTGTTAGGGAGGGAGTTCCAGGATTTTAACCCAGCAACGATAAAGGATCGGCGATATAATTCTCTGCCTGTTTAAAGGGGCAGTGTCTCTGTGCCTGTTTAAAGGGAGAGTGTCTCTGTGTCTGTTTAAAGGGGCAGTGTCTCTGTGTCTGTTTAAAGGGAAAGTGTCTCTGTGTCTGTTTAATGGGGCAGTGTCTCTGTGTCTGTTTAAAGGGGCAGTGTCTCTGTGTCTGTTTAAAGGGTCAGTGTCTCTGTGTCTGTTTAAAGGGGCAGTATCTCTGTGTCTGTTTAAAGGGGCAGTGTCTCTGTGTCTGTTTAAAGGGTCAGTGTCTCTGTGTCTGTTTAAAGGGGCAGTGTCTCTGTGTCTGTTTAAAGGGGCAGTGTCTCTGTGTCTCTTTAAAGGGACAATGTCATAGGGCCATAGAGACATAATGGCACAGAAAGAGGCCATTCGGCCCATCGAGTCCATGCTGGCTCTCTGTAGAGCAGTCCAGTCAGTCCCATTCCCCCGCTCTATCACCGTAGCCCTGCAAGTTTATTTCCCTCAAGTGCCTATCCAGCCCCCCTTGAAAACATTGGGTGTCTCCGCTTCCACCACTTCCGTTGGCAGCGAGTTCCAGGATCTCATCACTCGCTGCATAAAAAAGTTTTTCCTCACATCCTGACTGTAACTCTTGCCAAAACCTTAAATCTGTGTCCCCTAGTCTTTGTACCATCAGCTAGTGGGAACAGCCTATCCAAACCCATCATAATCTTGTACACCTCTATCAAATCACCCCTCAACCTCCTTTGCTCTAATGAAAACAAATCCCGCTTTTCCGACCTGTCCTTGTAGCTAACATCCCCATCCCCGGAACCATTCTGGTAAATCTCCTCTGCACCCTCTCAAGTGCATTCATGTCCTCCCGAAATTGTGGTGACCAGAACTGGACACAATACTCCAGTTGTGGCCTAACCAGCGTTTTATAAAGATTCAGCATAACTTCTCTACTTTTCTACTCAATACCTCTATTTATTAAGCCCAAGATCCCATATGCTTTGTTAACCACTCTCTCAATATGTCCTGCCACCTTCAGGGGCCTATGCACATTAACTCCCAGGTCCCTCTGTCCCTGCACACTCTTTAAAACTGTGCCATTAAGTGTAGTATATTGCCTCTCCCTGTTCATTCTGCCAAAATGCATCACCTCACACTTCTCTGTATTAAATTCCATCTGCCACGTGTCTGCCCATTCTGCTAGCCTTTCTATGTCCTGATGCAGTCGATTGTTATTATCCTCACTGTTTGCCACACCCCCAAGTTTGGTGTCATCAGCAAATTTAGAAATTCTACACTGTATTCCAATATCCAGATCATTTATTTATATCAAGAAAGCAGTGGCCCCAGTTCTGACCCTTGGGGAACACCACTGTCTACCCTCATCCAGTCTGAAAGACAGCTATTTACCACAACTAGCTATTTTCTGTCCTTAAGCCAATTCCTTATGCAAGCTGCCACTGACCTACCTATTCCATGAGCCTCAATTTTGTTAACCAGCCTTCTATTTGGTACTTTGTCAAACACCTTCCGAAAATCCATGTAGACAACTTCCAATGCATTCCCTTCAATGATCCTCCCTGTTACTTCATCAAAAAATTCAATTAGTGTAGTCAAACACGATCTTCCTTTTACAAACCCGTGTTGACTCTCCTTAAGTAGCTTAAACCTCTCCAAGTGAACGTTAATATTTTCCTTGATAATTGTTTCTAAAACTTTACCCACTACTGATGTTAAACTGACTGGCCTGCAGTTACTAGGATTGTTCTTACACCCTTTCTTGAAGAATGGTGTCACATTTGCCAGGTTCCAATCCTCAGTCACCTCCCCCACATCCAGGGAAGATTGGCAAATTAAAGCAAGTACTTCCGTTCTCCCCTCCCCCAATTCCCTTAGCATTCTGAGATGCAAGCCATCTGGACCAGGCGACTTATCCACTCTAAGCATACCCAGCCCTTCTAGTACATCCTGTCTGTCAATTTTCACAATTATAAGGCACAGAAACAGGCCATTCGATCCAACCAGTCCATTTCATTTTTTGTGCTCCACTAGAGCCTCCCCCCGCCTTTCCTCATCTAAATCTATCTGCATAACCCTCTGCTCCCCTCTCACTCATATATATGTCTGCTTCACTATCTGAGGAGTTGCGAATTGAGCTGAGTACTACAACTATTAGCGAACAGGCCCATTCCTGACGTTATGATGGAGGGAACATAGGAGCCGGAGCAGGCTGCTTAGCCCCACGAGCCTGTTCCTCCATGCAATGAGATCATGGCTGGCCTGTGACCAACGCTATAGACCTGCCTTTACACCATACCCCTTAATAGCTTTGGTTAACAAAAATATATCAATCTCAGTTTAAACTTAACAAATAACCTAGTAACAATTGCTGATTGTGGAAGGGAGTTCCTAATTCCTACAACCTTTGCATGTAGAAATGTTTCCTAACTTCCCCCTTGAAAGGCTTGGCTTTAATTTTTAGGCTATAACCTTTTTCTATTACCTAGAACCTTAACAAATTAAATTAAAATTTCATTGGCCGGGGTGATAATGCACTCAACTGGTCCAGGCAGTGGGCGGTCGAGGGGGCCTGACTGCCTGCCTCTCTCTTCCACAGCCATGTTCGCGCCCGGGTGGCCTTGGAGATGGAGCACGTGGTGTCCGCCGGCATGCTTGAGGCCTTCCACGACCGGTGGGTGCCACGGGGACTGGAGTGCATCATCACCCTGGCCAATTCAATTTTAATTTAATTTGTTAAGGTTCTTTTAAAGTTTTATTAGTTACAGTCTATTGGTTTTAGTGTACCCATCAGAAGAGTACACACACCTCAGACACATCTCACAGCTCCTCAACCATGTGAGGCATCTCACACACACACAAACACACACACACACACACACACACACACACAACACGCCTGCCAATACACTCCTTCACAATCGCCACTCTTTTTCTGTTCCAGGAAAAACAAGCACATGGCAAGCAACAGCAGCAGCCGACCGGGAGAGGGGAAGCAAGACTCCAGAGATCACTCCCTTTGAGGAGGCAGTGCTGGACGTGATCAGGAGGGGCTTGGCAGGCATTGGGGCCAGAGGCAGAGCAGAGGGCATCTCGCAGAGAGGTAGGTGGCCACTGCAGCTTCCTTGCAGATGCAAGCCTATTCCTTATCTCTAATCGCCCAAAAGGCATCCTCGCTTCCCGCTTTACATTGTAGATTACCAGGAGCAAGATGCACCTTGCCCCGTGGAGCAGGTTCAGCAAGAGCAACAGCCAGCTCACTCCCTGGAGGAAGAGGAAACATAGAAATATAGAAGATATGAGCAGGAGTAGGCCATTCTGCCCTTCGAGCCTGCTCCGCCATTCAATGAGATCATGGCTGATCATTCAAATTCAGTACCCTGTCCCTGCCTTCTCCCCATATCCCTTGATCCCTTTAGCCTCAAGAAATATATCCAACTCTTTCTTGAATATATTTAATGAACTGGCCTCCACCACCCACTGTGGCAGAGAGTTCCACAGGTTCACCACTCTCTGGGTGAAGAAATTCCTCCTCATTTCAGTCCTAAATGTCCTACCCCTTATCCTTAGACTATGACCCCTGGTTCTGGACTCCCCGACCATCGGGAACATCCTTCCAGCATCTAGTCTGTCCAGGCCTGACAGAATTTTATAGGTTTCGATGAGATCCCCTCTCAATCTTCTAAACTCCAGTGAGTATAAGCCCAATCGACACAATCTCTCCTCATACGTCATTCCTGCCATCCCAGGTATCAGCCTGGTGAAGCCAGGAGAGCAAGGACTAATGCACTGTATCACTGGCTACCACTGTTGCAGGCATCCGCTCAGAGGCCGGCACCACGAGCAACTTAGAAGCTGGCTTAGAAGAGGAATCCTCACCGAGGGATGCACCAGGCAATAGCGGGCAGCAGCCACGCTGGGTGGAAGGAACACAGATGCCACATTTCCCTGAGGCGAGGTCTCGCACTAGTTCTACTGGAGAGGAGTCGGATGAGGACCTCACAGGGCCAAGCTTCAGAAGAAGGCTGATGGATACGACAAACCAAATGCTTGTTGCAATGGAGAGCCTGCCTGACAGCCTACTGGTCGTGGCGAGAGGGATGGTGGAGTCCGCCTCCACCTTGGTCCGGGGCTGGACCCAGAGCCTGGAACACATCTTCTCCAGCGTGGAGAGGCTGGTGACTTCCAGCCAGCGACCTGCGGAGCCCGACATCATGCAGCGTCTGATGACTGAGGTCGCAGCTTCCACTGCAGTCATTGCAGCTCCCATGGAAGCTCAGGCAGCTGCCCTGGTGGCTCTGGGCTCCTCGGCAGAAACGGGCTTGCAGAGTGTCTCCGATGCAGATCTGTCCTCTACCAGATCATTGGGTGGGCTGAAAAGAGGCCCCCAGGTAGTGGCGTGGGAATCGTGGAGCAGGAACCTATGGGCCTCTCTCCGGATACCAGCATTCCTGCTCCCTCCCCCGCCACTCCACCATTGCTCTTGCCATTGCCTGTCAGCCAGGTGGCCCAGACTGCTGAAGCCCATGCTGGGATGATGCAATCTAAGTCGGGGCCATCACGGCCCTCAGCCTCTCGAGGGCGTCCCAGGAGGACATCTGAACCTCCCTCTCTAGATTCTGAGCAGCCTCCACCTCGCCTGCTGCTGACAGTGGGGCTGCACTTTGTAGAAGCACCAGATTACCCAGCAGCACTTATCGATAGCCACTGAGGGTAAACCCCAGGGTGAACCGTTTAATGTTTTCAAGTGATGTTGTTTCTGTCATATTTACATATTTTGTTTGTGATGTGTATAAAACATTGATTATGGTAATTGGGTAGTGGTGGAATCGGTGGTCTCTTAGTGTGATCTTCAGGGGGAAGGGGTGACCAGATTGAGTGCAGATGATGGACTCTCTGGTGGAAGGTACCTCGTGTGGCCACAGTTCTCTGGGGTCTGGTGGAGCTGGTCTCTAAAGCTCTGTTCAATTAGCTTGCGACGAGCGTCCCTCCCAGGGGCGGCTTGTCTAGCTGGAAGACTCTGGTGCTTCCCCCATTCCTCCTCCACCTCCTGTGATTGACCCTCTGGCACATATGCTGATGGTAACAGCTGGTCTCATGATCGCCAGATTTTCAAACAGGCGCCCATTTGGTACAGCACCCATTTAGCGCCTGTTATCACCCTTTGGCCAAAATAACCCCCAGGTATGGTCTAACCATGGATTTGTACAGCTGTAGCACAACTTCTACCCCCTTGTACTCCAGTCCTCTAGATATAAAGTGCAGCATTCCATTAGCCTCTTTAATTATTTTCTGTTCCTCTCCGTGAAAGTTTAATGATCTATGTACATGGACCCCCTAAGTCTCTTTAGACCTCCACTGCTTCTATATTTTCACTATTTAAAATGTATTCTGATCTATCCTTTTTAGGTCCTAGTGGATGACCTCACACGTTTGTAACCCATTTGCCTCAGGTTTGCCATTCACTTAATCTATTAAGATCTCTGTAATTTTATGCTTCCATCTACACTGCGTACATGCCACCTATCTTTGTGTCATCGGAAAACTTGGACATGTAGCTCTCTTTCCCATCATCTAAGTCATTAATTAATGCGGTGAATAGTTGAGGCCCCAACACAGATCAATACGGGACACCACTAGTCATGTCCTGCCAATTAGACAACCTGCCCATTACCCCCACTCTGTCTCCTAGCGCTCAGCTAATATCCTAACCAGGTCAATAATTTGCCTTCGAATCCATGAGCTTCACCTTTAGCTAACAATCTCTTCTGAGGGGCTTTGTCGAATGCCTTTTGGAAGTCCCTATAAATAACATCCATAGACATTTCTCTGGCCAGTACTTTAGTCACCTCTTCAAAAATTGAAAAAGATTCGTCAGGCATGACCTACCCTTTACAAACCCTTTACAAATCCATGCTGGCTCTCTCTGGTTAGCTGAGAATTTAAGAATTTCAGTCACTCTATCCTTAATGATAGATTCTAGTAGTTTCCCGACAACAGATGTTAAGCTAACTGCTCTATAATTCCCTGGCTTCGCTCTCACCTTTCTAAAATAGCAGAGTGACATGTTCAATTTTCCAAACTGAAAGAACGTGCCCAAATCAAGAGAACTTTGTAAGATTATAGTTAGCACATCTGCAATGTGCTCACCGACTTCCTTTAAAAAGCTGGGATGGAAACCATCTGGCCCTGGGGATTTGTTAATCTTTCATGCCTTTATTTTCTTCATTAATGTTATTTTGGTGAGTCCTGTCCCTGTTTCAATATTAGTTTCCTTGGGATTTCCGACATGCTATCCTCTTCCTCTACTGTAAATACTGATGTAAAATAATTATTCACTGTCTGCCATTTCCTTATTTTCATTTGCAATATCACGTTGTAGCCCACATTGCTCCTGACCACGCTTTTTTTCCTAACTTAATTCATATTCCCAAACGCTTACTATCTGTTTTGTCACCTTTTGTTCTTACCTCTCCCAGTCGTCAGGACCCGTGCTGCTTTTTGCATGCTTATTGCTTAGTTTTATGTAGTTCCTTACCTATTTTGTCGTCCATGGCGGTTTACTTTTTTTTGGCAAGCAGAGGTCTTGCCCTTTGGGGTATAAATTGGTTCTGTATCACGATTAATTACTTTTTGTACAACTCTCACTGATCTATGGCCGTTTGACCCATGAAAAGATTTGCCAGAACACTGGATAGTCTCTGTCTCATCCCTGTCTTGCCTCAATCTAGAATCTTAGAAATTCATTGAAGTAGATGGTTGGGCCTAGAATACTGCCCTGAAGAACTCCTGCAGTAATGTTCTGGGGTTGAGATGATTGGCTTTCAACAAACATCTTCCTTTCTGCGAGGATTGACTTCAACCACTGGTGAATTTACCCCTGATCTCCATTGGCTTCAGTTTTACTCGGGCTTAGTAAGTTGAAAAAGGATCTGGCCTAGGAGGATTGGAAATAAAGATTAGCAGGTAAACAGTACATGCACAATGAGAGGCCTTCAAAGAGGAGATGGTTTGGACACTGAATAGGCACATTCCCACGAGGGGGAGCGGCAGGACATCCAAAGCTAGAGCTCGCTGGCTGCCTGAAGAAACAGAGTAAAATGAAGTCAAAAAGCAGACTTACGTCAGGTTCTTCATACAGTAAAGCATCAGGCTGAGCGGTGGGTTAAAAAGGGCGCCAGAGTTCAGGTGAGGTGTACCAGCCTCCAGTCTCCGAGCTCAGCGGGAGGGAGAGAAGTAAAAAGTAATTGAAGTGTGACATCACCAGAAAGCAGGTAGGTGATTGGTTGGTGAGTATTTCTCTATTTTTAAACTTAAACTCTGTGGTTTAAAGTTACTAAGGTCTCTGTGGTGTAGCGGGGACGGTTGGTAAACCATTTAACTGTAGTGTAATTGGTGGGATTGAATGATATAATTTAATTTCAATTAATTAAAGGGGAAATCATGGCAGGACAGCCCAGTGCCATCGTATGCTCCTCCTGCGCTATGTGGGAACTCGGTAACACTTCGTGTGTCCATAACAACTACATGTGCAGGAAGTGCATCCAGCTGTAGCTACTGAGAGACCACATTGTGGCGCTGGAGCTGCGACTGGATGCATACTGGAGCATTTGCGATGCTCAGGATATCGTGAATAGCATGTTTACGGAGTTGGACACACTGCAGCTAGAGGTTGGACAGGCAGAAAGGGAAGGGGTGACCAACAGGCAGAGTACTAGGCGCAGGCAGGTCGTGCAGGGGTCCCCTGTGGACATCCCCCTCTCAGATACACCACTTTGAGAACTGTTGGGGGGGATGGCTTATCAGAGGAAGGCAGCAGCAGCCAACTTCCTAGCAACAGGAGTGGCTCTGCTGCACAGGACGGGAGGACAAAGAGGGGTAGAGCTATAGTAATAGGGGATTCTATTGTAAGGGGAATAGATAGGCATTCCTGCGGCCGCAAACGAGACTCCAGGATGGTGTGTTGCCTCCCTGGTGCAAGGGTCAAGGATGTCTTGGAGCGGCTGCAGAACATCTTGGAAGGGGAGGGTGAACAGCCAGTTGTCGTGGTGCATATAGGTACCAACGATATAGGTAAAAACTGGGATGAGGTCCTAAAAGCTGAATATCGGGAGTTAGGAGATAAATTAAAAAATAGGACCTCAAAGTTAGTAATCTCAGGATTGCTACTAGTGCTACTTGCTAGTCAGAGTAGAAATAGAAGGATATTTCAGATGAATATGTGGCTAGAGGAATGGTGCAATGGGGAGGAATTCAAATTCCTGGGACATTGGAACCAGTTCTGGGGGAGGTGGGCCCAGTTCAATCCAGACGGTTTGCACCTGGGCAGGGCTGGAACCGATGTCCTAGGGGCAGTGTTTGCCAGTGCTCTGGGGGAGGGTTTAAACTAAAATGGCAGGGGGTTGGGAACCTGAGCAGGGAGGCAGAGGAAAGGGAAACAATGATAAAAGCAAAAGATAGGAAGGAGAAAAACACAAGTGGCAGTCAGAGAAATCAATGGTTTAAATCAAACGTGGCCACAGTAAATAATAATTCTAATTGCTGTAATAGCGTTAAAAAAACAAGCCTGAAGGCTTTGTGTCTTAACGTGAGGAACATTTGTAATAAGGTGGATGAATGGGCTGCGCAAATAGAGGTAAAGGAATATGATTTGGTTGGGATTAAGGAAACGTGGCTCAAGGATGGCCAAGGCTGGGAACTCAACATCCAGGGGTATTCGATATTCAGGAAAGATAGCCAAAAAGGAAAGGGAGGTGGGGTAGCATTACTGGTTAAATAAGGAATTAACGCAAGTGTAAGGAAGGACATTAGCTCTGATGATGTGGAATCCGTATGTGTAGAATTGAGAAATACCAAGGGGCAGAAAGCTTTAGTGGGAGTGGTATATAGACCTCCAAACAGTAAGGCGGAGATTGGGATTGGCATTAAAAGGGAAATTGAAGAAGCATGCAATAAGGGCACAGCAGTCATCATGGGTGACTTTAATCTACATATGGATTGGGCTAACCAAATTAGTAACAATACTGTGGAGGAGGAATACCTGGAGTGTTTACGGGATGGTTTCCTGGACCAATATGTCGAGGAACCAACCAGAGATCAAGCCATCTTAGACTGGGTATTATGTAATGAGAAAGGATTAATTAGCAATCTTGTTGTACAAGGCCCCTTGGGTCGGAGCGATCACAATATGATCGAATTCTTCATTAAGATGGAGAATGAAGTAGTTGACTCAGAGACTAGGGTCCTAAATTTAAATAAAGGAAACTACAATGGTCTGAGGCGCGAGTTGGGTAGGATTGATTGGGGAATGTCACTCAAAGGGTTGACGGTGGATAGGCAATGGCAAACATTCAAAGACCGCATGGATGAACTACAGAATTTGTTCATCCCAGTTTGTCATAAGAATGAAACAAAAAAGGTGACTCAACTGTGTGGCTAACAAGGGAAATTAGGGATACCATAAGATCCAAGGAGAGGATATATAAATTGGCCAGAAAAAGCAATAATCCTGAGGATTGGGAGCAGTTTATGATTCAACAAAAGAGGACAAAGGGATTAATTAATAAGGGGAAAATAGGTTATGAGAGTAAGCTTGCAGTGAACATTAAAACAGACTGTAAAAGCTTTTATAGATACATGAACAGGAAATGATTGGTGAAGTGAAGCGTAGGTCCCTTGCAGTCAGAATCAGGGGAATTTATAATGGGGAACAAAGAAATGGCAGACTAACTAAATCCATATTTTGGTTCTGTCTTCACAAAGGGGGACACAAATAACCTCCCAGGGATGCTGCGGAACATGAAAGGGTGGAACTGAAAGAAATCAGTATTTGTAGGGAAATGGTGTTAGGGAAATTGATGGGACTGAAGGCCGATACATCCCCAGGGCCTGATACTCTATATCCTAGGGTAATTAAGGAAGTGGCCCTAGAAATAGTAGATGCATTGCTGATCATCTTCCAACATTTGATGGAATCTGGAACAGTACCCATGGATTGGAGGGTAGCTAATGTTACCCCACTATTCAAAAGAGGTGGTAGAGAGAAAACGGGGAATTACAGACCGGTAAGCCTGACATCGGTATTGGGGAAAATGCTAGAGTCCATTATAAAAGATGTAATAGCAGAGCACTTGGAAAACAGTGACAGGATCGGACAAAGTCAACATGGATTCACAAAAGGTGAATCGTGCTTGACTAATCTACTGGAATTTTTTGAGGATGAAACTGGTAAAATAGATAAGGGAGAACCAGTGGATGTGGTGTATCTGGAATTTCAGAAGGCCTTCGATAAGGTCCCGCATAAGAGATTAGCGTGTAAATTTAAGGCACATGGGATTGGGGGCAAGGAATTGACTTGGATAGAGGAACTGGTTGGCAGACAGAAAGCAAAGTGTTGGAATTAACGGGTCTTCTTTGGAATGGCGGGCACTGACTAGTGGGGTACCGCAGGGATCGGTCCTTGGAACCCAGCTATTCACAATATATATAAAAGATCTGGACAATGGAACTAGATATAATACCTCCAAATTTGCAGACGACACAAAGCTGGGTGGGCGTGTGTGCTGTGAGGAGGATGTCGAGAAACTCCAGGATGATTTGGACATGTTGGGTGATTGGGCAGAAACATGGCAGATGCAATATAACGTGGATAAATGTGAGGTTATCCACTTTGGTGGCAAAAACAGGAAGGCAGGTTATTATCTAAATGGCAATAGATTGGGAGAAGGGGAAGTGCAACGAGACCTGGGTGTCCTTGTGCACAACTCGCTGAAGATAAGCATGCAGGTGCAGCAGGCAGTTAAGAAGACAAATGGTATGTTGGCCTTCGTAGCGAGAGGGTTTGAGTACAGGAACAAGGATGTCTTGCTGCAGTTGTACAGGGCCTTGGTGAGACCACATCTTGAGTATTGTGTGCAGTTTTGGTCGCCTTATCTGAGAAAGAATGCTCTTGCCATGGAAGGAGTTCGGCGAAGATTCACCAGGCTGATACCTGGGATGGCAGGAATGACGTATGAGGAGAGATTGGGTCGATTGGCCTTGTACTCTCTGGAGTTTAGAAGAATGAGAGGTGATCTCATTGAAACTTGCAAAATTCTGACAGGACTGGACAGACAAGATACAGGAAGGATGTTCCCAATAGTCGGGGAGTCCAGAACCAGGGGACACAGTCTAAAGTTAAAGGGTAGGCCATTTAGGATAGAAATGAGGAGGAATTGCTTCACCCAGATTGTGGTGAACCTGTGGAATTCTCTACCACAGAAGGCGTTGGGGGCCAGTTCATTAAATATATTCAAGAAGGAGTTGGATATATTTCTTAAGGGTAAAGGGATCAAGGGGTATGGGGAGGAAGCAGGTACCGGGTACTGAATTTGGATGATCAGCCATGATCTCATTGAATGGCGGAGCAGGCTCGAGAGGCCAAATGGCCTACTCCTGCTCCTATCTTCTATGTTTCTATGTTTCTAAGCTGAATACAGAGATGGCAGAGAATTAATGAATAAGGAAATATGACAGGCAAAGGGACTGTATGGGGAAAGCTTAGTGAGTAACAAAGTATTTTATTAATATATAAAGAGGAAAAGGAAAGTCATGGGAAGCGCGGAGTCGATTAAGTGCCTAAAAGGAAATCTTCTTGTGGAGGCAGAGGGTATGGCTGAGGTACTGAGTGAATACTTTGCATCTGTCTTCACTAAAGTGGAGGATGCTGCCAATGTCACAATAATTGAGGAGGTAGTAGAGAAATTGGACGGGATAAAAATAGATGAAGAGGAGCTACTAAAACAGTTGGCTGTAAACAAAGTCGAAAATCACCTGGTCTGGGTGAGGACATAGGAGCAGGAGTAGACCATTTGGCCCCTCGAGCCTGCTCCACTATTTAATGAGATCATGGCTGATCTGATCTTGGGCTCAGCACCTTTTCCCTGCCCGCTCCCCATAAACCATCACTCCCTTATTGTTAAAAAATCTGTCTATCTTCACCTTAAATATATTCAATGACCCAGCCTCCACAGCTCTCTGGGGCAGAGAATAACACAGATTTACGACGCTCTGAGAAGAAATTCCACCTCATCTCAGCTTTAAATGGGCGACCCCTTATTCTGATACTATGCCCCTTAGTTCTAGAATCCCAAATGGGGGGAAACATCTTCTCTGCATCTACCTTGTCGAACCCCCTAAGTATCTTATATATTTAAGCTGTGTTCTAGACTGCTGATGGGAGTAAGGATGGGAATCGCGGAGGGTCTGGCCATAATACTTCAATCCTCCTATGATACTGGAGTGGTGCCAGACTGGACTATTGCAGTTGTTACTGCAGCTGCTGAGCGGAAGGTGAGGACAGCACTTGGTAGCTGAGAAGTGAATCCCGCGTATGTTGGTATTATAAGAAGATTCTAGTTGTGTTTCTGTTGTGCTGCTGCTTGCCCATCCCTAGCTACCTTGAGAAGGTCATGGTGGGCCGTCTTCTTGACCCGCTGCTCTCTGTGTGATGATATCTCCTGCAGTGCTGTTCTTTGTAGCGAATTGAGAGAACTGGGTGTCGTGCTGGGTCACTTCATACTTAAAAATCAGCCAGGTTGTTGTGGGGTTAGAGTCACATTATAGGGCCAGACCGGGCAATCACAGCGGGTTTCCTTCCTAAAGGAATCAGTTGGATTTTAACAACAATCTGAAAGATTCATGGTTAATTTTACTGGTGTCTGTGTAGGAAAGACTGATATTAAGCAGTCCCCAGTAGCTGAGAACCATATAAATATATATATAAATTCAAGTGTAGCCATTGACCAACTAATCTTACCCAGAATTACTCCTGGGTATGAGCCATAATACCTTGTAACTAAAATGCTCAGGCTTGTTCAAAATGTAACCTCAACTACAGTAAGAAACAGTCTTGACTAGTTCTGATAACAGACAGTTATGCAGCTTACACAGCTTACGAGGTCTTGTACTGCTCATACCAGGGAAGCTAGAATGAGAGAGTTAAGGTAAATTCAATGGGGTGAAGAACTATAAACAAGATAACGATGAACAGGGTAAAGTTGTCGAAATAATACTGGAAAGGAGGGGCCAAGATGCTCCCCTTAGTCTGAGTGACAATGGTATTTTTACCATTAGAACCAATTAAAAAAAGGTGATTTGTTTAAAGACCATATATGGACACTGGCCAAAGGAACTTTTGCTAAGAAAAGGGTTAAAACCTCGATACTCAAAGAACAACTTTACACAGACGTACTGCAAGAGCAAAGGAACAGACTGAAGTCCATGTCACCTGTGTCCGAGAGGTTCCAGAGACCAAGAGCAGTGAGGTACTCCTTAAACTATCGCCTGTTGTTGAGTATATTATGCTGTAAGCTTAATAAATCTTGATCTATTGCCCAAGCACTACTGGTTGCTACGTATTTTGGTTGTCTCATCCAAGAACTCTGAGAGATCATTAAGATCTTACACCAGATTATAAAAAAAACTGAATTGAAATACTCAAAGTGCCGCAGTGGGATTTAAACTCAACTCGTTAAACTCAAGCTATACTTGTCCAGTAACATATCCACTTCACTCCATTAACCCAGCAATATATTATTGTAAATGGTCAATTTATGTAACTGTGATACTTATTCTCTTGATGACATTGACTGCATCATTGTAAGTATAGTTAAATGAAATGTTAAAGGAGAAAACAGAAGAACATCTAGAAATTAAAAATATAATAAAGAATTGTCAGCATGGATTTCAAAAATGAAAGTCTTGCTTGACCAAACTCATTGAATTTTTTGAATACATTACAGAGAGTGTAGACAAGGATAATGTAGCAGATGTAATTTACCTAGATTTTCAAAAGGCCTCCAATAAGGTACCCCATAATAGACTGATGAATAATGTGAGCGTATGCGGAGCCAGGGAATAAGTAACAGATTGGATAACTAGCTGGCTTCAAGACAGAGAGTAGAGAGTAGTGGTAAAGGGTAGCTATTCAGAGTGGCAGAAGGTGGGATGTGGGGTCCCACAAGAATCAGTGCTGGGACCACTGCTGTTCACAATTCATTATTAATGATTTAGACTTTGGAATCAACAATAGGGAGGTCACATATTACTTGGAAAATACGAATCAAAGTGGGGGAGAGGAACAAAGAGATCTAGGAGTATAAATACACAAATCACTGTAAGTAGCAACACAGGTTGACAAAGCCATAAAAAGCAAACCGAGTACTAGGGTTTATTTCTAGAGGGATAGAATTGAAAAGTAGTGAAGTTATGCTAAACTTATATCAAAACTTGGTTAGACCACACTTGGAGTACTGCGTACAATTCTGGTCGGCATATTATAAAACGGATATCGAGGCACTGGAGAGGCTGCATAAAAGATTTACAAGGATGATAGCAGAAATGCGAGAGGATACCTAACAGGAAAGGATGGACAGGCTGGATCTCTTTTCTCTTGAGAAGAGCAGGCTGAGGGCTGAGAGCTCTTTAAAATGATGAAAGGTTTTGATAGAGTAGATAGAGAGAGAGTGTTTCCACTTGTGAGGAAGAGCAAAACTAGAGGCAATCAATAAAGGAAAGTCAGCAAGAAATCCAATAGGGAATTCAGAAAAAAACTTATATTCCCAAAGAGTGGTGAGAATGTGGAACTCGCTACCACAGAGTGTGGTTGAAGCAAATGGTGTTGATGCATTTAAGGGGAGGCTAGACAAGCATATGAGGGAGAAGGGAATAGAGGGTTATGCTGATAGTTAGATTGGGAAAGACGGGAGGAGACTTGAGTGGAGCATAAAGAGCAGCATAGGCTGGTTGGGCCGAATGGCCTGGTACTGTGCCGGATATCCTGTGTAATCCTATGTTATCCTATGTACGTAAGATGGGTGCACATGGGAAACGGAGGCAGCATGTCCCTCCAGAAAGGCTGATTGACTCGCAGGGCGAAGCAAGTTTGGCTTTTCCGTTTTTCAATGGACCTTATTTTCTGATCCCTACGGGTGCGTACGAGCTGTGTACACACCCACAGGGACTTCGCAAGTTCCGGTTTCAGGCATGCGAAGCGCATGCGCTGAAAACCGGCTGTTCCGATCCGTCAACAATCCTCTTGACAGATCGGATGCCTGCCCTGGAGAAGGGCCTCTGCTGATGGAGAGTTCCGCTTTCTGCACAACCTCCGCCCACTGAAAACACTTAAAAATCTTACGCCTGGTAAAAGCAGGTAAATGGCCAGCGTTTACCAGCATAAGAGTTTAAAAAAGTAACAAAAAATTTTAAAAAATTTCACTCATTTATAATTTAAAAATACTTTAAAAAAAATGAAAATTTAATTTTCGCTCCGTAAAAAAGGTTAATTTTTTTTCAAAACGTTAAATTTTTTTTAAAAATATTAAATTTGATATAATTTTAACTAATTTTAAAAATGTGCTTTAAAAAAAGTTATTTAATGTTTTGATGTGTTTTTTCAGTGATCCCCATTCATACTTTTGACAGGTCTAAGCTGTCAAAAGCATGAAGGGGAATCCCTTCTCCCATTGGCTCCCCATGGCCCACGTGGTCCCAGAGACACCTGGGAACCGCATGCGCCCCTGGGAAACCTGGACCCTGCGCATTTCGGAGAGCAGAGGCCCAGGAGCGGAAATGGCCGGAACTCTGGAGCACTCAGGTAAGGGCGTAGATTTTTTCCAGATCGGAGGCCTCCGCACGCAGGAAGCAGCCGATCTGAAAATACAGGCGGTTCTTTTTCGTAGCATCTGCTGTATTTTGTGTGTGTTATTCGGACGTTTTGTTAGGACACAGCTCCGTGTCTGCCTGAACTGCTAGGTCATTGGATAATAAGATTAAGGTTTGAGTTAATCGCCGCTGCTACTCAAGCAGACAGAAACACTTTTATGCTTAGTTCACCAAGGAAAGAAACTGCATTCTTATAGCGCCTTATACATCTTCACGACTTGCCAAAGTGCTTCAAAACCATCGAATTACGTCGCAATCCAAGCACTGATGCTAAAAACATGGACTATAGAACCAGAGAGGTTCACAGCACAAAAGGAGACGGTTTGTGTTTTATGTGTCTGCACAGTGCCAGAGCAATCCAGAACTAATCCCACTGTCTCAACCTAGTCCTGTATAAATCCAAAACTAAACCCACTGCCCCACTGTCTCAACCTAGCTCTGAATCAATCCAAAACTAATCCCACTGGCCCACTGTCTCATCCAAGCCCTGTATCAATCCAAAACTAATCCCACTGACCCACTGTCTCAACCAAGCCCTGTATCAATCCAAAACTAATCCCACTGCCCCACTCTCTCAACCTAGCCCTGTATCAATCCAAAACTAAACCCACTGCCCCACTTTCTCAACCAAGCACTGTATCAATCCAAAACTAAACCCACTGCCCCATTGTCTCAACCTAGCCCTGTACCAATCCAAAACTAAACCCACATCCCCACTGTCTGAACCAAGCCCTGCATCAATCCAAAACGAAACCCACTGCCCCACTGTCTCAACCGAACCCTGTATGAATCCAAAACTAATCCCACTGCCCCACTGGCTCAGCCTAGCCCCGTATCAATCCAAAACTAAAGCCACTGCCCCATTGTCTCATCCTAGCCCTGTATCAATAAAAACTAATCTCACTGCCACATTGTCTCAACCTAGCACTGTATCAATCAAAAACTCATTCCACTGCCCCATTGTCTCAACCTAGACCTGCATCAGTGCAAAACTAATCTCACTGCCCCATTATCTCAACCTAGCCTGTACCAATCCACAACTAAACCTACTGCCCCACTGTCTGAACCAAGCGCTGTATCAATCCAAAACTTAACCCACTGCCCAACTGTCTAATCCTAGCCCTTTATCAATCCAAAAATAAACCCACTGTCTCAACCTCGCACTGCATCAATCCGAAACTAAACCCACTGCCTCAACCAAGTCCTCTACTGATACAAAACTAAACCCACTTCCCCACAGTTCCAACCAAACCCTCTATCATTCCGAAACTAATCCCACCTCCCCACTGTCTAAACCAAGCCTTCTATCAATCCAAAACTAAACCCACTGACCCACTGTCTCAACCAGCCCTCTAACAATCTGAAACTAAACCCAGTGCCTCTGTCTCAACCAAGCCCTGTATCAATCTGAAACTAAACCCATTGTCCCACCCAAGCCCTTTATCAATCCAAAACTAAAGCCACTGCCCCACTGTGTCAACCTAGCCCTGTAACAATCCAAAACTAAAATCACTGTCCCACTGTATCAACCTAGCCCTGTACCAATCCACAACTAAACCTACTGCCCCACTGTCTGAGCCAAGCGCTGTATCAATCCAAAACTTAACCCACTGCCCAACTGTCTAATCCTAGCCCTCTATCAATCCAGAACAAATCCTACCTCCCCATTGTCTGAAGCCAGATTTCTATCAAACAAAAATGAAACCCTCTGACCCACTGTCTCAACCAAGCCCTCTATCAATCAGAAACTAAAGCCACTGGCTCTGTCTCAAACTAGCCCTGTATCAATCCAAAACTAAACCCACTGCCCCACTGTCTCAGCCTAGCCCTGTATCAATCCAAAACTAAACCCACTGCCCCACTTTCTCAACCAAGCACCGTGTCAATCCAAAACTAAACCCACTGCCCCACTCTCTGAACCTAGCCCTGTATCAATCCAAAACTAAACCCACTGTCCAAACCGAACCCTGTAGCAATCCAAAACTAAACCTACATCCCCACTGTCTCAACCAATACCTCTATCAATCCAAAACTAAATCCATTGTCACAACCTAGCCTTGCATCAATCCAAAACTAAGCCCACTGCCCCATTGTCTCAACCTAGCCCCGTATCAGTCCAAAACTATACCCACTGCCTTAACCTAGCCCTTTATCAATCCAAAAATAAACCCACTCTCTCAACCTAGCATTGTATCAATCCTAAACTAATCCCACTGCCCCACTGTCTCAACCAAGCCCTCTATTGATACAAAACTAAACCCACTTCCCCACAGTTCCAACCAAACCCTCTATCAATCCAAGACTAATCCCACCTCCCCACTGTCTAAACCAAGCCTTCTATCAATCCAAAACTAAACCCACTGACCCACTGTCTCAACCAGCCCTCTAACAATCTGAAACTAAACCCACTGCCTCTGTCTCAACCAAGCCCTGTATCAATCTGAAACTAAACCCATTGTCCCACCCAAGCCCTTTATCAATCCAAAACTAAAGCCAATGCCCCACTGTGTCAACCTAGCCCTGTAACAATCCAAAACTAAAATCACTGCCCCACTGTCTCAACCTAACCACGTATCAATCCAAAACTAAACCCACTGTCCCACAGTCTCAACCAAGCTCTGTATCAATCTAAAACTAAACCCACTGTCTCAAACTGGCACTGTACCAATCCAACACTAATGCCACCACTCCACTGTCTCAACAAAGCCCTCTATCAATAGTAAACTAAACCCATTGCCCCACAATTCCAACTAAGCCCTCTGCCCCACAGTTCCAACTAAGCCCTCTATCAATACAAATCTAATCCCACCACCTCATTATCTGAACCAAGCCTTCTATCAATCCAAAACTAAACCCATTGACCCACTGTCCCAACCAAGCCCTCCACCAATCAGAAACGAAATCCACTGCCTCTGCCTCAACCAAGCCTTGTATCACTCCAAAATTAAATCCACTGCCTCACTGTCTCCCCGTAGCCCTGTATCAATCCAAAACTAAACCCATTTTCTCAGCCTAGCCCTATATCAATCCAAAACTAAAGCCACTTCCCCATTGTCTCCAGCAAGCCATATATCAATCCAAAATTAAACCACTGCCCCACTGTCTCAAGCAAGCACTGTATCAATCCAAAAGTAAACTCACTGTCACAACCTTGCCCTTTATCAATTCAAAACTAAACACATTGCACCACTGTCTCAACCTAGCACTGTATCAATCCAAAACTAAACCCACTGCCCTATTCTCTCAACCTAGCCCTGTATCAATTCAATACTAAACCCATTGCCCCACTGACTCAGCCTAGCACTGTATCAATCCAAAAGTAATCCCATTGCCCCACTGTCTCAGCCTAGCCCTGTATCAACTAAAACTAAACCCACTGCCCCACTGTCTCAACCTAACTCTATATCAGCCCAAAACTATTCCCACTGCCCCACTGTCTCAGCGAAACCCTCTATCGATACAAAACTAAACCCACTGCCCCGTAGTTCCTACTAAGCCCTCTATCAATCCAAATCTAATCACACCTCCCCACTGTCTGAACCAAACGTTCTATCAAACTAAAAATAAACCCACTGACCCACTGTCTCAACCTAGCCCCACATTAATCCAAAACTACACAACTGCCCCACTCTCTTAACATAGCCCTGTATCAATTGAAAAATAATCCCATTGCCCCAAAGTCTCAACCTAGCCTTGTATCAATCAAAACTAAACCCACTGCCCCATTTCTCTCAACCTAGCCCTGTATCAATCCAAAACTAAACCCACTGCCCCACTGTCTCAACCAAGCCCTCTATTAATACAAAACTAAACACACTGCCCCACAGTTCAAACCAAATCCTCCATCAGTCCAGAACTAATCCCAACTTCCCCACTGTCTGAACCAAGCCTTCTATCAATCCAGAACTAAACCCACTGACCCATTGTCTCAACCAAGCTATGTTACAATCTGAAACTAAACCCAGTGCCTCTGTCTCAACCAAGCCCTGTATCAATCTGAAACTAAACCCATTGTCCCACCCAAGCCCTTTATCGATCGAAAACTAAAGCCACTGCTACACTGTGTCAACCTAGCTCTGTATCAATCCAAAACTAAACCCACCGCCCCACTCTTTCAACCTAGCACTATCAATTAAAAACTGGACCCACTGCCACATTGTCTCAACCTAGCTCTGTATCAATCCAAAACGAAACCTACTGTCTCAACATAGCCCTGTAATAATCCAAAACTAAAACCACTGCCCCACTGTCTGAACCAATCCCTCTATCAATCCAAAACTAAACCCACTGTCTCAACCTTGCCCTGTATCAATTCCAAACTAAGCCCACTGCTCCATTGTCTCAACCTTGCCCTGTTTCAATTCAAAACAAAACTCACTGCCCCGCTGCAGTAAACTAGCCCTGTATCAATCCAAAATAAACCCACTGCCCCACTGTCTCAACCTTGCACTGTATCAATCCTAAACTAATCCCACTGTCTCAACCTAGCCCTGTATCAATCCTAAACTAACCCCACTGCCCCACTCTCAACCAAGCCCTCTATTGATGCAAAACTAAACCCACTTCCCCACAGTTCCAACCAAGCCCTCTATCAATCCAAAACTAATCCCACCTCCCCACTGTCTGCACCAAGCCTTCTATTAATCCAAAAATGAACCCACTGTCTCAACCAAGCCCTCTATCAATCCGGAACTAAATCCACTGACCCACAGTCTCTGCCTAGCCCTGTATCAAACCAAAACTAAAGCCACTGCCCCATAGTCTCAACCTAACCCTGTTTCAATCCAAAACTAAACCCACTGCCCCACTCTCTCACCCAAGCTCTGTATGAACCCCAAACTAAACCCACTGCCCCACTGTCTGAACCTAGCCCCGTATCAATCCAAAACTAAACCCACTGCCACACTGTCTGTACATCGCCCTGTATCAAACCAAAACTAAACCCACATCCCCACTTTCTGAACCAAGCCTTCTATCAATCCAGAACTAAACCCACTGACACATTGTCTCAACCAAGCCTTCTAACAATCTGAAACTAAACCCACTGCCTCTGTCTCAACCAAGCCATGTATCGATCGAAAACTAAGCCACTGCCCCACTGTGTCAACCTAGCTCTGTATCAATCCAAAACTAAACCCACCGCCCCACTCTTTCAACCTGGCACTCTCAATTAAAAACTGGGCCCACTGCCACATTGTCTCAACCTAGCCCTGTATCAATCAAAAACTAAACCCACTGTCTCAACATAGCCCTGTAATAATCCAAAACTAAAACCACTGCCCCACTGTCTCAACCTAGCCCTGTTTCAAACCAGACCTAAACACGCTTCTCCACTGTCTCAACCTAGCCTTGTATCAATCCAAAACTAAACCCACTGCCATACTGTCTTCCCATAGTCCTGTATCAATCCAAAACTAAACCCATTGCCCCATTGTCACAGCCTAGCCCTGTATCAATTCAAAAATAAACCCACTTCCCTATTGTCTCCAACAAGCCATATATCAATCCAAAACTAAATCCACCGCCCCACTGTCACAACCAAGCCCTCTCTCAATCGAAAAGTAAACCCACTGTCTCAACCTTGCCCGCTATAAATTCAAAAATAATCCCATTGCCCCATGTCTCAACCTAGCCCTGTATCAATCCAAAACTAAACCGAGTACCCACCGTCTCTATCTAGCCCTGTATCAACCAAAACTAAACCCACTGCCCCATTTCTCTCAACCTAGCCCTGTATTAATCCAAAACTAAACCCACTGCCCCACTCTCTCAACGAAGCTCTGTATGAATCCAAAACTAAACCCAATGTCTGAACCTAGCCCTGTATCAATCCAAAACTAAACCCACTGCCACACTATCTGAACCAAGCCCTGTATCAATGCAAAATTAAACCCACTGCCCCACTCTCTCAACCTAGCCCTGTATCAATCCAAAACTAAACCCACTGCCCCATTCTCTCAACCTAGCCCTGTACCAACACAAAACTAAACCCACTTCCCCACTGTCTCAACCCAGCCCTTTATCAAAGCAAGACTAAACCCACTGCCCCACTGTCTCAACCTAGCCCTGTACCAACACTAAACCAAACCCACTGCCCCACTGTCTCAACCTAGCCCTGTTTCAACAAAAAACTAAACACACTGCCCAACTGTCTCAACCTAGCCCTGTACCAACACAAAACTAAATCCAATGCCTCACTGTCTCCAACTAGCCCTTTATCAAACCAAAACTAAACCCACTGCCCCACTGTCTCAATCTAGCCCTGTATCAATCAAAAACTAAACCCACTGCCCCACTGTCTGAACCAATCCCTGTATCAATCCAAAACTAAACCCACTGCCCCACTGTCTCAACATAGCCATCTATCAATCCAAAACTAAAAACACTGCCCCACTGTCTCAACCTAACCCTATATCAGTCCAAAACTATTCCCACTGCCCCATAGTCTCAAGCAATCCCTCTATCAATCCAAAACTAAACCCACTGACCCACTGTCTCAACCTAGCACTGTACCAGTCCAAAACTGATGCCACCACCCCACTGTTTCAGCGAAGATTTCCATCAATACAAAACTAAACCCACTGGCCCACAGTTCCTACTAAGTCCTCTATCAATCCAAATCTAATCGCACCTCCCCACTGTCTGAAGCAAACGATCTATCAATCTAAAAATAAACACACTGACCCACTGTCTCAACCAAGCCCTCTATCAATCCGAAACTAAACCCACTGCGTCTGTCTCAACCAAGCCCTGTATCAATCCAAAACTAAACCCACTGTCCCACAGTCTCAGCCTAGCACTGTATCAAACCAAAAGTAAAGCCACTGCCCCATTGTTTCAATCTAGCCCTGTGTCAATCCAAAACTAAACCCACTGCCCCACTCTCTCAACCTAGCCCTGTATCAATCCAAAACTAACCCCACTGCCCCACTGTCTGAACCTAGCCCTGTTACAATCCAAAACTAATCCCACTGGCACACTCTCTGAATCAATCCCTCTATCAATCCAAATCTAAACCCACTGTCTCAATCTAGCCCTGTATCAATTCCAAACTAAGCCCAATGCTCCACTGTCTCAACTTCACCCTGTATCAACACAAAACTAAACCCACTGCCCCACTGTCTCAACCTAGCCCTGTATCAATCCAAATCTAAACCCACTGCCCCACTGTCTCAACCTAGACCTGTATCAACACAAAACTAAACCCACTGCCCATACTTTCTCAACCTAGCCCTGTATCGATCCTAAATTAATCCCACTGCCCCACTGTCTCAACCAAGCCGTCTATTGATACAAAACTAAACCCACTTCCCCACAGTTCCAACCAAACCCTCTATCAATCCAAAACTAAACCCACTCTCAATCTGAAACTAAACCCACTGCCTCTGTCTCAACCAAGCCCTGTATCAATCTGAAACTAAACCCATTGTCCCACCCAAGCCCTTTATCAATCCAAAACTAAAGCCACTGCCCCACTGTGTCAACGTAGCCCTGTATTAATCCAAAACTAAACCCACTGCAACACTTTCTCAACCTAACCACATATCAATCCAAAACTAATCCCACTGCCCCACAGTCTCAACCAAGATCTGTATCAATTTCAAACGAAACCCACTGCCCCACTGTCTCAAACTGGCACTGTACCAATCCAAAGCTAATGCCACCACTCCACTGTCTCAGCAAAGCCCTCTATCAATACTAAATTAAACCCACTGCCCCACCGTTCCAACTAAGCCCTCCGCCCCAAAGTTCCAACTAAGCCCTCTATCAATCCAAATCTAATCCCACCTCCTCATTGTCTGAACCAAGCCTTCTGTAAATCCAAAACTAAAGCCATTGACCCACTGTCCCAAACAAGCCCTCTATAAATCTGAAACATAACCCATTGCCCCATTATCTCAGGCTAGCCCTGTATCAATCCAAAACTAAACCCAATGCCTCACTGTCTCAACCGAGCCCTGTATCAATTCAAAACTAAACCCGCTGCCTCACTGTCTCCCCGTAGCCCTGTATCAATTCAACACTAAAGCCACTTCCCCATTGTCTCCGGCAAGCCATATATCAATCCAAAAGTAAACCACTGCCCCACCGTCACAACCAAGAACTGTATCAATCCAAAAGTAAACCCAAAGTCTCAACCTTGCCCTGTATCAATTCAAAACTAAACCCATCGCCCGACTGACTCAGCCTAGCCCTGTATCAATCCAAAACTAAACCCAATGCACTATTCTCTCAACCTAGCCCTGTACCAAAACAAAACTGAACCCACTGCCCCACTGTTTCAAACTAGCCCTTTATCAAACCAAAACTAAACCCACTGCCCCATTGCCTCAACCTAGCCCTGTATCAACACAAAACTAAACCCACTGCCCATACTGTCTCAACCTAGCCCTGTACCAACACAAATCTAAACACACTGCCCCACAGTCTCAACCTAGCCCTGTACCAACACAAAACTAAACCCACTGCCCCATTGTCTCAACCTAGCCCTGTATCAACACAAAACTAAACCCACTGTCTCAACCTAGCCCTGTACCAACACAAAACTAAACCCACTGCCCCACTGTCTGAACCAAGCCCTGTATCAATCCAAAACTAAACCCACTGCCCCATTGTCTCATCCTAGCCCTGTATCAATCCAAAACTAAACCCACTGCCCCACTGTCTCAACCTAGCACTGTACCAGTCCGAAACTGATGCCACCACCCCACTGTCTCAGCGAAGACCTCCATCAATACAAAACTAAACCCACTGCCCCACAGTTCCTACTAAGTCCTCTCTCAGTCCGAATCTAATCGCACCTCCCCACTGTCTGAACCAAACGTTCTATCAATCTAAAAGTAACCCACTGACCCACTGTCTCAACCAAGCCCTCTATCAATCCGAAACTAAACCCACTGCGTCTGTCTCAACCAAGCCCTGTATCAATCCAAAACGAACCCCACTGACCCACAGTCTCAGCCTAGCCCTGTATCAAACCAAAAGTAAAGCCACTGCCCCATTGTTTCAACCTAGCCCTGTTTCAATCCAATAAAAAACCCACTGCCCCATTGTCTCAACCTAGCCCTGTATCAATCCAAAACTAAACCCACTGCCCCACTCTCTCACCCAAGCTCTGTATGAATCCCAAATTAACCCACTGTCTGAATCTAGCCCCGTACCAATCCAAAACTAAACACACTGCCCCACTGTCTCAACCTAGCCCTGTATCAATCTAAAACTAAACACATTGCCCCACTGTCTCAGCCTAGCCCTGTATTAATCTAAAACTAAACCCAAAGCCACATTGTCTCAACCTAGCCCTGTACCCATCCAAAACTAAACCCACTGCCCCACTGTCTCAACCTAGCCCTGTATCCATCCAAAATTAATCCCACCTCCCCACTGTCTGAACCAAGCCTTCTATCAATCCAAAACTAAACCCACTGTCTCAACCAGCCCTCTAACAAACTGAAACTAAACCCACTGCCTCTGTCTCAACAAAGCCCTGTATCAATCTGAAACTAAACCCATTGTCCCACCCAAGCCCTTTATCAATCGAAAACTAAAGCCACTGCCCCACTGTGTCAACTTAGCCCTGTATTAATCCAAAACGAAACCCACTGCACCACTCTCTCAACCTAGCACTGTATCAATTAAAAACTGGACCCACTGCCCCATTGTCTCAACCTAGCCCTGTATCAATCCCAAACTACTCCCACTGCCCCACTCTCTCAACATAGCCCTGTATCAACACAAAACTAAACCCGCTGCCTATACTGTCTCAACCTAGCCATCTATCAATCCAAAACTAAAACCGCTGCCCACTGCCTCAAGCAAGCCCTCTATCAATGTAAAACTAATTCCACTGCCCCGCGGTCACAACCAAGCCCTGCATCAAACGAGAACTCAACCCACTGTCTCAAATTAGCCCTGACTCAATGCAAAACTAATCCCACTGTCTCGACCAAGCCCCGTATCAATCCAAATCTAAGCCCACTGTTCCATTATCTCAACCTAGCCCTGTATCAATCCAAAACTAAACCCACTGCCCCACTGTCTTACTCTAGCCCTGTATCAATCCAAAAATAAACCCACTTCCCCACTGTCTCAACCTTGCACTGTATCAATCCAAAACTATACCCACTGCCCCATTGTCTCAACCTAGCCGTGTATCAATCCAAAACTATGCCCACTGCCCCACTCTCTCAAACTAGCCCTGTATTAATTCCAAACTAAGCGCTTTGCCCCACTGTCTTTACCTAGCCCTGTATCAAACCTAAACAAATCCCACTGCCCCACTGTCTCAACCAAGCCTTCTATTAATACAGAACTAATCCCACTGCCCCACAGTTCCAACCAATCCCTCTATCAATCCAAAACTAATCCCACCTCCTCACTATCTGAACCAAGCCTTCTATCATTCCAGAACTAAACCCACTGTCTCATCCAAGCCCTCTAACAATCCGAAACTAAACCCACTGCCTGTGTCTCAAGCAAGCTCTGTATCAATCTGAAACTAAACCCAATGCGCCACTCTCCCACCCAAGCCCTTTATCAATTCAAAACTAACCCCATTGTCTCAACCTAGCCCTGTTTAAATCCAAAACTAAACCCACTGCCCCACTGTGTCAAACTAGCCCTGTGTCAATCCAAAACTAACACCACTGCTGCACTCTCTCAACCTAGCACTGTATCAATTAAAAACTAACCCCATTGTCTCAACCTAGCACTCTATTAATCCAAAACTAAGCACACTGCACCACTGTCTGAACCTAGCACTGTATCAATCCAAAACCAGTGGCACTGCCCCACTGTCTCAATCAAGCCCTCGATCAATACAAAACTAAACCCACTGCCCCACAATTCCAAACAAGCCGCTATCAATCCAAAACTAATCCCACCTTCCCACTATCTCAACCAAGCCTTCTATCAATCCAAAACAAATCCCAGCTCCCTACTGTCTCAACCAAGCCCTCTATCAATCCAAAACTAAACCAACTGTCTCTGTCTCAACGAAGCCCTGTATCAAACTGAAACAGACGACACAAAGCTGGATGGACGTGTGTGCTGTGAGGAGGATGCTGAGAAACTCCAGTATGATTTGGACAGGTTGGGTGATTGGGCAGGAACATGGCAGATGGAGTATAATGTGGATAAATACGAGGTTATCCACTTTGGTGGCAAAAACAGGAAGGCAGTTTATTATATGAACAGCAATCGATTGGGAGAAGAGGAAGTGCAACAAGACCTGGGTGTCCTTGTGCACCAGTCGCTGAAGATAAGCATGAATGTGCAGCATGCGGTTAAGAAGGCAAATGTTATGTTGGTCTTCGTAGTGAGTGGGTTCGAGGACAAGAACAAGGATGTCTTGCTACAGGGCCTTTGTGAGACCACACCTTGAGTATTGTGTGCAGTTTTGGTCGCCTTATCTGAGGACGGATGTTCTTGCCATGGAGGGAGTGCAGCGAAGATTCACCAGGCTGATACCTGGGATGGCAGGAATGATGTATCAGGAGAGATTACATCGATTGGGCTTATGCTTGCTGGAGTTTAGAAGAATGAGAGGGGTTCTCATTGAAACTTATAAAATTCTAAGGACTGGACAGACTGGATGCAGGAAGGATGTTCCCGATGGCCGGGGAGTCCAGAACCAGGGGTCACAGACTAAAGATAAGGGGTAAGCCATTTAGGACAGAGATGAGGAGGAATTTCTTCAACCATAGAGTGGTGAACCTGTGGAATTCTCTACCACAGAAGGCAGTGGAGGCCAATTCATTAAATATATTCAAGAAGTAGTTGGATATATTCCTTAAGGCTAAAGGGATCAAGGGATATGGGGAGAAGGCAGGGACAGGGTACTGAATTTGGATGATCAGCCATGATTTCATTGAATGGCGGAGCAGGATCGAGGGGCCGAATGGTCTACTCCTGCTCGTATCTTCTATGTTTCTATGTAAACCCCCTGCGCCACTGTCCCACCCAAGCTCTGTATCAATCTAAAACTAACCCCATTGTCTCAACCAAGCCCTGTATCAATCCAAAACTATACCCACTGACCCACTGTCTCAACCGAGTCCTGTACCAATCCAAAACTAAACCCACTGCCCCACTGTCTGAACCTAGCACTGTATCAACACAAAACTAAACCCACTGTCTCAACCTAGCCCTGTACCAACACAAAACTAAACCCACTGCCCCACTGTCTGAACCAAGCCCTGTATCAATCCAAAACTAAACCCACTGCCCCATTGTCTCATCCTAGCCCTGCATCAATCCAAAACGAAACCCACTGCCCCATAGTCTCAAGCAATCCCTCTATCAATCCAAAACTAAATCCACTGCCCCACTGTCTCAACCTAGCACTGTACCAGTCCAAAACTGATGCCACCACCCCACTGTCTCAGCGAAGACCTCCATCAATACAAAACTAAACCCACTGCCCCACAATTCCTACTAAGTCCTCTATCAGTCCGAATCTAATCGCACCTCCCCACTGTCTGAACCAAACGTTCTATCAATCTAAAAAGTAACCCACTGACCCACTGTCTCAACCAAGCCCTCTATCAATCCGAAACTAAACCCACTGCATCTGTCTCAACCAAGCCCTGTATCAATCCAAAACGAAACCCACTGACCCACAGTCTCAGCCTAGCCCTGTATCAAACCAAAAGTAAAGCCACTGCCCCATTGTTTCAACCTAGCCCTGTGTCAATCCAATAAAAAACCCACTGCCCCATTGTCTCAACCTAGCCCTGTATCAATCCAAAACTAAACCCACTGCCCCACTCTCTCACCCAAGCTCTGTATGAATCCCAAACTAAACCCACTGTCTGAACCTAGCCCCGTACCAATCCAAAACTAAACACACTGCCCCACTGTCTCAACCTAGCCCTGTATCAATCTAAAACTAAACACATTGCCCCACTGTCTCAACCTAGCCCTGTATCCATCCAAAATTAATCCCACCTCCCCACTGTCTGAACCAAGCTTTCTATCAATCCAAAACTAAACCCACTGTCTCAACCAGCCCTCTAACAATCTGAAACTAAACCCACTGCCTCTGTCTCAACCAAGCCCTGTATCAATCTGAAACTAAACCCATTGTCCCACCCAAGCCCTTTATCAATCGAAAACTAAAGCCACTGCCCCACTGTGTCAACTTAGCCCTGTATTAATCCAAAACGAAACCCACTGCACCACTCTCTCAACCTAGCACTGTATCAATTAAAAACTGGACCCACTGCCCCATTGTCTCAACCTAGCCCTGTATCAACCCCAAACTACTCCCACTGCCCCACTGTCTCAACATAGCCCTGTATCAACACAAAACTAAACCCGCTGCCTATACTGTCTCAACCTAGCCATCTATCAATCCAAAACTAAAACCGCTGCCCACTGCCTCAAGCAAGCCCTCTATCAATGTAAAACTAATTCCACTGCCCCGCGGTCACAACCAAGCCCTGCATCAAGCGAGAACTCAACACACTGTCTCAAATTAGCCCTGACTCAATGCAAAACTAATCCCACTGTCTCGACCAAGCCCCGTATCAATCCAAAACTAAGCCCACTGTCCCATTATCTCAACCTAGCCCTGTATCAATCCAAAACTAAACCCACTGCCCCACTGTCTTACTCTAGCCCTGTATCAATCCAAAAATAAACCCACTTCCCCACTGTCTCAACCTTGCACTGTATCAATCCAAAACTAAACCCACTGCCCCATTGTCTCAACCTAGCCCTGTATCAATCCAAAACTATGCCCACTGCCCCACTCTCTCAAACTAGCCCTGTATTAATTCCAAACTAAGCGCTTTGCCCCACTGTCTTTACCTAGCCCTGTATCAAACCTTAGCAAATCCCACTGCCCCACTGTCTCAACCAAGCCTTCTATTAATACAGAACTAATCCCACTGCCCCACAGTTCCAACCAATCCCTCTATCAATCCAAAACTAATCCCACCTCCCACTATCTGAATCAAGCCTTCTATCATTCCAGAACTAAACCCACTGTCTCATCCAAGCCCTCTAACAATCCGAAACTAAACCCACTGCCTGTTTCTCAAGCAAGCCCTGTATCAATCTGAAACTAAACCCAATGCGCCACTGTCCCACCCAAGCCCTTTATCAATTCAAAACTAACCCCATTGTCTCAACCTAGCCCTGTTTAAATCCAAAACTAAACCCACTGCCGCACTCTCTCAACCTAGCACTGTATCAATTAAAAACTAACCCCATTTTCTCAACCTAGCACTCTATTAATCCAAAACTAAACACAGTGCACCACTGTCTGAACCTAGCACTGTATCAATCCAAAACCAGTGCCACTGCCCCACTGTCTCAATCAAGCCCTCTATCAATACAAAACTAAACCCACTGCCCCACAATTCCAAACAAGCCGCTATCAATCCAAAACTAATCCCACCTTCCCACTGTCTCAACCAAGCCTTCTATCAATCCAAAACAAATCCCACCTCCCCACTGTCTCAACCAAGCCCTCTATCAATCCGAAACTAAACCAACTGTCTCTGTCTCAACGAAGCCCTGTATCAAACTGAAACAGACGACACAAAGCTGGATGGACGTGTGTGCTGTGAGGAGGATGCTGAGAAACTCCAGTATGATTTGGACAGGTTGGGTGATTGGGCAGGAACATGGCAGATGGAGTATAATGTGGATAAATACGAGGTGATCCACTTTGGTGGCAAAAACAGGAAGGCAGTTTATTATATGAATGGCAATCGATTGGGAGAAGAGGAAGTGCAACAAGACCTGGGTGTCCTTGTGCACCAGTCGCTGAAGGTAAGCATGAAGGTGCAGCATGCGGTTAAGAAGGCAAATGTTATGTTGGTCTTCGTAGTGAGAGGGGTCGAGTACAAGAACAAGGATGTCTTGCTACAGGGCATTTGTGAGACCACACCTTGAGTATTGTGTGCAGTTTTGGTCGCCTTATCTGAGGACGGATGTTCTTGCCATGGAGGGAGTGCAGCGAAGATTCACCAGGCTGATACCTGGGATGGCAGGAATGATGTATCAGGAGAGATTACATCGATTGGGCTTATTGCTGCTGGAATTTAGAAGAATGAGAGGGGATCTCATTGAAACTTATAAAATTCTAAGGACTGGACAGACTGGATGCAGGAAGGATGTTCCCGATGGCCGGGGAGTCCAGAACCAGGGGTCACAGACTAAAGATAAGGGGTAAGCCATTTAGGACAGAGATGAGGAGGAATTTCTTCAACCATAGAGTGGTGAACCTGTGGAATTCTCTACCACAGAAGGCAGTGGAGGCCAATGCATTAAATATATTCAAGAAGTAGTTGGATATATTCCTTAAGGCTAAAGGGATCAAGGGATATGGGGAGAAGGCAGGGACAGGGTACTGAATTTGGATGATCAGCTATGATTTCATTGAATGGCGGAGCAGGATCGAGGGGCCGAATGATCTACTCCTGCTCGTATCTTCCATGTTTCTATGTAAACCCCCTGCACCACTGTCCCACCCAAGCTCTGTATCAATCTAAAACTAACCCCATTGTCTCAACCAAGCCCTGTATCAATCCAAAACTATACCCACTGACCCACTGTCTCAACCTAGCCCTGTATCAATCCAAAACTGAACCCACTGACCCACTGTCTCAACCTAGTCCTGTATCAATCCAAAACTAAACCCACTGCCCCACTGTCTGAACCTAGCACTGTATCAATCCAATACTAAACCCACGGCCACACTGTCTAGACCAAGCCCTGTATCAATCCAAAATTAATCCCATTGCCCCACTGTCTCAACCTGGCCCTGTATCAATCGAAAACTAATCCCACTGTCTCAACCAAGCCCTGTTTCAATCCAAAACTAAACCCACTGCCCCACTGTCTCAACCAAGCCTTGTATCAATCCAAAACGAATCCCTCTGTCCCAACCTAGCCCTGTATCAACCCAAAACTAATCCCACTACCCCACTGTCTCAACCTGGCCCTGTATCAATCCAAATCTAATCCCACTGCCTCAACCTAGCCCTATATCAATACAAAACTAAAACCACTGCCCATACTGTCTCAACCTAGCCATCTATCAATCCAAAACTAAAACCACTGCCCACTGTCTCAAGCAAGCCCTCAATCAATCTAAAACTAATCCCACTGCCCCACTGCCACAACCAAGCCCAGAGATGTCAGAGAACATAGGGTCTAATGAGAGGGAGGAACTGAAAGAAATCTGTATTTGTAGGGAAATGGTGTTAGGGAAATTGACCGAATTGAAGGCAGATAAATCCCCAAGGCCTGATAATCTACATCCTATGGTACTTCAGGAAGTGGCCCTAGAAATAGTAGATGCATTGCTGGTCATCTTCCAAAATTCTATAGACTCTGGAACAGTTCCCATGGACTGGAGGCTAGCTAATGTTACCCCACTGTTCAAAAAAGGTGGTAGAGAGAAAACAGGGAAATATAGACTGGTAAGGCTGACATCGGTAGTGGGGAAAATGCTAGAGTCCATTAAAAAAGATGTAATAGCAGAGCACTTGGAAAACAGTGACAGGATCGGACAAAGTCAACATGGATTTACAAAAGGTAAATCGTGCTTGACTAAACTACTGGAATTTTTTGAGGATGTAACTGGTAGAATAGATAAGGGAGAACCAGTAGATGTGATGTATTTGGACTTTCAGAAGGCCTTCGATAAGGTCCCACATAAGAGATTAGCATGTAAAGCTAAGGCACATGGGATTTGGGGCAAGGTACTGACTTGGATAGAGAACTGGTTGGGAGACAGAAAGATTTGGAATAAACGGGTCTTTTTCTGAGTGGCAGGCAGTGACTAGTGGGGTACCGCAGGGATCAGTGCTAGGACCCCAGCTATTCACTATATATATAAATGATCTAGACGAGGGAACTAGATGTAATATCTCCAAGTTTGCAGACGACACAAAGCTGGGTGGGCATGTGTGCTGTGAGGAGGATGCTGAGAAACTTCAATATGATTTGGACAGGTTGGGTGATTGAGCAGAACCATGGCAGATGCAGTATAAAGTGGATAAATGTGAGGTTATCCACTTTGGTGGCAAAAACACAGGAAGGCAGATTATTATCTGAACGGCAATAGATTGGGAGAAGGGGGAGTGCAACGAGACCTGGGTGCCCTTGTGCACCAGTCGCTGAAGATAAGCATGCAGGTGCAGCAGGCGGTTAAGAAGGCAAATTGTATGTTGGCCTTTTTAGCAAGAGGGTTTGAGTACAGGGACAAGAATGTCTTGCTGTAGTTGTACAGGGCCTTGGTGAGACCACACCTTGAGTATTGTGTGCAGTTTTGCTCGCCTTATCTGAGGAAGGATGTTCTTGCCATGGAGGGAGTACAGCAAAGATTCACCAGACTGATACCTGGGATGATAGGAATGACGTATGAGGAGAGATAGAGTCGATTGGGCTTATACTCGCTGGAATTTAGAAGAATGAGAGGGGATCTCATTGAAACTTATACAATTCTAACAGGACTAGACCGACTAGATGCAGGATGGATGTTCCTGATGGCGGGGGAGTCCAGAACCAAGGGTCACAGTCTAAGGATAAGGGGTAAGCCATTTAGGACAGAGATGAGGAAGAATTTCTCCACCCAGAGAGTTGTGAACCTGTGGAATTCTCCAACACAGAAGGCAGTGGAGGCCAATTCATTAATTATATTCAAAAAGGAGTTGGATATATTTCTGAAGGCCAAAGGGATCAAGGGATATGGGGAGAAGGCAGGGACAGGGTACTGAATTTGGATGATCAGCGATGATCTCATTGAATGGCAGAGCAGGCTCGAAGGACCAAATGGATTACTCCCTCTATGTTTCTATGTATCAATCGAAAACTTATCCCACTGCCCCACTGTCTCAAGCTAGCCCTGTATCAATCCAAAACTAATCCCACTGCCTCACTCTCTCAACATAGACATGTATCAATCCAAAACTAAACCCACTGTCTCAACCTAGCCCTGCAGCAATGCACAACTAATCCCAATGTCTCAACCAAGCCCCGTATCAATCTCAAACTAAACCCACTGCCCCACTGCCTCTACCTAGCGCTGTATCAATTCAAAACTAATCCCACTGCCCCTCTGTCTCAACCAGGCCCTCTAGCAATCCAAAGCTAATACCACTGCCGACAGTTCCAATCAAGCCCCCTCTCTATCCAAAACTAATCCCACCTCCCCACTGTCTGAACCAAGCCCTGTATCAATCCAAAACAAAACCCACTGCCCAACTGACTAACCCTAACCCAGTATCAATCCAAAACTAATCCTACATGCCCCACTGTCTGAGTCAATCCCTCTTTCAATCCAAAACTAAACCCACTGCCCCACTCTCTCAACCTAGCACTGTATTAATTAAAAACTGGACCCACTTTCCCATTGTCTCAACCTAGCTCTGTATCAATCCAAAACTAAAACCACTGTCCCACTGTCTCAACCTAGCCCTGTATCAATCCAGTACTAAACCCGCTTCTCCACTGTCTCAACCTAGCCCTGTATCAATCCAGAACTAAACCCGCTTCTCCACTGTCTCAACCTAGCCCTGTATCAATCCAGAACTAAACCCGCTTCCCCACTGTCTCAACCTAGCCCTGTATCCATCCAAAACTGAACCCATTGACCCATTGTCTCAGCCTAGCCCTGTCTCAATCCAAAACTAAACCCACTGCCCCACTGTCTCAACCAAGGCCTGTATGATTCCAAAACTAAACCCAATGCCCCACTGTTTCAACCAAGCCCTGTATCAATTCAGAACTAAACCCAATGCTCCACTCTCTCAACCTAGAACTGTATCAGTCCAAAAGTAAACCGAGTACACCACTGTTCAACCTAGCCCTGTATCAACACAAAATTAAACCCACTGTCACAAGCAAGCCCTGTATCAATCCAAAACTAAACCCACTTTCTCAGCCTAGCCCTGTATCAATCCAAAGCTAAAGCCACTGCTCCATTGTCTCAACCTAGCCCTGTATCAATCCAAAGCAAACCCACTGTCTCAACCTAACCCTGTATCAATCCAAAACTAACCCCACTGCCTCAACCTAGCACTGCATCAATCCAAAACTAATGCCACCGCCACACTGTCTCAACCAAGCCCTCTATCAATCCAAAACTAAACCCACTGCCTCTGTCTCAACCAACCCCTGTATCGAACTGAAACTAATCCCATTGCCCCACTGTCCCACCCAAACCCTTTATCAGTCCAAAACTAACCCCACTGCCCCATTGTGTCAACCTAGCCCTGTATCAATCCAGAACTAAAGCCACTGCCCCATTGTCTCAACCTAGCCCTGTTTCAATCCAAAACTAAACCCACTGCCCCATTGTCTGAACCTAGCCCTGTATCAATCCAAAATTAAACCCACTGCCCCATTGTCTGAACCTAGCCCTGTATCAATCCAAAACTAAACCCACTGCCACACGGTCTGAAGCAAGCCCTGTATCAAGCCAAAACTAAACCCACTGCCCCACTGTCTAAACCTAGCCCTGTATCAATCCAAAACTAATCCTACGACTCGAGTCTGGGTGACCCTACATTGGGTGGGGTTACATGTAGCGTGACATGAACCGAAGATCCCGGTTGAGGTCGTCCTCATGAGTGCGGAACTTGGCTATCATTTTCTGCTCGACAATTTTGCGTTGTCGTGTGTCTCAAAGCCGCTTTGGAGAATGCTTACCCAAAGATCGGAGGCTGAATGTCTTTGACTGCTGAAGTGTTCCCCGACTGGGAGGGAACACTCCTGCCTGGCGATTGTTGCACGGTGTCCGTGATATACCTATCAATTCATCCAATGAAAAGCGATGAGTTAAGAAAGTAACTATAGGTTTTTATTGGCTAAATAACAGAGCCCACCCTCGTGGGTGATCGGATCCAACAAGGAGGAATACCAGCCAGTCGACCACCTTTATACCTGGGCAAGTAGGTGGAGCCATGGGCGGAGTCAGCAGTGGTCAGCCCAGGTATAACAGCGTGACAAGAGGCGACCTCGTGTAGTGATACAACAGTGTAAACAGTGATAACCATAGTGTAACGATATAACAGTGATAACCATAGTGTAACGATAGTGAACGATAAAAGTGGTTTACCACATTCACCCCTTGTTTAGATTTGAGTCCGGCGGGGTGAAGTGTACTACTAGTTCGGGTATGTCAGTCTGTCCGGAGGCCTCGTAAGTCTTTCTGATCGGCGCAGCAGCGGCGGCGGTGTTGCAGTCTCCGGTGTTAATGCTGGTGTCTGCGTGGTTGACGAAGGCTCGTGGGGTTCCGGCATGCCGTCTACCTGGGCTGGATTTGGGGGGGGTGGGGGGTAACGGTGGTGTCTCAGGGGTGACCGAGGGTGCAAGGTCTCGTAAGGAGACTGTGTGCTCCCGCCCGTCTGGGTATGCCACGTAGGCGTACTGGGGGTTGGCGTGCTGGAGGACCACCCTCTCGACCAGGGGGTCCGTTTTATGGGCCCTCACATGCTTTCGCAATAAGACGGGCCCCGGCGAAGTCAGCCAAGTTGGCAGCGTGGTTCCCGTAGTCGATTTCCTGGGGAAAACAAACATTCGTTCATGGGGGGGTGGCGTTAATGGCAGTGCAATGCAGTGACCGGATGGAATGCAGCGCTGCTGGGAGGACTTCCTGCCAGCGAGAGGTTGGGAGGCCCTTAGACTTTAAGGCTAAGAGAACGGCCTTCCAGACAGTCGCGTTCTCTCTTTCCACCTGGCCGTTCCCTCGGGGGTTGTAGCTGGTGGTCCTGCTTGCAGCAATACCTCTCGCTAATAGGAACTGACGAAGTTCCTCGCTCATGAAGGAGGAGCCCCGGTCACTGTGTATATAGTTCGGGAACCCGAACAAGGCGAAGAGGTCGTTCAGGCATTTGATGACCGTGGTGCTGGTCATGTCTGGGCAGGGGAAGGCAAAGGGGAAACGGGAGTACTCATCAATGATGTTGAGGAAGTACACATTACTGTCAGAGGACGGGAGGGGGCCCTTAAAATCGATGCTCAAGCGCTCGAAGGGGCGGGTGGCCTTGATCAGGCTTGCTCTGTTCGGCCTAAAGAAATGCGGTTTGCATTCGGCACAGGTTTGGCAGTTCCTGGTCATGGTCCTGACCTCCTCGATGGAGTATGGCTGGTTGCGGGCCTTAATGAAGTGGTAAAGTCTGGTGACCCCGGGGTGGCAGAGGTCGTTGTGGAGGGTCTGCAGTCTATCAGTTTGCACGTTGGCGCATGTACTTCGTGATAGAGCATCTGGGTGTTCGTTCAGTTTACCAGGCCAGTACAAGATATCATAATCATAGGTGGAGAGCTCGATTCTCCACCTCAAGATCTTGTCATTCTTGATTTTGCCCCTCAGCTTGTTATAAACATAAAAGCGACCGAACGCTGGTCGGTGAGGAGGGTAAATCGTTTGCCTGCCAGGTAATGCCTCCAGTGTCGTACAGCCTCCACGATCGCCTGGGCCTCCTTCTCGACCGAAGAGTGTCGGATCTCAGGGCCCTGGAGGGTCCTTGAGAAGAAGGCCACCAGTCTCCCCTCCTGGTTGAGGGTTGTGGCTAGGGCGAAGTCGGATGCATCGCTCTCCACTTGGAAAGGGATAGACTCATCCACCGCATGCATTGTGGCCTTAGCAATGTCTCCCTTAATGAGGGAGAAGGCTGCGCACGCTTCTGCCGTCAGGGGGAAGGAGGTGGACTTCATGAGGGGTCTGGCTTTGTCCGCATAATTTGGCACCCATTGGGCATAGTAGGCGAAGAGCCCCAGGGTTCTCTTCAGCGCCTTTGGACAGTGGGGGAGGGGAAGCTCCATGAGGGGGCACATTCTTTCGGGGCCGGGGCTGATGACTCCGTTCTCTACTACGCAGCCGAGGATGGCAAGGCGCGAGGTGTTAAACACACATTTCTCCTTATTGTAGGTGAGGTTCAGCCATTGGGCCGTACGGAGGAATCTTTCCAGATTAACATCGTGGTCCTGCCGGTCGCGGCCGCAGATGGTGACGTTATCTAGATAGGGGAACGTGGCGTGCAGCCCGTTCTGGTCAACCATCCGGTCCATCTCCCTTTGGAAGATCGAAACCCCGTTGGTGACGCCGAAGGGAACCCTAAGGAAGTGGTAGAGGCGGCCTTTCGCCTCGAAGGCTGTATACTGGCGGGCCTCAGGGCGGATAGGGAGTTGGTGATAGGCCGACTTAAAGTCGATGGTGGAGAATACCCGGTACTGCGCAATCTGATTGACCATATCAGATATGCGGGGAAGAGGGTATGCGTCCAGCTGGGTGTACCGGTTTATGGTTTGGCTGTAGTCGATGACTAGGCGGTTTTTATCGCTGGTCTAAACGACTACGACCTGGGCATGCCAGGGGCTGTTGCTCCTCTCGATGATGCCCTCCTTCAGGAGACGCTGCACCTCACAGCCAATAAAAGCTCTGTCCCCGGCGCTGTACCGCCTGCTCTTGGCGACGGGTTTACAGTCGCGGGTGAGGTTAGCGAACAGGGAGGGGGGCGGGACCTTGAGGGTGGATAGGCCGCAGGTGGATGCGGTGGGCGGTTTAAAGGCTGCTGGTTGTCGACTGTGAGTGGGGGGAGGGGTCCACCGTATGCCAAAGTGACACTTTGCAGGTGGGATTGGAAGTCCAGCCCTAGTAGGACGGCAGCACAGAGCTGGGGCAGGACGAGGAGTTTAAAATTTTTATACTCCGTGCCCCTAACCGACAGGGTCACAATACAGTAGCCGCTGATGTCTGTAGAATGGGACCTCGATGCCATCGAGATCCGGTTGCGCGTTGGCCGGACAGTGAGGGAGTAGTGGCTCACCGTGTCTGGATGTATGAAACTCTCCGTGCTTCCGCTGTCGAACAGGCAGGTCGTGGCGTGGCCGTTTACTTTGATGTCCATCATGGACTTGGACAGGTGATGCGGGCGAGCTTGGTCCAGTTTGACGGAGGCTAGTGTATGGCTGAGCGAGCTGCTGTAGTCTGTGGGTGAGGCGGTGGTCGGGTCTTGCGACAAGGTGGCGGTCGACTGTGGTGGACAAAATGGCGGCGCCCACGAGGTTAAATAAGATGGCTGCCCCCACAACTCACATGAGGCATTGCTGGTGTCAGTTGCCTTGATCAAAGATGGCCGCCCCCACGACTCACACGAGGGGATACTGGCATCTCTGGCCTGGATGAAAGATGGCCGCCCCCACAATTCGCATGAGGCACTGCTGGCATCTGTGGGTGGAGCTTAAAAACAAAAAGGGGGCAAGCACTTTGCTGGGAGTGTACTATAGGCCTCCAAACAGTCAGGGGGAGATAGAGGAACAGATATGTAGGCAAATCTCAGAGAAATGTGCAAATAATAGGGTAATAATAATGGGGGATTTCAACTTCCCCAATATTAACTGGGATAGTCAGAGTGTGAAAGGCTCAGAGGGTGTAGAATTCTTAAAGTGCATCCAGGAGAGCTTTTTGAGCCAGCATGTAGAAAGTCCTACAAGAGAGGGGGCGGTACTGGACCTAATTCTAGGGAATGTGGCCGGCCAAGTGGAAAAAGTGCTAGTAGGTGAGCACTTTGGTGATAGTGACCATAATATGGTAAGATTTAAGGTGGCCATGGAAAAGGACAGGGATGGGCCGGAAATAAAGGTTCTAAATTGGGGGAAGGCCGATTTTAATAGGATAAGGCAGGATCTGGCCAAAATGGACTGGGATCAGCTACTTGGAGGAAAATCCGCATCGGAGCAATGGGAGGCTTTCAGAAGGGAGATTGAGATCATACAATGGCAACATGTTCCCGTAAAGGTCAAGGGTGGTTCCAAAAACCACAGGGAACCTTGGATGTCAGGGGATATACGGGAATGGATTAGGAAAAAAAGGAGGGCTTTTGGTAGATACAAAAGGCTAAAGACGGAGGAAGCCCTAGAGGAGTACAAAAAGTGCAGGGGGATACTTAAAAAAGAAATTAGGAGATCAAGGAGGGGCCATGAAATAACACTGGCAAGCAAAATAAAGGAAAATCCGAAGATGTTTTATAAGTATATTAAGGGTAAGAGGATAACTAGGGAAAAAATAGGGCCCATTAGGGACAAAAGTGGCAATCTGTGTGTGGAGCCGGAAGATGTAGGAGGGGTTCTGAATGAATTTTTTGCGTCTGTTTTCACTATGGAGAAGGACGATGTAGACATAGAAATAGGGCGGGGGGACTGTGATATGCTCGAACATATTAACATCGAGCGGGGGGAGGTATTGGCGGTTTTAGCTGGCCTAAAAATGGATAAATCCCCAGGCCCGGATGAAATGTATCCCAGGCTGCTGTGTGAGGCAAAGGAGGAGATTGCGGGGGCTCTAACACATATATTCAGGACCTCTCTGGCCACAGGGGATGTGCCAGAGGACTGGAGAACCGCTAATGTAGTACCATTATTCAAGAAGGGTAGTAGGGAAAAACCGGGGAACTACAGGCCAGTGAGCCTAACATCAGTGGTAGGAAAATTATTGGAAAAAATCCTGAGGGACAAAATTTGTCTCCACTTGGAGAGGCAAGGATTAATCAGGGATAGTCAACATGGCTTTGTCAAGGGAAGATCATGTCTGACTAATTTGATTGAATTTTTTGAGGGGGTGACTAGGTGTGTGGATGAGGGTAACGCAGTGGATGTGGTATACATGGATTTCAGTAAGGCCTTCGATAAAGTCCCGCACAGGAGACTGGTCAAGAAGGTAAGAGCCCATGGAATCCAGGGTGCCTTGGCACATTGGATACAAAACTGGCTTAGTGGCAGAAGGCAGACGGTGATGGTCGAAGGTTGTTTTTGTGACTGGAAGCCTGTGGCCAGTGGGGTACCACAGGGATCGGTGCTGGGTCCCTTGCTGTTTGTGGTCTACATTAATGACTTGGATATGAATGTAAAGGGTATGATCAGTAAGTTCGCGGATGATACAAAAATTGGTAGGGTGGTAAATAGCGAGGAGGGTAGCCTCAGTCTGCAGGACGATATAGATGGGTTGGTCAGATGGGCGGAACAGTGGCAAATGGAATTTAACCCGGAAAAGTGCGAGGTGATGCACTTTGGGGGGACTAACAAGGCAAAGGAATACACAATGAATGGAAAGACCCTAGGCAAGACGGAGGGTCAGAGGGATCTGGGTGTGCAAGTACACAGATCCCTGAAGGCGGCGGAACAGGTGGATAAGGTGGTAAAAAAGGCATATGGGATACTTGCCTTCATTAGCCGAGGCATTGAATATAAGAGCAAGGAGGTTATGATGGAGCTGTATAAAACATTGGTTAGGCCACAGCTGGAATATTGTGTGCAGTTCTGGTCGCCACACTACAGGAAGGATGTGATCGCGTTAGAGAGGGTGCAGAGGAGGTTCACCAGGATGTTACCAGGGCTGGAGCGCTTCAGCTATGAAGAGAGACTGGGCAGGTTGGGTTTGTTTTCCTTGGAGCTGAGGAGGCTGAGGGGGGACATGATTGAGGTGTACAAAATTATGAGGGGCATAGATAGGATGGATGCTGAGGAGCTTTTTCCCTTAGTAGAGGGTTCGATAACTAGGGGGCATAGATTCAAGGTAAAGGGCGGGAGGTTTAGAGGGGATTTGAGAAAGAACTTTTTCACCCAGAGGGTGGTTGGAGTCTGGAACTCACTGCCTGAAAGGGTTGTGGAGGCAGAAACCCTCACAACATTTAAGAAGCATTTGGATGTGCACTTGAAATGCCATAGCATACAAGGCTACGGGCCAAATGCTGGAATATGGGATTAGATTAGACAGGGCTTGATGGCCGGCGCGGACACGATGGGCCGAAGGGCCTCTATCCGTGCTGTATTACTCTATGACTCTATGACTCTATGACTCCCCCTGCCGGCCTTAGCGAAGTGGCCTTTCTTCTGGCAATGGGAGCAAGTCGCGTTTCTCGCAGGGCAGCACGTCCTCGGGTGTTTCGCCTGGCCACAGAAGAAGCAGCCGGCGGCCCAATCGCGGGGGTCCGATGTTGCAGCCGATACCGGGGGTGGCGGCCCCGATCGGTTCTGGGACGCCGACGCTGACGTAGGTCCCGGAGGCAGCGTTGCGAGGGGTATTGCGGCCGGGGTCGGGCCGGAGTCCCAGGGTCGCGCAGTACAGTACCTGGAATACACCTCGAGGTCCCGATGGGCCACTTCCAGGGAGCGGGTGAGGGCTGCAGCTGTGTTCAGGTCGAGGTCCTTTGATTCGAGCAGTCTTTGCCGTGAGTAGTTGGAACGAAGGCCTTTCACGAAGGCATCGCGGATATTCTCTTCAGTATTTTCTGCAGCCGTTACTGCTTTAAAGTCACAGTCCCTGCCGAGTGTTTGTAGTGCCCGTAAAAATTCATCTACAGACTCTCCTGGCTGTTGCGGGCGGGATCTTATGTGTCTGGCATACATAGAATTTACCGGGCTCCGGTACTGCTGTTTCAGCAGGTTGATGGCGGCCTCGTATGTAGTAAGGTCCTGTATGAATGCGAATACTTTATGGCTCACTTGGGCGGTCAGCACTCTTAGTTTGGATCTCTGAGGCACGCCGGATTCTCCCAGGTAGGATTCGAAACAGCTCAGCCAGTGTTTGAAGTCGAGGGCTGAGTTTGCTGCCGGTGGGTTTAGATCCAGGTACGGCGGTCGGAGGGCTCGCAGCCAGGCCGGCTGCTGTGGCTGTTGTAGCTGGCCATCGGACAGCTCATTAGGCATTTTTAAAATTTAGCCAATAAAATTGATATACCTATCAATTCATCCAATATAAAGCGATGAGTTAAGAAAGTAACTATAGGTTTTTATTGGCTAAATAACAGAGCCCACCCTCGTGGGTGATTGGATCCAACAAGGAGGAATACCAGCCAGTCGACCACCTTTATACCTGGGCAAGTAGGTGGAGCCATGGGCGGAGTCAGCAGTGGTCAGCCCAGGTATAACAGCGTGACAAGAGGCGACCTCGTGTAGTGATACAACAGTGTAAGCAGTGATAACCATAGTGTAACGATATAACAGTGATAACCATAGTGTAACGATAGTGAACGATAAAAGTGGTTTACCACAGTCCGTTCATCCATTGTCGCAGTGTCTGCATCGTCTCGCCGATGTACCATGCTCCGGGGCATGCTTTCCTGCAACGTATGAGGTAGACAATGTTGGCTGAGTCACATGAGTATGTACCATTTACCTGGTGGGTGGTGTCCTCACGTGTGATGATGGTATCCATGTTGATGATCTGGCATGTCTTGCAGAGGTTGCCATGGCAGGGTTGTGTGGTGCCGTGGTCTCTGTTCTCCTGAAAGCTGGGTAATTTGCTGCGAACGATGGTCTGTTTGAGGTTAGGCGGTTCATGTCTTGGGTTCATGTCACGCTACATGTAACCCCACCTGACGTAGGGTCACCCAGACTCGAGTCGTCATTGGCTTGTTCTCTCTACACAGATGCGGCCGGACCTGCTGCGATTTCCAGCAAAAAAAATGTTTTTTTGTGTTTTTTGTTTTTTATACAGACCCCAGCATCTGCAACATTTGACCCCTTGTGACCCCACCTCATTGTTCATTGATGTAATGTTTTCCTGACTGACCTGTTTGGTCACCATTCACACCTTTGATTGCTGTGATTATCTCTCTGCCGAGGTGTGATAAATGGCAGTTGGAAAGATTACCTGTAATCATCTGGCATTGTTCTCTGACTATATAAGCTGTGTCTTTATGCATCTCTTCACTTCACCTGACGAAGGAGCAGCACTCCGAAAGCTTGTGATTTCAAATAAAACTGTTGGACTATAACCTGGTGTTGTGTGACTTCTTACATTAGTCCAAAATTAGTAACATTGCCCCGCTCTCTCCCCATCACCCTGTATCAATCTCAAAATAATCCCACTGCCCGTTCTCTCCCCATAGCCCTGTATCAATCCAAAGCTAATCCTACTGCCCTGCTCCCTCCCCATAGCCTTGTATGAATCCAAAATTTATCCCACTGCCCCACCTCTTGCCATAGCCCTGTATCAATCTCAAACGAATCCCACTGCCATTGCTCTCCCCATAGCCCTGTATCAATCCCCAAAACTAAGCCCACTGCCCCGCTCTCTCCCCATAGCCCTGTATGAATCCAAAACTAATCCCACTGCCCTGCTCTCTCTCCAAAGACATCATAGATTTATAAAGCACAGAAAGGGGCCCTTCCACCCATCGTGTCTGCACTGGCCATCAAGCGCTATCTATTCTAATCCCATTTCCCTGTACTTGGTCCGTAGCCTTGCATGCTAAGGCGTTTCAAGTGCTCATCTAAATGCTTCTTGAATGTTGTGAGGGTTCCTGCCTCTAACTACCTTTCAGGCAGTGAGTTCCTGATTCCAACCACCCTCTGGGTGAAAGAGGTTTTCCTCAAATCCCCTCTGAAGCTCCTGCCTCTTACCTTGAAACTATGCCCTCTGGTTATTGACCCCTCTGCTAAGGGGAAAAGTTCCTTTCTATCTACCCTATCTATGCCCCTCATTATTTTGTACACCTCAATCAGGACCCCCTCTGGCTTCTCTGTTCTAAGGAAAACAACCCCAGCCTGTCCAGTCTCTCTTCATAGCTGAAGCGCTCCAGCCCAGGTAACATCCTGGTGAATTTCCTCTGCACCCTCTCTAATGCAATCACATCCTTCCTATAGAGTGGCGACCAGAACTGCACACACTATTCCAGCTGTGGCCTAACTAGCGTTTTGTACTGCTCCATCATAACCTCCTTGCTCTTATATTCTATGCCTTGGCTAATGAAGGCAAGTATCCCATATGCCTTCTTAACCACCTTATGTACCTGTCCTACTGCCTTCAGGGATCTATGTACATGTACACCAATGTCCCTCTGATCCTCTGTCCTTCCTAGGGTCATACCATTCATTCTATATTCCCTTGTCTTGTTAGTCCTCCCAAAATGCATCACCTCACACTTTTCAGGGTTAAATTCCATTTGCCACTGTTCTTCACATCTAACCAACCCATTGATATCGTCCTGTAGCCTGAGGCTTCCCTCCTCACTATTTACCACTCCACCAATTTTCATGTCATCTGCGAACTTACTGATCATACCTCCTACATTCATATCTAAATCATTAATGTACACTACAAACAGCAAGGGACTCAGCACCGATCCCTGCAGTACACCACTGGACACAGGCTTCCAGTCACAAAAACAGCCTTCGACCATCACCCTCTGCCTCCTGCCGCTTATCCAATTTTGGATCCAATGTGCCAAATTGCCCTGGATCCCATGGGCTCTTACCTTCTTGACCAGTCTCCCATGTGGGACTTTGTCAAAAGCCTTACTGAAGTCCATGCAGACTATATCAACTGCACTACCCTCATCCACACACCTAGTCACCCCCTCGAAAAATTCAATCAAATTGGTTAGACATGATCTCCCCCTGATAAAGCCATGCTGACTATCCTTGATTAATCCTTGCCTCTCCAAGTGGAGACTAATTCTGTCCCTCAGAATTTTTTCCAATAATTTCCCTACCACTGATGTTAGTCTCACTGGCCTGTAATTCCCTGGTTTATCCCTACTGAATAATGGTACTACTACATAATGGTGTAACTGTATAAATCGAAAACTAAACTCACTGCCCGACCTCTCCTCATAGCCCTGTATGAATCAAAAACTAAACTCACTGCCCCGCGCTCTCCCCATAGCCCCGTATCAATTAAAAACCAAACTCACTGCCCCGGTCTCTCCCCATAGCCCCATATCAACCGAAAACTAATCCCACTGCCCCGCTCTCTCCCCATAGCCCCGTATTAATCGAAAACTAAACTCGCTGCCGCAGTCTCTCCCCATAGCCCTGTATCAATCGAAAACTAATCCCACTGCCCTGCTCTCTCCGCATAGCCCCGTATCAATCAACAACTAATCCCACTGCCCTGCTCTCTCCACATAGTCTTCTATCAATCCTGATCTGATCCACTAACCTACTGCTTAGTGTTACATTGATGATCTCTCATTACTCACCCCTGCCAGAGGGATTAAGCTAACCCTATTTGCCCAGTCAAAACCCTTTACAAATTGCGAAACCTCTTTCAATTTTCAATATAAAACCACCAAGGCTTCTTCGGCAGCACCTCCCAAGCCGACGACCTCTTCCACTTAGAAGGACAAAGGGAACAGACACATGGGAAAACCACAACCTCCAAGTTCCCCTCCAAATCACACACTATCCTGTTTTAGAAGTATATCACTGATCCTTCATTGTGGCTGGATTAAAATCCTGGAAATCCCTACCTAACAGCACTGTGGGAGTACCTTCAACAAACGGACTGCAGCAGTTCAAGCAAGCGGCTCACCACCACCTTCTCAAGGACGATTAGGGATGGACAATAAATGCTGGCCTTGCCAGCGATGCCCACATCCCATAAACGAATAAAAAATAATCTCCAGGCCCAAAGCTCACATTTAATGCGGGCCCATTTAACCTCTGCACCTTGAGTTCTGCTGATTTCAGAATGAATCATCTTGAGACGTTGCCTTCAACAACTGTCCTCTCGAACACTTGCAGTCTCACTTCAACCGTCATTTGTAACAATACTGTAAAGTATTGATTTAATATCCTTCCCCTCACATTGTGATGCCCTCTTCGTCTTAAATTGGTTGTATCCTTTCATTAACTATTCTTTTAGCTTAATCTATATATATAAAGCGGCTCTTCTGTCTGTCCCGATGTCTGTCTGTGTTCTATACGTTTGAAAGTTATAGAGCGTACCGACGTGCCCGTCACCTCAAAAGAAAGCTTGCGATTCCGGACCGGTCATAGGCGTATTTACGTTTCGGCCGGACAAATATCGCGCCCGCGGTATCCAAAAAACGTTCAGCGTTCTGCTCATTAGCATCTCATTAGCGACCGTGTGACGTCGAGGTCGACCAATCGTACGGCGGGTTCCTGGCGCGTGCCATCCTACAGTTGAGTGTTGAGTGACTTGACGATTGACCAATCCTATGCTTCGGTGACCTGACGGTCGACCAATCGGTGCGTGTGTGGGCGGGCCTTATCGTTCTGAACCGAGGTGAGTGGCCGCCATCTTGATTTTTCACGATTTTTTCCCCACACTTTGTGTGTGTTAGGGAACTAAGGTAAATATTGGAATTATGTATTAGGGAATTAATTAACAATTTATTTGAGTTTTAAATTGTGTTTAGCAACAGTAGGAAATTAAGTGATCCACTAACCGCAGCCAAACCCCCCCCCCTCCTCCTCACCCTCGCGCAGGGGGGACTTGGGGCTGCTCTCCAGGCCCGCTGCAGGCAGGCCTGAAGCTGAAAAAATTTCTCTCTCTCGCTTCCCTCTCTCTCTCTCTCTCCTTCTCCTCTTCCCTCTCTCTCCTTCTCCTCTTCCCTCTCTCTCCGCTTCCCCCTCTCACTTTTCCTGTCAATGGGGAGGTTTGACAGTGTCGGAGCCGGAGCGTGGGCGGGCCGCCCGAAGTTTCCCGCTGGAGCCGCTCGCTAACGGCCGCCGGGCCGCGGGGTTTCCCTGCCTGCTCCCCGCGGGCCGCCTCGCGCCGCTGGCACTGACCGCGCCTGCGCTGCCCACCCGCCCGCGAGAGCCCGCTCTCCCGCTCCCGGCGCAGGCCGCCGCTCAGCTCAAGGGGGGAGTGTGAGGGGGGGGAGTGTGAGGGAGAGGAGGGGGGCAGTGTGAGGGAGAGGAGGGGGGAGTGTGAGGGAGAGGAGGGGGGGAAGTGTGAGGGGGGAGTGTGAGGGAAAGGAGGGGGGGAGTGTGAGGGTGAGGAGGGGGGAGTGTGAGGGAGAGGAGGGGGGGAGTGCGAGGGAGAGGAGGGGGGGAGTGTGAGAGAGAGGAGGGGGGGAGTGTGAGGGAGAGGAGGGGGGTAGTGTGAGGGAGAGGAGGGGGGAGTGTGAGGGAGAGGAGGGGGGAGTGTGAGGGAGAGGAGGGGGGAGTGTGAGGGAGAGGAGGGGGGATGTGAGGGAGTAAGGGGGGAGTGTGAGGGAGAGGAGGGGGGAGTGTGAGGGAGAGGAGGGGAGGAGTGTGAGGGAGAGGAGGTGGGGAGTGTGAGGGAGAGGGAGGGGGGGAGTGTGAGGGAGAGGAGGGGGGGAGTGTGAGGGAGAGGAGGGGGGAGTGTAAGGGAGAGGAGGGGGGAGTGTGAGGGAGAGGAGGGGGGGAGTGTGAGGGAGAGGAGGGGGGGAGTGTGAGGGAGAGGAGGGGGGGAGTGTGAGGGAGAGGAGGGGGGGAGTGTGAGGGAGAGGAGGGGGAGTGTGAGGGGGAGGAGGGGGGGAGTGTGAGGGAGAGGAGGGGGGGAGTGTGAGGGAGAGGAGGGGGGGAGTGTGAGGGAGAGGAGGGGGAGTGTGAGGGAGAGGAGGGGGGGAGTGTGAGGGAGAGGAGGGGGGGAGTGTGAGGGAGAGGAGGGGGGAGTGTGAGGGAGAGGAGGGGGTAGTGTGAGGGAGAGAAGGGGGGAGTGTGAGGGAGAGGAGGGGGGAGTGTGAGGGAGAGGAGGGGGGGAGTGTGAGGGAGAGGAGGGGGGCAGTGTGAGGAGAGGAGGGGGGAGTGTGAGGGAGAGGAGGGGGGAGTGTTGAAGGAAAGGAGGGGGGGAGTGTGAGGGAGAGGAGGGGGGGGAGTGTGAGGGAGAGGAGGGGGGGAGTGTGAGGTGAGAGGAGGGGGGGAGTGTGAGGGAGAGGAGGGGGGGAGTGTGAGGGAGAGGAGGGGGGGAGTGTGAGGGAGGAGGAGGGGGGGAGTGTGAGGGAGAGGAGGGGGGGGAGTGTGAGGGAGAGGAGGAGGGGGGGAGTGTGAGGGGAGGAGTGGAGGGAGGGGGAGTGTGAGGGAGAGGAGGGGGGGAGTGTGAGGGAGAGGAGGG